>NW_022900948.1:45023900-45028700 GCF_012274545.1 Fukomys damarensis
GCAGGGCCTCGCGTGCCCATCCCTTCCCACAGCACCTTTCCTCCGAGGGGCTCAGGCTGCTTCCCCAACCTCGCTGCTAAGGTGAACGGAAACCCCCACAGCACCCCCGTGAGGTAGGTGCGTGGGTGAGGGAGGTGGGCCGGGCTGGTGGGCTGACGCTCAGGTGCCAGTGACTCTGCTGTCATCCACAGCGGCCCTCCGGCCTTCCTGACGCAGGGCTGGGGCAGCACCTACCAGGCCTGGCAGCAGCCCACACAGCAGGTCCCAAGTAAGTGTCCGGGGGTGGGGCTGTCACTCTGCTCCCTGTCAGCCCAAGCCTCTGCCGTGCCTTGGTCCCAGGCCCTCCAAGGGCGGCGCAGACCGTCCCTCCTCTCCTGACGGTGGCCCCTGCCAGTGTCTCTCGGGAATAGTGGTGGCGAACCTTTCAGAGACAAGCGCCCAGGCTGCAGCCCCAAACTCACTTGTTCATGCCAAAGTGCCAGCACTGCGATTAAACCTGAATGCTGAGGTTTTAGTTTAGAAAAAACAACCCCCGTTAGCAGATGCCCAGCTGCTGGGATGACTTGGCTCCCGTGATGACCGAGAGGGCGCTTGGTGCCCACCGCGTGTGCCCTAGTCCCGCCACCACTGCAGCATCTCCCGAGGAGCTGGCCGTGAGGAGCGGGCTCGGTGCCGTGCCAGGCCTCCCGTCCCGTCCCGTCCCTGCGTGGACCCCCAGAGCCCAGCATTCTCTGCAGAGCCTGACCCAGAGCAGAGCCTTGGCACCCACTCAGCTCCACTGGTCCCGGAAGTCGGGTGCTTGAGCTCTAGAGCTCTGTGATTGTGTTTCTCTCTTCCCCTCAATATTTCATTGCGTGACACTTGGGACCTTGGCAGAAGTGTGCTGTGAGCTCCTGTACTGCCTGGGCTCTGCATCTGCTGCCCTCAGTGTGCCCCGGCCCCGGCCCCGGCCCCCGCCTCCGCCTTCCCGTTGTGTCTCCTCGTCTGCAGGGTGATAGGGTCCCTTCCTCTTGCCTCCTGTGCCTGAGGACCTGTGAGAGCCACCGGCGAGTGTGGCCTTCTCCTTGGGGCGACGGGCACCGTGGGCTGTGTCGGGGGTGGAAGCAGAGTCGTCTGCCGGGGGAAAGGGCAGCAACTCTCCCTGCTGCCCCTGTCCAGTGCTCCTCAGCCCCACGGCTGTGAGGTCCTGAGCAAGGTGGAGGGCGGCCTGCGGCCACCACGCTGGAGGGGCGGAGCGTGGGGCCTGGTGGGCCTCGGAGGGAGGAAGGTGACCCCCGTGCCCCGTCCCTCTCCTGCTGCCGCGGCTACAGTCTCGTGGGCCCTGCACGCGTGACCTGCGTGTCTGGACTCCATCCGTCGGGGAGACAGGGTGAGTGGCTGAGGGTGTGGCGGCTCACACCCTGCCCTCCGCACAGGCCAGCAGAGCCAGCCACAGAGCAGCCAGCCCGACTACAGCAAGGCCTGGGAGGACTACTACAAAAAGCAGAGTGAGTGCCGAGCGGGCCCTCCCTCCGGGGTCCCTGCCTGGCACGGCCTTGCCAGCGCGGATCCAGGTGTCCTGCTCCCTAGTGGTCCCACTGCAGCCCACCTGTCGGGCAGCTGGGGGGGCCGTGGACCTTGGGAAGGAGCCCCACGGGCTGGGAGCCTGAGCGCCGCTCTCTGGTGTTAGAGCCCCTTGGTCATCGCCGAGGGGGCTGCGCGGGAGTCGGTGCCCATTGTTCCCCAGGTGCCCGAGGCCGTTGTCGCAAGCTCTTGATGCGATTGGGGCACACTAAGTGGACACCGTGCTGGGCACCCCCAGAGCTGTGAGCGGGCAGTGGGGCCTCCGGAGAGGGCAGCTTCCTGGCTCTGCTGGCTCCCACTAAACTGGCGTTTCCTCTGTCGCTAGGTCACGCGGGTCACGCCGCCAGCGCGGCCCCTCAGGCCAGCTCGCCGCCGGACTACACGATGGCCTGGGCGGAGTACTACCGGCAGCAGGTGGCCTTCTACGGGCAGACGCTAGGGCAGGCGCAGGCCCACAGCCAGGTCCGTAGCCGCCCCAGGGCTGCAACTCCTGAGCCCAGCTGCAGCCGTGTGTCTGGGCCGGGTTGCCGGCGAGGAGGGTGCTCCCCTTCCCTTGGGGTCTGAGTCCCCCTGGCGAGCTGAGCATCGGTCTGTCCGGCACCGCCAGCTCTGGCTGCTGCTCTGAAAGTCTGTGCCAGCCCCAGGCAGTGAGGGGCGCAGTGGCACACGCAGACCTGCAGGCTGGTGGCCAGAGCCGGCTCTGGGCTCCTACCTGTGGGGAGGGAGGAGGGGCTCCTGCGGGGCATTTCGGGCGGCCTGGGGCGGCCACCTCCCGGGGCTGGCCACGCACACCCGAGGGCCGTCTCGCAGGTGCTGGCCTGGCTGACGTCCGCTCCCCTTCCTGTCGGTCTGCAGGAGCAGTAGAGCCGCCGCCGCTGCGCTCCCTCCAGATCCGGAGGAGGAGGAGGAGGAGGCCTGTGCCTGACAGAGGTTCAGATTCGCCGACCTTTTGATGAAGAACCTTTGTTTTGTTCTGTGAAACACTATATTTAGATTAACAGAGTATTTCTAAAAATCGGGAAAATTAGTTACTAAAAATTGCTGATAATTTTTGTTTCCTTGTTTCTGTTTGTTATTTCAAACGTGTGAGCTCTGTGATTCTTTTCAGAGCCCTACTGCAAATCCAGGGGCCGGAGTGCCTAGGAGCAGACATTTCAACATGGTGATTTTTGTTTTGTTCTGTTTTGTTTTTGTCTTTTTATTTACAGGTCGGTTTTTTGTTGTTGTTGTTTTCTGTTGCAACAGAAAGTGGCTTGGAAGTCTTAGTATGTAACAAATTCTTTAAAAAATTTTTTTTAAACAGTATTTAAATATTCTTAAATGTGTAAATTCATTAAGTGTTTTTACTTCTAATTTCTTGTATCTTGGCTCTCTGGTTTTATTGCATTTTTTTAAAAACCTGAACTATTATGTATTGTACTTAATTATGTGAACTCTGAATTGAGACAGATAACTGTATTACTGCCCAGCAGGGGTCGGGAGCTGCATTTTGGAGGGTCTGTGTGATTTCTAGAGTTCTGAGGGTGAGAATCGCCTGAGGGTGTTCAGCAGACGTTGTGTTCACGTCTCATCACCGGTTGCACTTGTGTGTCTGAGACCTCCAAGCTGGTTTTAAAACAAGACAAAAACCTTTATTCTCTCAGAAATACAAATACTGTTATTTTTAATATTAAAAAGAAAATCAATATAACTTTTAACACACACTGTGGAACATTAAACCGTATAAAATGTAGTAACTATTTTTTAATTCCAAGGTGTTTTTTGCTTTTTTCTTTTAAATATTTTCTTAATATTTGTCAGATTAACTAGATGAATAAATAAACCTAGTATTAACCGCAGTATGAATTAAATAATTGTGATTTAATAAAGGGATATGATTTCTGATGTTTACTGTAGTGTATCTTGTACAGATAACATGTATTTTTAAAGAAAAAAAAACGGAATCGAAGCTATTTTTTCTTGCATTTTTAATTGACCTGAGGGACATTCCGTTTGAAATGTACTGAAGTTAGTTTCTGGTTTTTCCTCCTTATTTTCCTTACAATGCTTGAAATGTCTAACTATTAAAAAGGAATTGGAGAATGTTATGCATGTTGTTTTAAAAAGGTGTTCTTTTTATTTGACTGACAATTCATTTTACACTCTATATAATAAAATTCCACAAGACACGGTCCTGTGGACGCAGTATCTCTGGTCTGTGTGCTCTTGCTGCGAAGGCTGGGGACCCTGAGGCTCCGTCCCTCCTGGCTCCGGCCTCCCGGCTCCCCAGCCCCATCACCTGTGGCTGCCGTCTTAAATGCTGTTTTCAGGAAGGGAACAAAGGGAGCGTCCTCCCGGAGGGCCTGGGCTGGGGGTGCCCTGCCCAGCAGTCGGAGTGGTCGGTCTTAGGCTCTTCCTGTTCCACCAGCCTGGCTTTGTGCTCAGTTGTCCCCAGCGCATCTGTCTGGTCCTGCCCGGAACTCTCCAGCTCCCGCCTGTGCACGCAGGCATTAGGAGGCAAAAGACGCATCTGTGGCTCCTTCGGCCCAAAAGGGGGTGGTGAGCGGCCCAGCTGGGCCACCCTGCGGCCTGTTGAGAGCCGGAAGACAGAAAGGAGACGTGGCATCTTTAACTACACCTCTAGAGAATCGAGGTTGACGTGGAGAAATTGAATAGTAAAAGCCAGGGAGAGGGCGAGGGAGGACGTAATGGGGAACGGGAGAGGGCATTACAGAAGACTTCCTTCTAATTCATCTTCCGAGCTCCGTGCCAAAACAGCATTTGGCATGGTTCACAGGAGCGATTGTGTGATAATGAACCCCAAGGTGTCCCTTAATTGAAGACTGAGCATTGCGGTTTGCGCCAGGAGTCGTAAATGGCGCAGGCTTGCGGGAGGATGCATTTTCTTAAATGTATCGGTAAGTACAGATTAGTGCTGGTCCCCAGTGAAATGCCCATACTATAAATTATGGAAATCTCTCCCTTTCTCTCTGATGCAATCTTTTATTGGGAGGAGGGGGTTCGGGCCAGCAGGAGGCGGGGGAAAGTTTGCGAGCGGATGGAATTGGGCCTCGCATTAACATGGCGCCCGCCGCCGCCGCCCAGGAAGCCCGGTCCGGCCATCAGCAGTCTGCTGTCCTGGAGGCTAAAGTGCTCCAAGCGCAGCGGCCCAGCGAGCGCCTTCCATTAGGAAAGCTGCGTGGTCATCATGGGGGCAGCCTGGGCGCGGGGCGGTGCCCGGGCTGTCTGCCAGCCGAG
>NW_022900948.1:45028751-45039133 GCF_012274545.1 Fukomys damarensis
TTGAGGTGACCCGGGAGGGCGCTGGGCACCCGGGGCCCCGGCTCCGGCCGGCGACAGCACCTCTCCTTCCAGTCCCACTCAGGGCCACTGGGGCCCAGCTGGAGTTTTGCGGACGGACAATGCAAAGGGTCCTCATAGACGCTTAGAAATTCATGGCCAGAAAGTGGCCTGACCGTTCAGCGGGGGTCCATGCTCCGTGTGCTGCAGAAGGGGTCGAGGAGAAGCCCTTGTTGGGGGTGGAAACGGTGGCCACCTTTGCTGTGCTTGGTCCTAGATCCTTCCTCCAGCATCTACCAGGAGAGCTCCAGAGCTGCTCCGGGAAGGGGACAGCTGGCCCTCGTGCACACGGCCGTGGAGGGCAGGGCCTGGGCCAGCGCTCCTGCCTTCATCCGGGCTCCCTCCATGTTTGGTGTCCCCGGGGGAGGTAGTGACGGGATGGAGACACAGCCCCAAGTCAGCGGGCTGCACCCTGAAGCGTGTGATATCGTCATTTTCAAGTCCTCGTTTGCAAATCCACCCAACAGGTGTGCGTCACCCCAAGGTCAGAACCCAGACACCTCTGCCCCTTCCCGGCCACCACTGAGTCCCAGTGAGTGGACTGAGGCGGAACACGCGCTCTGCCC
Organism: Fukomys damarensis; assembly: GCF_012274545.1. Lineage (NCBI taxonomy): Eukaryota > Metazoa > Chordata > Mammalia > Rodentia > Bathyergidae > Fukomys > Fukomys damarensis. Next base: position 45,029,375 of record NW_022900948.1, read on the forward strand.
TCTTACTTCAGCTCTCACGCTCTAAACACCTGTTCACGTCAGCTTCCTGCCCTGCCTGTCGCGCCGCTGGGCCTTTTATCGGGGTGTTGCTGTGTAACCCTGAGCGCCGTGCAGAGACAATGCTGTGCGCCGTGAGTGTGAGGTGCGTGAGTCAGCTGTAAGTGTAAGGGGTGCACACGTGTGCACAGATCTCCGTGTTAAACGAGGGGTCTTCAAACGTGACGCGCGCTGGGTGTGGATCCGTGGGCGCTGGCTCCCCGGAGAGACCGTGTTCCTCCCTGCTGTGGCTGTGCGGTTTGTCGCCCCCAAAACTCGTGTTGGAGAGGAATTGCTGTGGTGTTGGGAGGCGGGGCCACCGACAGGGATTAATGCCTTCCGGAGCCGCGAGCCCCTCAGATGCTTTCTCTTTCCTTCCCCCTTCACTTCCCTCTTTCCTTTCTCTTCCTTTCCTGGTACTGGGGATTGAACCCAGTACCTTTTCCTGAGCTACATTTCCAGTTCTCATTTTCTTTTCTTTTTTTTTGAGACAGGATTTTGCTAAATCACTAAATTGCCCAGGCTGGATTCAAATTTGCAATCCTCCTGCCTCAGCCTCCCAGAGTGATGGGACGAAGGGCATGCACCACCACACCCAGCTGACTTTCTAACTCTCTCAGCCTCAGGCATTCTCACAGCAGCACAAAATGCATGGGGACATTCACCTAGAAGCAGAGCTCCCACGTCTGCTGATTCCCTGTCTGGGGAGACTTTATCCAACGAAGGAGAAGCTACCGTGCCTGACTTCCCCTTTGAGGAAAACACTCTTCTCTGCCCTGTCAAGGGTGAAGAAGCTGGTTGCCTAGGGCTCCAGCCGAGCCCTGCCAAGGTGGGCAGACAGCAAGCCAGGGCGGGCCCCAGCTGGACTGCGGTGCCCCAGCGTGGACAGAAATGGGCACGTGCAAGGGGCAGTTGGTGTGGTTCTGGGGGCCTCACAGCTCAGTCTGCTGGGACAGCAGAGCAGTGGGTGAAGGTGTGTGATGGTGAGGCTGAGGCAGGAGGATCGCCATGAGTTCAAGACCAACCTGAGCTGCATAGTGAAACCTCGCCTCAAAAAAACAAAAACAAAAACAAAAAAAACCCAAAATAAAGAAATAGAAAATGGCAGCTAGTAGCAATGACTAAACGCAAGACTTTGGACTGCTGCGATGGCTTTTTCTGTCCTCCTGTGATCACCCCAGGGGCAAACTGGCCTGAAGGCAGGAGGACACTGCAGCCCCAGGTGCCACTCTGACGCTTCAGCCGTGGCAGCTGAGCCACTGGGAAAGAACAATCTCCCAGTGGCCCCCGAGCCACCTGAGGAGCCAGAGCCACCCCCACCACCACCGTGTAACACATGTGGGTGACACCTGTGTGGCCAGGTGCTGCCTGGGTCACAGCTGCTCAGTTCTGACCCACGGGATGAGCTCTAAGGAAACCCTCCTTCAAGCACATGGAAGATACTCATGGGTCTCTCCCTCCCACCTCAGATCCTCCAGCCTCCTGCACCAACAGAGCAATGCAATTAAGAGAAGGCAGACAAGCGCGGCACAGCAGTGCACACCTTCATCACAACACTCTAGGAGGCTGAGGCAGGAGGATTGCAAGTTCCAGCCCAGCCTGGGTAACTTAGTAGGACTTTGTCTCAAAATTAAAAATAGAATAAGGGCTGGGATGTAGGTTAGTGGGTTCAATCCCAAGTATAAAAAAGAAGGAAAGAAGGGAGGGAGGGAGGGGAGATTCACTCAAAGGGTGAGAATGAATTGTGGGGTGCACAGCCCTGGCCTTTGTTCCCAGCTAGGAGAGCAGATTGGCCGAGTGACCTGAACAGGCCGTACCCTGTGAGCTCCGTTTCCCCGCCTTGGATTAGACCACACAGAAGTTCTGTCTACACTGTGTCAGGCTGGGTCAGGGTCTCTACAGTTAATCACCATTAAATATACTTAATTTTTAACTGTTTCTGAATCATGGCCTACAGATGCGGGTGTAGCTCAGCAGGCCCTGGGTTCCATCCCCACTGACAACAACTGAAAACCACGTACTCAGCCGCAGTGGGCCCTTGACTCACAAACTCAGTCCGTTCCCAAGGGCTGGTTGTAACTCAAGTTGGTCAAAGGCTCAGGCTCCTCCTCAGCCTCCAAAGCCTCTCTCCTGTACACAGGCATAGCTCAGGGTCCTTAGAGAGACGCCGGCCCAGGAGTTCTCACTTAGCCCCACACGGGAAGGATTGCAAAGTTCCTTCCGGACTCTGTAAGGGTTAGATCTGTGTCTGAGACCATCTGGAAGCACCAGCGGCCAGCATTCGGGTCATAACTCAAGACTTTGGTCTTAAAACTAAAATTCTGGTCATAACCAAAGTTGTTCATCCGTCAGGTTGGTCGTAACTCAAGGGTCCACTGTACCTTCCATGCTGCATTTCAATTTTATCAATCTCTGCTTTGTCCTTGTGCTGGCTTAAACCTATTTCAAGGGCTGGGGATTTGGCTCAGTGGTTCTGCTGCCTGCCTTGCAAGTGCAAGGGCCCGAGTTAGATCCCCAGTACCGAAAATCAACAACAACAATCCCCCACAAACCTAATTTAATTATTGTGCCTTTACAGTAAGCTCTTTGGCTTTACTATAAATGAAAATAGTGAATATAAATCAGTTCCACGCCACCCTTCGGGTCAAGCCCAGGGCCTTCACATGGAGCTATGTTCCAGGGCCCTTCCCTGCTCCTTTTCATTTTTATTTTTGGGACAAGGCCTCACTAAGTCGCTAAATTGCCCAAATTGAACTCGGATTTGTCACCCTCCTGCCTCAGCCTCCTGAATACCTAGAATGACAGGGGTGCACCACCTAGGTTTAGTTTCACTGATCTTTAAAAGGTTGACTTGGCTTCCCCAGTCCTTTGCATACAAATTTTACAATCACTGGGCGGGGAATTTAACTCAATGTTTCCACTGCCTGCCTCGTAGATGCAAAGATCCGAGTTCAATCCCTAGTACAGAAAAAAATTTACAATCAGCTTGTCAATCCACTGCCATCTCCAGAAAACAGTAAAGATTTGCTGGGATTTGGTTAGGACCACATTCAATCTGGAGACCAATCTGGAAAGCATCAATGACCCTAATATTATTGAGTTCCCATCAGTGAACATAGCCACCTCCCTCCTCCAGCTGATTTCTCTCTACATTTCCAGTACTTTTCCACACAGAGGCCTTACACACTTTTCCTTCCATTTATTCCTGATTCTTCATGCTTTGCTATTATCAGAAATATTTTATTTTATTTTTATTCCTTTCTTGCTAGCTCTAGTAATACTTATTTTTAGATATTGACCTTGAGCCCAAATGTCTTGCTTAAGGTCCCTTATTAATTTTTTTTTGATATGGGGATTGAACTCAGGACCTTGCACTTGCAAGGTCAGTGCAAAGCCACTGAGCTAAATCGCTGACCCCTTTTTAACTCTGCTAGCGCGTGGATTGTTGGACTTCTCCCCACCACAGTCCCATCATTTATGGCCTGTGACGGTGCTGTTTTTCCTCCCTCAATATTTCTGCCACTGTTTCCTTGGGTTGCTGTGACCATGGCCAGGGGTCATCGTGGGGTTAAACCCACGGCTAACACCGCTGATCACCTTCCCGGCTTCCCCTTCAGCCCTGTGACAGACAGGCAAAGCCCCAGCTCCATGGGAGGCTGAGGCAGGAGGATCACAATTTGGAGGCCAGCCTGGGCAATTTCGTGAGACTATAAAATAAAAAGGATTGGGACGTAGCTCAGTGGTAGAGCACATGCAAAGCAGAGGTTCAGCCCTCAGTACCTAGGGGGAAAAACTTCCTTTACCGGGCTGGATCTTCTGAATCAGGTTTACACAAGTGTCCAAGACAGCAAGGTAAGTAGTTCACACCGTCCTCGTCAACAGCTGATTACATCCACCCTGTGTGGCCAGCTAGTGGAGGGCTCATTTGTCACCAAACCCCTTGTTCTGAATCTGCCTTAAACATAGCAGCTACAACAATGCCTCTGATGGCAGTGAATAAAATCCTCTCACTCTGAATTGGTACTTTGTTTTTGTTTTTGTTTCTATTGTTTTATTTTGTTTTTTGAGACATGGTCTCACTATGTAGTTGAGACTGACCTGGAACTCATTACGTATTCCAGGCTGGTGTTGAACTCACAGTGATCCTCCTACCTCAGCCTCCTGAGGGCTGGGATTACAGGTGAGCGCCACCACGCCTGGCTCTGAATTGGTAATTTAACTAGGCTACTTGAATCTATTCTGTTTTTGGTTTTGAGCACTTGGAATATGTAATACTGGGTGTAGTTGTGTGTGTGTGTGAAAGAGAGAGAGCTTTTTGGGGGAAGGGGGCAGGGTCACACTATGTAGCCCAGACTGGCCCTGAACTTGTGGTGATCCTCCTGTGTGCTGGGATTACAGGTGTGAGTACCGTACCACGCCCGGATGGGGCTTTTTTCCCCCTTCGGCTCTGTCTCCCTTTGGTTACCCCAACTAACTATGCATAACCTGCACCTCCCGAAGTCACCCCATGTCCTCAGACGTCCTGTTCGTCTCCTCTTTGCTTTCCGTCGAGTTCCCACGAACGCACCTGCAAGCCCGGCGGCTGGTTCCTGATCCCCGAGCGTGGCCCACTCTGCCCACCGGCCATGGCTCTGCCCTGGTGCACTCGGCCTCCAGCTTTTCCCGTGGACGCCTTCGCAGAGTTCCCACCGTCTGTGCTCCTCCAGTCCTGCAGGCCGCCTGCTCGGCTTTTCTGGCCAGAGCGTGTGTGCAGAGATCACAGGGACCTCGCGTTTCCTGTCTCAGCCTCCAACACTTGTCACAGAGAGTCTGGGTACATTTTACAAGGGCTTGCTCGCCCTCTCCCTCCTGCACAGCCTCGGGGTCTCAGATAGGATCTGGGGGTCCCCGGGGCACAGCAGGGAGGAGGCTCTGATGCCGGCCTTTCTCACCCAGACGCCCTTCCCTGTCCCCGCCAGCCTGTGGCCCCAGGCGCTTCTGCTCCGAAGTCACCTGTGACTCCAGTTCTCCGCCTCGCCTGTGTCTCTGCAGACTCAGTTCTCGGGCCCTGGAATGGATCCGATCGGCTTTCTTGGGTAGCGACGCCACACACAGGGACCACCTCCCACTCGCCCCTGGAAGTTCAGTCCGTTTTCCCAGGTCAGTTCCTTCCCAAGACTTTCAGGGTAGGAAGCAGGTCAGGGCCCAGGGCTCCTCCTCCCCTGCTGCCCCTGGGGTGTGAAGGCGGAGGTCCCCCTCAGTGGAGGGACAGCTGGGCACAGTGGGGACCGGAGGACACCTCCTCCAGGGGCGGCAGCACGACCACGACGGGGAGCAGATGTCTCTTCTCTGGGAAATACCACACGGGACTACATGGCGACTCCACAGCCTAAAGGAGCAGGGGCTCCCCTGGGCTCACAGTTTCAGGGGACGCAGCCCGTGGCAGGCGGCTCCGAGGCCGGAGAGGCGTGGCGGGGCAGAGGTGCCTGGCTCAGCTCGGTGAGGAAGGGCAGGGGACCGGAAGACACCCGGGGCCGGGGCGGACCCGAAGCTGGCCGAGTGGACACCACGGTCCCTGGTACACGGCGACAACCCTGCTCAGAACGCCCTCGGCACCACCCACACCCAGCTGGCTCAGGCGACATCAGCACCTCACGGGGCAGCCAGCCAGGGCTTCTGTGGCCTCTCGAGCTCTGCGTGGGGCGAGGACCCCGAGACTCTAGCTGAGCTCGTCCACCTTCTCCAGCACCGGAAGCCGCCGAGGCCGGGCCGGTGCGGCTGAGACCACCCTGCCCTTTCACGATGCCCCCAGGGGCAAACCTGGCATGTGGGGGGGGTTACATGACAAACGGGGTACCCGGAGGGACTGCGATAAAGGGGACTTGCCGGACATTGGTCTTCCCTGAGTGCCCGGGGTGAGGAGGCAGGAGCAGGGCGGACAGCAGGGCAGGGGATCGACGGGAAGACTAGAGGCGTAGTTTGGGCCCTGGTTTCCTACCCAGGGCCGCAGTCATCAATCAATCAGTCTCCCTTCTGGCCCATGTGACACACCTTTGCTGTTGTTGTCTTTCTTTTTTCTTTTCTTTTCTTTCTTTATTTTTTTTCTTTCTTTTCTTTTTGTTGTTGTTATTGTTTTGTTTTGGTATCAGGGATCAAACTCAGGACCTTGTGCTTGTGAGGCAGGCAGCAGAACTAAGCTAAATCCTTGTTTTTTGAGACATGGTCTCACTATGTAGATTAGGCTGGCCTCCAAATCACAGAGATCCTCCTGCCTCGGCCTCCCGCATAGAGTGCCGGGATGACAGGCACACACCACCGCTCCTGACTTTGACACATGCTTTGTGACACCTCAGCAGCTGAGGGCATTGACCTTGAATGGGGCCGTGATACAAAGTTGGCGCTGGAGTAGTTTTATTCTCTGGGCTGTAGAGAGCCAGTGAGGGCCAAAGACAGCACAGGATGGCAAGGGTGCATTCATTACCCTGGCTACACCTCAGTTTCCCCCCTAAGGTGGGGTAGGCCTTGGAATGCTGTGCAGAACCTCACACACACAGTCGCACCCTGGTGCTCAGTGCACAGTCCTTCTGGGTGCTATGCACAGTCCCGCCGGGGTGGTGAGGACGGTTGGTCAGGGGCTCCCGGGAGAGGCAGCTGCAGTGTAGATGGGCAGAGGCCAACGCCAAGGCCTGAGGATGTGTGAGGCCCTAGCTTGGAGGGGGACAGGGAGAGAAAGCAGGGCCTGGAGAGCCCCCTGCTCATGCCTGTTCAGGCTGAGGTCTGGGGGACTGAGCTCAGCACCCAGCACGCTGCTGGGCCCAGGTCTGAGTATCTGGGCCACACCATCTGCCAGCTGTGGATGCCCTGTGCCCAGCACAGGGGAGGGAACCAGGCCAGAGCCTCCCTGTCCTTCTGGAGCCAGCTCACACCTCCACCTCTGCCCAAGCACCACCCGGGGCCAGGCCCGAGCTCCTCCACGCCCCTTGTGCCCAGAGCAGCCTCTTGGGGTTGGCTTTTTCCAATTCCCTCTGAGTCCCACGACCTCGGTTTGGCTGCCCTAGCCAGGAGGCCATGGTTAAGATCCCCGTCCTGAGTTTGGGTTGGAGGATTCCAGTCTCGTCGCTGTTCCATTGAGTGTGTGGGACCTTGAGCTTGCCAAGGACACTCTGCCCCTTTCTCCTTCCTGCTTGAATGTGAGGGCAGGGCCGCAGCAGCCATCTTGTGACCAACAGAACGAGGGATCTCAGGCTTCTCATCTTGGAGCTGCTCAAGTCCCACAGACCCCTACGTTCCTCCGCAGTGTCATGCAGGAAAATAAACCCCTTTCTTACATCAGCCACTGAGGTCAGGTTCGCTGTTTCCTGGGGCCAGAAGCTTCCTGGCCAAGACACTTGACACCTCAATGACTCAATTCCCCTTCTGAGAGCTGGAGAGAGTAATTAAAACAGCCGCTTTGGTGCGATGGAGAAAGCACAGGTGGAGACAATCCATGTGAAGTATTTAAAATAGCACCTGGAGCCCAACGGGTGCCTGGCAAATGTTCATTACACCATCATCACTGTTGTTGCAACAGCTTGGTCAGTTGCACACTGGTTTTGCTCTCATCAGCCCTTGGTAGGTGATATCTGTACTTTCCTTATTCCCCCAAACGTCAAGCACTAAAGTTTTTAGTACTAGGAATTGAACCCAGGGCCTTCACACTGACCTCTTATTGTTATTTTGAGACAAGTTCTCACTAAGTCACTAAGCACCCAGGCGAGGCTTGAATTGGCAATCCTCCTGCCTCAGCCTCCCAGCGTGCTGTGGTAACAGGTGAGCGCCACCACACCCAGCTGAGAGCCTTTCACGCACTATCTTCTATCCTTCACAAAAACTTTCCCACATTGGCAGGGGTAGCATTTGCCTACAATCCCAGCAACTCTTGGAGGCTGAATCAGGAGGATTGCAAATTCCAAGTCCAGTCTGGACAACTTGTGACTTAGCAGGACTTTGTCTTTAAAAAAAAAAAATTTTTTTTTAAAGGCCAAGGGTATAGCTCAGTTAAAAACCTCTGGGTTCAAATCCTTTCCCCCAAAAAAACGCTCCTAATGGAGGAGGTTCTATTGTTATCCCCATGCCGAAGAAACAGAGGCTCAGAGCAGGGAGGGGGTGCCTGAGTCCTAACCTGTCCTGGCTGGGGCCAGGCTGGATACACCTTCGATGATCTCCAGGCCCTGGGCATTTCCCAGTGGACCCAGAAAACGCACTCATTTGGACCAAAGCGTCTTGGAGGGACAGACAGTAGTATAAATGGCAACTTCACGTCAGTGTCACTGTGGGGTTGAAGTCCATTCTCCAGCCCCACACCAGGGGCGCACGTTCCTGCTCCCCACTACAGAAGAAACAGAAGCCACGCGGTCACAGGCAGGCGCGCCACTGTGTGCCAGGACCCTGTACTGGCCCTGGACGCCAAGGGACAAGGCCTCAGAGCCACCAGGGTGGCCTAGGACTGGTTTCTCCTCCTGGAAGCTGGGCTGTGTGAGCAGGGACAGGGACTGCCTGGGTCACCACAGGGCCTCAGGTCCCTAAGAGCCGGCCATAATGGGTGCTCAGTAAGTACTTCTGGAATAGAAGACCCAGTGGACACCCCAGGGTGAGGCAGGAGGTTCCTGGTTTCCTCAGGGACCCTCTCTCTCCCCACCTACACCCCAACTCCCGTGTGCTGAGCTCCTCCACGTGTCCCTTGCTCCACTGTTCTCTGACCCCAAGAGCCTCCCCCCACCGTGGGGTCCTCTGCGATCCCAGCCTCTGCTTATTCCTTTTCTGTGTCTCCACTTGGCAGATTTTTACTTCATCTCCTCCAACCTCTGCCTCAGTTTCCCTCTACCTCAACCTCCTCCAGAAGCCCGAGCCTCAGGGTCCCCTTTGGTGGCCTCTGTCCTGGTGTCCAAGTGTCTCTCTCCCCCAGCATCTCTCCCCTAGGTGCCCCCCGCACCCATCCTGGGGCTGTGGTGCTGGCCTCACAGGTGTGGGGGGCTGGGACAGGGTGGCGGGCAGAGGCCCTGGGTCCGGTCACCCATCGACCGAGGAGCTGGTGGCTCAGGGGTCCTGACCTATGTCGGTCGGTCGCAGGACACGGGCGCCCTGGGGCCTCCGAGGCTAATTAGGGTGTGGGGCGGGGCTGGGGACCTGCTGTCCCTATTTGCTGGCCGTGGCCATCGGGCAGGGCCAGGTCGCCTTTGTCCCAGCGGGCGGGGGCGCCCTTGAACCCCAAGTGTTCCGCAGGAACAAATGGGCCCCACTCAAGGGGAGTTTCCTCGGCCCCGTGGGGATGGAGCCCAGAAAGGCTGAGCCTGGGGGTGCACAGGAGCGTGGCAGGAGGACGCGGAAGAGGGGAGGACAGGGAAGAGCGGGCCGGGACGCCTGGGCCGAGAAGCCGGGCGCGCAGCTGTGGGAGGCTATCATCCCCGGCGATCCGATCGATACCTGCGCGGGACGGGACGGCCTCCGCCGCTAATATCTTTTTAATGAGTTCGCGGGGCTTAAAGCCAGCGCGATCTGCCCTCCAGGGTGGATTTGTCCCCGGCAGATGTTTCGGGAGGAGACTGCGCGCGAAGCCCCGGGAGAGGAGGGGACAAGTTTGTGCCTCTGAGTGCTCGGGCAGAGACTTTCTGCTAAAGTTCAAAAGAAAGACGGGCTTTCTCTCGGCCCCCAAAATGTATTTCTCACGGACAATGGGCTCCTTTCTGCGCCTCCGAAGGCCGGGGG
>NW_022900948.1:45040830-45041881 GCF_012274545.1 Fukomys damarensis
CCTCCTGCCCACCCCTAAATTCCCACGCTGGGCCGGGGATGCCAGCTACCCCTGCGCGCAACTAAGGACCGGGGCCTGGGGTCCATCTCTGCTCGGCAATGCCCAGCCTGAGCAGGAGGTTCTTTTCCTAGAAGCCGTAGGACAAGGTGCCGCTTGTGGGGCCAGGTTGCCGACCCAGCGCTCGATCCGGGCCCCAGAGAAGCCCACGGAGCCCACTGTCCAGTGCGGACCTAACTGCGAGCCGGGACCACCCCGAGGGCGCAGAGCACCATCCACTGTGGCGGGTGAGGACTTCGGCCGCTGGAAAGTCTCCCAGCGGGCGATGAGCTCTCGGGAGCCCTGCCTCCCAGTTCCAAGGGCCCGGAGCTTGGGCTTGCCCTGTGAGCCTCCTCTTTCCCCAGGACGCGTCCCCGTGGGTCTTCCGCTAGGCCAGAAACCCCGGGCGGGCGAGCGCAGTGGCGACTCCGCAGGGCTGTTCTCGCTCCAGCTTGCCCAGGGCGATGCTTCGGCCGCGCCCGCTGCTCTGCTCCTCCAGGTCTGCGGACTCCGTGGAAACGAATACAGTTCCCCAAGCCCTCAGTCCCGGCAACCTTTCGACCCCGAGCTGGGGTTTGGAACCTAAAAGCTGCACCCCAGGGTCGAAGGGTGCACGGCTTTGCTCAGTGGATCGCGGCTCGGGAACCGGCAAAATCCTGGGAGTTGGGGGGGGCACCTGTTCCAAAGAGAAACCGGGCGGGAAAAACAGTTCACAAAGTCCCATCCAAACCACTGCACAGAGAGGGACACTGAGGCGAGAAGAGAGGGGGCGTCCCCAGGTCTTCCGGAGGCGCCGAGGTAGGTTTTGAGGCGTAGGGCTGCGCACGCGGCCCCTGGAGCTGCTCCCCGACAGGGTCCCCTCCCCCCGGTCTCATTCTCCGTTCCTCTCGGTGTTGGCGGAAGCCAAGGGCCGGGCGCCGTCTGGCTCCCGGGCCACCCGCCGCCGCAGTTGGTCCGAGCGCTGACTCCTTACCGGCGAGCGCAAGGCTGGCGCCTCTGGAAAGGAGCGCAGGTG
>NW_022900948.1:45044565-45044928 GCF_012274545.1 Fukomys damarensis
CCTCCCCCTCCTCCTCTTCCTCCTCCTCCTCCTCTTCCTCCTCCTCCTCCGGCGCAGCCCTCTCCTCTCCTCCTCCGCTCCCCTCTCTCCCAGCCCAGCAGTCCTTCCCCAGCGCCGGTGAGCCCCGGGCCGCCCATGATGGGCTCCGTGCTCCCGGCTGAGGCCCTGGTGCTCAAGACAGGGCTGAAGGCGCCTGGGCTTGCGCTGGCCGAAGTCATCACCTCCGACATCCTGCACAGCTTTCTGTACGGCCGCTGGCGCAACGCGCTGGGAGAGCAGCTCCTGGAAGACAGGAGTCACCACACCAGCCCCAAGACGGCCTTCACCGCCGAGGTCCTGGCGCAGTCCTTCTCCGGCGGTGAG
>NW_022900948.1:45045375-45052707 GCF_012274545.1 Fukomys damarensis
GAGAGAGAGAGAGAGAGAGAGAGAGAGAGAGAGAGAGGAGTTTCTTTTCTTTAAGACGTCTCAAGTTCTTACTCCTCATTCATCAACCCGCAAACAATGTCTCCCCCCCCGGTGCTGCGTCTCTGTGAGTCGGTCGCCCTCTCTTCCCCTTTACGATTTCTGTTCCTCTCTTAATTTACCGTGAAGACTAATTCCATCTCCATTCACACTATGTCAACCATCTAATCCCCCCCTTTTGTAAGGGGAATTCCTCGGCCTCTTTTAAACAAGTCCCCTCCACACTGAGCGACAATTTAGTGCTACAGCATTCTTCCAGGGCTAATGAATTTAGAATTAGCAATTTCTTTCGAATGGAGCCCAGTGAATGCGATCGCTTTAACAGCGTGACAAATCGCCGGCCGCGCTGCAATGGACACCGTTTAACCCCCCCTTTCAGCCGGCCCGCTTGCCGGGTATTTTCCCAGGTAGCTTAGAGGGGAACCTTGTAAGACAAGGAGGCCGCCCCCGTGGGCCTGGCTGCTCCCACCCTGGCTGCGGAGGCCTGACAAGGGGACTTCCAGGGGGCTGGGGCCGGTGCATCCCAGCCTGGAGAGGCGACTGCGGAGCTTGCCTGACGGGGTTCCTGGGGTCCTGCAGTCCAGCCTTTGGTGCCTCTGCCCAGATCGGTCCCCGGTGCTGACTGGCCAGGCTCCTCCGAAAGTGACCGTGCCTGTGCCTGCCAGGGTGCACAGGGGCCACCGAGTGACCCGCTGGCCAGAGCACCCTGAACAGGACTGGGCCAGAGTCCCGGGTCAGCGTTACATCGGGACGGACCTGGCCTGGGTCTCTCCACCTGTAACCTACGCACCGCAGTGGGCTCACTGGTTCTCACGCTTTTCCCCCGATGGAAGGCAGGGTAGGGGTGCAAGCTTTGAGGGTGTGGAGGAGCTGCGAACCTGCTCTTAGAAATGAGCCCCAGCGCGCTGCTCGCTTTGGGGGCTCGGAGGGTCCTGGGCTGTGACAGAGGGGACCCCCGTCACCAAACCTCTGCATGCGACCGCTTTCGGGTCACCGGAGAGACTTCTCCGTGTCGGTCGGAGGGCTTGGGCTGGCCAGGCTGGGGCGGTGTAACCGGCCTGGGCGGGACTGGCATTGACTGGCTCCCGTGGCTGCTGCAGAGGTGCAGAAACTGTCCAGCCTGGTGCTGCCAGTGGAGGTGATCATCGCTCAGAGCTCCATCCCTGGCGAGGGCCTCGGCATCTTCTCCAAAACGTGGATCAAGGCGGGCACGGAGATGGGCCCCTTCACCGGCCGTGTCATCGCCCCCGAGCATGTGGACATCTGCAAGAACAACAACTTGATGTGGGAGGTAGGCGAGGGGCGAGGGCTGCTGGGGCAGCTCTGGTTCTTCCCAGGAGCTGCGGGTGCTCCGGGCCTGAATGCCCCTGGGGTGGGACCTTCAGACAACCAGGGCCAGCCATGTGTGGAGCTTTCTTTCCTGGAGATTCCTCTGCAAATGGCCAGCCCAGGTCATCAGAGGGAAACACCTGCCTCTCCCTGCCGCTTAGGCTGACCCTGCAGCTGCCTGCACTTCACAGGTGGGGCGCAGGGATCCAGCAGGGCCCCACTGCTCGCCTGGGTCCTCAGGAGCTGCTGGGAAAGCCTACCTGGAGCGGCCTCCCAAACCCCATGTTTCTTGGGACTCGGTATCCCCACCCCAGGAGATGACAGGATCCGGTGGTCACTGCCATTCTGGCGTTGAGTCAGCCGAGCCCCCAGCCTACAGTCCACAGGGTTATCTAGCAGCCCTGTGAGTCACCGTCCCCATTTCACAGAAGGAAGCTGAGGCTTCGGTCCGGGCCTTCTGACCCCTACCTGCACAGTGCCAGATGCCGGCCAGGGCCACCCTGAGGACAAAGCCGCCCCAGCTGCTGTTCGTCCTCCTAACCTCATTCCTCCTGTACTGCTCCCCCAACCTGGCCGACACTGGGGAGCCCAGGGGGACAGTCCTGCAGCTGGCCACAGGGGCAGGAGGCAGGGCACAGGGGGCGACCCGCCCGAGGTCTCACCTGACCTCACCGTCCTCCTCTGGAGGCCTGAGCTGGTGATTGTCTTTTCCAGTCGTCTCTAGGTTATAAGTTAGGGTGTAGTTTGACCTCCAAGTGCCCTAGGCAGCTCCCACAAAGCAGCTCAGGCCAGGCCACTGAACAGCTTTCCTTCTCCGGGCTCCTGTGTTTTCTCTGAGGTCTTGGCCAGTGTTCCGGGTACCTCTGCAGCCCCAGGGGAGCCAGCTGGGGGCCGCTCTGTCTGGGCAGGGATCCCTCAAAGCCCCTCTTCTTCTGGGAGTCAGGAGCAGGGGCACATCATGGTCAGCCCCGGGGCGCTGGACACTGATGTCCCTTTGGCCCCTTCTAGCCTTCCAGCGAGAAACCGTTCCCCTAGCCTCCCTTTCCTCGGTGGGCGAACGGAGCTGATGGTAGCTTCGTCCACTTCCTGGGGTGCTTGGGAGTGGGACGTGTGTGAGGAGGAGCCCGGCCACAAACCATGCAGACGGCACAGCCCCGGCTCACCCGGGCTCCTCTCTACCTGCGCCCAGGTGTTCAATGAGGACGGGACGGTGCGGTACTTCATCGATGCCAGCCAGGAGGACCACCGCAGCTGGATGACCTACATCAAGTGTGCCCGGAATGAGCAGGAGCAAAACCTGGAGGTGGTCCAGATCGGCACGAGCATCTTCTACAAGGCCATCGAGGTCCGTGCGTGTGTGTGCACGTGTGTGTGTGTGTGGGGGCCATGGGGGTCCCTGCAGGAGGGGCACCACCGAGAACGGAGGGGCATCGATGCCGGCTCAGCTGGGGCTGCGGGGCTGGGGCTCCCGCCTCACGCTGCCTGTGGCACATTGGAAGGGTCCACGCATTCAACTTTACACTATGTGGTGTTGTGAATGTCTCCCAGGGACGTCCAGGTGACTGGCCGTGGGCGTGCTGTGCTCAGGGCTCAGGGACATTGGGGAGAGCGAGATGCACAGTGGGAAGCAGTCCAGGGATGCGGCTGTGGGGGAGAGGGAGGGCACACTGTGTGCCAGGCTGCCCGTGGACATGGGGCAGCACTATCGTGTCTGATGCCCAAGTGCCCCGTGAGGAGGTCCCGGTGTGACCTGCAGCCCACAGCCCTGGAAACAGCCTCCCTGCCGGGCCTCTGGGGGTCAGCACGGGTTGCTGCGCCGTGACGTGAGCCTTCTCAGAGCGGTGGGGCAGAGTGGGGTGGCGGAAAGGCTGGGCCACTCCGCACCTGTCCGAGGACTCGAGGTGAGGGCTGAGCCAGGCCTGGGAAGGGCAGTGCTCCTGGTAGGGAGCCCTTGGCAGAGGTGGAGAAGCTGAGTGCAGCGGGCAGGTGGCTGGCACTGCAGCCCCGTGGCCACGCCACAGGGATTCTCCCGGACGGACAGTGCCCCCGGGCAGGAGTTTGGTTAGCACTGACCTGTGTGTGAGCACCATGCGGGGTGACAGCTGTCCCACTGCACTGGCCTGGCCCCCGGCGTCTGGGCACCTGCTCCCACGTGGGGAGAAGCAAGACTGGCGGGGTTGGGGGGCTGAGGCTCGGGTGTGCTTTCCAGTGGCCTGGAGGAGCCCCTGGGGGACCACGGAAGGCTTCCTTTTAGTCCCCACTCCATTTGCTCCCTGGGGCTCAGAGCCTTGAGCTCTTTCAAAGAGTCTCTGGGATGCCCAGGTCTCCCAGCTTCGGGGACTGGGGTCCTATTGTCGCCGATTAGCCAGGCCCCAGGGATCCTCCCGGGGATGAGGGCCTTGGCCTGACCTGGAGCAGCATGGGGCTGAGTCCCAGCTGAGGGGCGGCCCTGGAGGCCCAGGAGGAGGGGAGGAGGCAGGGCAAGCAGGGCCTTGTTGGAGCCCAAGTGCCATGGCCAGGGTGGGTCAGGAGGGTGGCCCCTGTGACCCTCTGGCTGAGGTACCACCTCCTAGAATTGGCTTCCAGGGCAGCTGAAAACCACTTTTAGCAGAGTGCATCCTCCAGGGTCCTCACCCGGCCTTCAGGCACTCTCTCTCTCTCTCTCTCTCTCTCTCTCTCTCTCTCTCTCTCTCTCACACACACACACACACACACACACACACACACACACACACACACACAATTACAGTCATGCACTCCTTCCAGCCACAGGAGGCACACATATGTCCCCAGCCAGGAACTCCTGTGTATGTTCTTTTGGCAACAGGGCTCCCGGCTGGGGCAGGCACGGGGCCCTGTGCCTCAGCACCCTGCACACGTCACAGCTGCAGAAAGCCAAACAGGGTCAGGGTGCATGAGCAGACACTGATGCAGAAATGCAGAGTCAACCAGGAGTGGGGCACACGCCCGTCATCCCAGCACTCAGGAGGCTGAGGCAGGAGGATCGCCCGGAGTTTGAGGCCAGCCTGGGCTGCAAAGCAAGATCCAGTTTCAAAAAACAAAACAAAATAAAACAACCAAACCAAACCAAAACAAAACAAAAAACAGAAAGAAAAGAAAAAATGCAGAATGAGAGGCCAAGGTGGCTCCAGGGAGGGATTTGAATTTCTAGGGTTAGGGGGAAAAGTTCATGTATATTTGATCAGGAATTGAGTTTGTAAACCATACTGTTGTGAATATGGTGCAATGACTCAGACTAACGGAGGCACCAACATGTCATGCCCGTCATTGCTTTAAGGGTCAGGAGTTCCCTACGATGGGACTGTGAACCAGGGGCGGGACATAAAACACCCCCAAGTCCTGCCCGTACGTGAAGCTGGGCACAGTTTTCTCCGCAGCAGATCCACTCGTGCTGGGTGGGTCGCGGGTCCAGGTGTCCACGAATGCTGTCAGGGTTACTCCGCTTGTGCGGGCTGGATCGGGGCCCCTGGGGTCACCCCGGCCATCGCATTTTATGACAGTAACCTGTTGTTTGCCGGAAGGTGGGCTGCATGTTCGTGGTGAGAGCGTGGCACCTGGCTGGGTCTGTCCCGAGCCGGCCACGGCTGCCTGCCTTCCAGGTGGGGGGCGGGGGGCATTCGGTAGCTCGGGGACCCAGGTGTCCCAGCAACACACGGCTGTCCCAAGACTTTTGCCTGATTTTAAAGCTGGTACAAGGAGAGGGTTTAGGGTTAGATTATTACCATTTTGGATTTTGGTCCTCGGATGAAAATTCTCAGCCTTTCCCTTCCCTGTTTTTCGCCAATGATTGGACCCTGAAACGCAGGCTTTTCTTGCCACATTTTCTGCTCATTTCAGGTAATTAAGCCTTTTCTTTTTTCTCTTACTTATTTTTAAAATTTATTTTCAGTACCAGAGATTGAACCTAGACCTTGTTACTTGCTATGCAAACTCTACCCCTGAGCTACAGTAAGCACTTTAAAAAATTTGTATTCTGACTCAGGGTCTTGCTAAGTTTCCCAGACTGGTTGAAAACGTGAGCTCCTCCTGCCTCAGCCTCCTGAATAGCTGGGTTTCCAAGCCTGCACCACAGTACCCGACTCTTCTCTTAACTATAAGGACAAATATGACTGCTCTTTTGACCTTGCTCATTTCGGACACACTTAAAGCGTCAGTGTTACCGTTACCAGATGACTCTGCACTGACCCCCTTTGCAAAATGTCTCAGAAACATTTTTTTTTTTTTTGTACTGGAGAGTGCATCTGCCAGGACCATGCTCCTGTTATTTAAGCAAGTGCTCTATCACCAAGCTATGCTCCCATCCATGCAGATTTTTTTTTTCTTTTTTAGACAAGGTCTCGCTCTGTAGTTCAGGTTGGCTCCGAATTCACTGTGCAGCCCAGGCTGGCCTTGAACTCCTGGTGTTCCCCCTGCTTTGATCTCTGAGTGTGCACCACACCTGGCTCCAGCCAGAACTGTTTAAAAATAGAATTCTTTTTAAAAATAGAATTTGGCCAGGTGTGGTGGTGCACATCTGTCATCCCAGCACTTGGGAGGCTGAGGCAGGAGGATTGCCACCACCAGTCTGAGGCCAGCCCGGGCTCCAAATCGAGTTCAAATCCCACCTGAACTATAGAGCAAGAACCTGTCTCAAAACACCAAAAACCAAAACCCCACAATAGAATTTGTTCTGCCCTGTGAGGTGCTCTCTATTTCTATTCCTGTCCTGTTTATTATTTATTTATGTAGCTAGCTGAGGTGTTGGGGATGGAACCCAGGGCCCGGCATGCCTCACCCTGCTCTCCCCACTTTAATGATGATAAAACCGAGGTTCAGGGGACCCTGGGAGTCTGCTGAGCAGGGCGGTGATCCCAGGCCTGTCTGGCTGCGGAGCTCAGTGCCCGACAGCCCTGGGCGGTCTCCCTGGCCGGTGTCTGTTTGCCGGGACTCTATTAATTGACGTGTCAGGACATCTGTGTACGATGGAAATTGATGTTCAGCCAGATGACACCGCCGTCTCCTGCTCGGGGACAGCCGGAGCAGTCTCCAGGGAGCATGCTCAATGGTGCGGCATGAATTTGTATTAGGAAAACAAACCCCACCACTCATCATGTCCAAATGAGGATAAAAATTCAGAAAGCGGAGCAGGACAGAACTCAGGGCTGCCGAGGACGTTAAGATGAACAAGCCGAGAGGCCTACAACTTGTTGAGTGAAGACCTGGGCCTTGGGGGTGGGTTTTATGGGGCGGGAATTGGTCCCTTTGGGAGATGCTTTCATCGGTGGCGCGTCCTGAGCCCATGTCAGCACCGGAACCGGGAGTGAGCAGCTGACTCAGGCCATTGCAGCCCCGGGCCTGCGCAGGGCTGGCCTAGGCCGGCTGAGGAACAGTGGTGACTGTGCTCTCGCGGGCCTGCTGGGGCTGTGTGCTGTGCCCTGGAAGCCGTGAGAGGCCTGGGGAGAATCTCCGGGAGCAGCCGCAGCTCCAGGGTCTCCTGGGCTGGACCACAGGGCTCGGGGGATGCAGCGTGTCTGGAAGCGGGTAGGGAGCAGGACCAGGGTCCCAGTCCCCTCCTGAGTCCATGCGGCTGATATCATCTAGCTGCCTGGGGACCTGTGTCCTTCTCAATTCCACTCAGTTCTTCTAATGGACTTTTCAATAGTTTTTTGATAAAGGGTCTCGCTGTGTAGTCTAGGCTGGCCTTGAACTCATTGTGTAGCCCAGGTTGTCCTCAAACTCATGGTGATCCTCCTGCCTCAGCCTCCTGAGTGTTGGGATTGCAGTGTGTGCCACCAGAGCTGGCTTTAGACTTTTCTTTCTTCTTTTTAAAAATGTTTTTTTCAGGCCAGGGATTTAGCTCAGTGGCATTGTGCCTGCCTCACAATTGCAAGGTCCTGAGTTCGATCCCCCGTACCAAAAAAAAAAAAAAAAAAAATCTTTTTTTTT
>NW_022900948.1:45052731-45056745 GCF_012274545.1 Fukomys damarensis
AAAAAAAAAAAAAAAATCTTTTTTTTTCATGTACAGAACCATTTTTTCCCTACAAGTAGGGGCGTGTGTGTGTGTGTGTGTGTGTGTGCATGTGTGTGTGAGTTGTAAAGAAAAGCAGGACGCTTTATCAAATTTTTACTTCAGTGATTTTTAGGACAAAAGTTCTAAACTCTGAAAAAAAATTTTTCTACATTTTTTTATGGTGTGTACAGAAGTAATGGATATATATTTTTTGCTTGTTTTGCCTTTTGTTTTGGTACAGGGACTGCACTGAGCTGCGTGCCTAGCCATGGTTATTTTTGTTTTTTGAGACAGAATCCCGCTACATTGCCCAGATCCTCCTGCCTCAGCCTCCTGAGGGCTGGGATGACAGGTGTGCCCCCGAGGCCTGGTGCACTCATTGTTTTTTTTAAAAAGCCGGATGCATCCTAAGAACTGGAGTCACTCTGCTTGCGGTGCTTCACTGTGCAGACCTTTCCTCAGCTCGTTTTCCAAACATCTCAGGAGGCTGAGCCGAAGATGTCCAGAGAGCTGGTGGCGGCCGCTGGGCACCTAGAGAGAGAGGGTTTCACTGTTCACCCTGTTACAGCGTAGACATGCTGTATGTTCATATGTTTTCTTTTTCTTTTTCTTTTTTTTTTGTACTGGGGACCTTGCGCTTGTGGGGCAGGTGTGGCACCACTGAGCTAAATGGCAATATGTTTTAAGTTTTTTTTTTTAAGTTAAGGAGTAAAGTCCATTTCAGCACATCTTAAACATAGGCTAAAATAAAAATAAAATTATGTAAAAAGTACATAAATGATTCACCCTCATACTACACCAGGCACCATGATGTTGTTATTTTTAAAACAACATTCCTACTAACTGGTTGTAGTGGTGTACACCTGTGACCCAGCACTCTAGGAGGCTGAGGCGGGAGGATCAAAAGCTCAAGCCCAGACTGGGCTGCTTTAGTGACTTAGCCTCTGTCTCAAAATAAAAAATAAATTTAAAAAAAGGCTGAGGATGTAGCTCCTCCTGCCTCAGCCTCCCAGGTGCTAGGATGACAGACGCGTGCCAGCACACCCAGCTTATTCTATGACTTTGTATTTAATACTAGTTGTTGTTTTCTCTCAGAACTGAAAGGCCAACGTTGCCTTGGTCCTGTTCCCAGACACAGTCACTGCCAGACCCTCTGAGACCCCGGCTGTCTGGTGTCCGTATCTGTGCAGGAGCGGTGGCTACTCTTGCGGGACAGATGGAGCGGGAGAGTATGGCCCTGGCGTGGAGTTGGCGTCCTGGTGGGTCCAGGCCCAGCCTGTGGTCTTCCTGGACCCCGAAGGCAAGGCTCCCCCGTGCCTGGCTTTCACTGTGCCAGGGTGCAGAGCCACCGTGCAGGTGTCCCAGCCCCCGCAGAGGGAGGTGGCGGGAGGACAGCGCTGGCGTTTCTGAGTCTTGGTGCAGGGGCTGAGAGCACCTCGTGACCGTCCCTGCTTCAGAGCTGAGGGAAGGGCGGCCCCCTGGCACGAGGCAGGTGGGGAGGCCGGCTGGAGCCTCATGCAGCATGGCTGAGGGGACAGGCGGGGACAGGGGCTGAGGGCACCAGAGGCACCGATCCAGTGACGGGTCTCAGCTGAGGCCCGAGCCAGGGGGGAACAGTGCTGCAGGTGACTCACACCACGGCTGTGGGGGCTCGGGGACTGCAGGCCCCGCAAGGTGTGCGGGGGACTGGTGACTCGGCCCGGCTGCGCCATCTCGTACCGTGGCTTCCTCCACAGTCAGCTCGGCCCGAGCAGCTGGAGTCCGCACCCCCCGGGGTGTAACTGGTCCCCTCCGTCCCTTGTTTCTCTCCCTTTCCTCCCGCCCTTCCTTGGCTCTTTTCTCTCCCGTCCTCCTCCCTCTCCCCTCTGCTCCGGCTCCTCCTTGGGCTCACACCGCCTCTCCCTGCGCTGCCCTCCGCCTCCTCCGGTGCCCAGGGGCACACAAAGTCTCTGTCCTCCGCCCCTCTTCTACTGCAGAGGCCACAGGAGGCCTGGCCCCAGGAGAGCTGGCCTCTGTGGTCCCTGCTCTGGGGTCACTACTGTCCTCCGCCTCTTCTACTGCAGAGGCCACAGGAGGCCTGGCCCCAGGAGAGCTGGCCTCTGTGGTCCCTGCTCTGGGGTCACTGGAGAGACCTGGGCCCGGTCGCACCCCGAACCGGCTTGCCGAAGCCCACGGGGTCACGGGTAGGGGCAAGGTGGCCACAGGCCGAGGTCCCCCTCCCACCCCACCCCTGGGAGCCCGGCAGAGCTCGATGCGGGGTGTGGGGTGTTCCGGGCTCGGACACAGACTGGCGAGCGGGTTCTGGGTTCTCTCTGACCTGCGGGGGCAGCTCCAGACGCCCCAGTGAGCTCTCCCGGAAGGGGGCCCCAGGGACCCGAGGCAGCTGTTGTGGGGTGTCTGCCTTCCCCAGGGACCCTGGGCAGTGTGGCGGCCAGCTGTCTGGGGACCGGGCCCGGAATGGTGACAGCTGTCCCTCTGCTCATCTGCTCTTCCTGGCTGGGGCTCAAGGTTCCTGCCGGGACAGGTGACGGACTTCATCGGGCGGGGTCCTTGGGACGTCCCCTGGGGACCAGGCCTCCGCCACTGCGGGTGTCACTGTGCGCTGGCATTTCCTGGGCAGCAGGGCCGTCCTGTGTCACAGGGACTCGTCGTGGACCTGGCATCTCCAGAGAGAGGCACCGTCAGCCCGAGTTACCCCTTCCTTAGCCTCTGCCATGCACTTGGGACGAAGCAGTTTCCAGAACATTCTCGGGCTGGGTGTAACCAAACCTGCAAGCTCCCTGCCCTTGGCGGTGGCCGGCGGTGCCTGCGGGCGCAGCTGGGACAGAGAAGGGAGGAAGCGGAGGGGCAGGGGGTGACATCCCCAGAGCCTTGCGGCCCCCTGAGCTCACCGGGCCTCTGTCCCTGCAGATGATCCCCCCGGACCAGGAACTGCTGGTGTGGTACGGAAACTCACACAACACCTTCCTGGGCATCCCCGGGGTGCCGGGCCTGGAGGACGAGCAGAAGAAGAACAAACACGGTAGGTGCCCCTGGAGGATGGGGTCCTCCTGGCTTCCGGGAACCCAGGGTCCAGCTGCGGGGCTTGGCAGGAGGAGAGACGCAGGACGGCAGGAGCCTGAACTGCGCTGACTCACCGTGCCATCCTGGGGGCCTGCTGGGGTTGATGCCTGCAACCGCAGCACTTGGGAGGCTGAGGCAGAAGGACCCCAAGTTTGAGTGCTGCCTGGGCAACTTAGCAAGATGATAAAAAGATAGAAAGGGCTGGGGATGTACCCGTGTGAAGACTTTGGGTTTACTCCCTAGTACTGGGGAAAGCAACAGAACCAAACCCAAACCAAACAAACCCAAACACTTCTGCCTTGCCAGGCTAAGTGGTTTCCTGGGTAAGGAACAGAAACCTTTGGTATCAAAAGCCACACTAAACCCTTGTGGAATTTGATTACCCACATTTTTAGAGGACAAACCTGAGGCCCAGGAGCTGCACTCAAGTTTATTGAGCCCTTGCTCTACAGCTAATGCTTTACAAGCACTGACTGCTGATCTTTACTTCCGGGGGCAACGCTATCTCCGCCTCTCCAGGGATGAGAGCCCAACCTGAAGCCTGGTCCGGAGCGGGAGGTCAATGGGTGTGTGACATGAATTTAACAAAGGCGTTTTGTTTTGTATTTTGTTTTGTTTACCGGGGATGGAACTGGGGACCTTGCGCTTGCGAGGCAGGTGGCGGCACCCCGGTACTGGCAGTGGAACTCATGGCATTCACATCACCTCCAGCCTTTTTATATTTTAAGGCAAATAACCCATTTATTGCTAAACAACCCAGGCTGAGCTCCAGCTTGCGATCCTCCTGTCTCAGCCTCCCCCAGTGCTGAGACTACCGGCGCGCACCGCCCCTGGGGCTCTCGGTTCGGGGTGAGGTTAGGGGGGCGAGGCACCGCGCTCCCCCGGTCTAACCCGCCGCCCCACCTCCCCAGAGGACTTCCACCCGGCCGA
>NW_022900948.1:45057138-45074414 GCF_012274545.1 Fukomys damarensis
GCCGCGCACCACCTTCCGGCCATGGTGCTGTGAGCGCCGCGTGCGGTTGCCGGCGTTGCGCACTGCACCTCCGCGCTGCTCCTCCTGGAAGGAACCCGGACCCCGGGCACGCGCTCTTTGCGTTTTGGAGGGGTCCCCCAAGACCGGCCGAGGCTCGATCTCTCTCCTGATACCCGTGCACCCAGGGACTGCCGGGGACGGGGGGCGTCTCCGCGTCCTAGAGAGGCAGGGCCCAAGGACACAGCCTTGAGAGCCGGGGGTCGTGGGGGGCCAGGAGCAGCCAGCAGAGGCCCGGGGAGCTGCTCCGAGCGCGACAGGTTCCGGAGTCCCCCTCGCCCCCCAGCTCCGGCCGCGGGCGCCCTCTGGTGTCGCCTCCCAGCCGCTTAGCTGAACTCCCGTCGGGCGTTTTGTAACATAAAGAAACTATAATATTAATGAAAGAAGTATAAAGTGTATAGAGTTTTCCAGAAACTGTGTTTTCCTTCCAGAAAATGGTCACTTTAACTTTGTAAATAGTTATCTAAATGATATTTACAAAGCTGTGATATATATTATTTGATTGTATATGTACACCTGTAAATACATTTGTACCTCTTGTATTCTAAAATAAAAATGACTTGGAACGGCTCTCTTTTGGCGTTTGAGCGGGTGGGCGGTGGGCGCGTGGACAGGAGATCAGGAAAGCCCTCAGATGCTGGCAAGGAGGCGAGGATGACTGTGTTGAAATTCGCCGCTGTACCCTGTTCAGGGGAACGGTCTGTGTCACAGTTCGGGTCAGAGCCCAGAGAGGCGGCCACAATGTTAGCCCCAGGTTGGCCTCAGACTTGTGGCGATCCTCCTGCCTCAGCCTCCCAAGTGCTGGGATTATAAGCGTGCACTGCCACACTTGGCCATCTAGTTTTTCGTTTTCACCCCAATTTAAAGGATTCAGAGAAACTGTGGGCCGGACCAAGATGGCCAGCCAGTTTCCTCCGGATGGATGAAGTTGCTTAATTCTCTGGGCATCTTCCCCAGCAGCTCCTGTAGAGGACCAAGGAGTGCGCAGGCCGTCACGGAGGGGCCGAGGGCTTCGGCTCTGCCTCTCTCCCGTCCTGGACCTGCTGGGCCATAGGAGTTGTGCAGGCCTGGGATCTGGAGGCTCCCCCCACCCCGCTAGGCGTGTGCCTGCCCAGACGGTGTCGTCCTCCCCACCCCTGGGGGCCTCGCTTCCCGGCATCTCTGCCCTCTGGTCGGGCGCGAGCTCTCACGCACGCGCGGACCTTCGGGAGCGCGCTGGGGCGCGTGCCCACGGCCTCAGTCTTTGAAGATCATCTTGCGCCGGGCCCAGGGTTCGCTCTTGTGACTCCCTCCCTTCCACATCTCGCCCCTCCTTCCCCGCCCCTGTGGACCTTGAACAAAAATTAAATGGTTGGTTCAATTCTGTGAAGTCCCCGCTAACAGCTCATCGGGCTCCAGAACCCGCCTGGTGGCAGCATGAGGTAATTGCAGCCGGGGACTCGGGGTGTGCGGGGTGTGCCCCAGCCCTGCGCTTGTGAGGCAGGCGCCAGAACCTCTGAGCTAAATCCCTAGCGGGATGGTCTTTTCTTTCATGTTCTTTTGAAGCACAAGGAAACTGAGGCAGAGAGTAAGTCATTTGCCCAGTGCGGGGCAGAGCAGGGTTCTACTTCTGAAGTCCAATCCTAGAAGCTGTGCCCGAGGACCAACTGAGTTGTGGATACAAACAAATAAAGTACATGGCTCCGTGCCTGGCACTTAGTAAGTGCTCAGTAAACGGGAGCTTTGCTAGTACGAGTTTGGACAACCTGAGGCAGCTGCTGGGCTTCTCCCTGCACCCTTCTCTCCCCACTCAGTCTGGCTATTTTGAACTAGAGGAACAGAGACCCTGAACTTGCTCTCTTCCTCCCTCCGAGCTGGCCTGCTGGATGTACATCTTTGAATGGGTGGAGGTAGTCTTAGATGTGGCCAGTGAGTTGAGGTGCCTGATGGCTTGCACACTCCAGGACAGGTGAGGGTCTCCAGACTTCTGAAGGTCAGCACAGAGGCGGGTGTCCACAGGGAAGCCTCTGGCAGTCAGGTGGTCCATGCTGACCCAGCCCTGGAAGTCACACAGAGGCACCTGTGCCACCTGGCAAAGTGGTCCCAAACCTGCCCAGATGCAAGGGAAGGAGCCCCAGGTCCTTGGTTCTTTTGCAGGGAGTGGCACTGGGGATCGAATCCAGGGCCTGCACACGGAGCTCCATCCCCAGCCCTTTTCATTTTATATTTTGAAACAGGATCTCACTAAGTTGCTAAGTTGCTCAGGTTGAACTCAAACTTGTGATTTTCCTGCCTCAGCCTCTGAGAGGGCAAGACCTTGATTTTTTTTTTTTTTTTTTTGAGACAAGATCTTGCTAGGTAGTTCAGGCTAGCCTTGAACTCATGGTGATCCTCCTGCCTCAGCTTCCTGAGTGCTGGGATTACAGACATGCTTCACCACATCCGGCTCCTGGGGCTTGTTTTAATCTGGTATTGTAAATCAGGCAGACACAGAAATGGCTGTCACAGAGAAAGAACTTGTTTATACGGAAAGGTCCCTAGAAAGGGAAGGCAGAGTATCGAGAGAGCCCAGTAAAGGAGGTGTTGAGTATGAATTGTGGATTGGGTGGTCTTCACATGAAAGGCTTCATCTTGGATGCATTGTTTACTGACCCTAGAATTTTGTTAACCTCAGGAGGGAAGGTGCCTTTGAGGAGAGCCAGGCCCTGAGGCTGAATATAGAAAATCAAAGGCAAGGCTAATATGAGGGCCTACAGTGGATCATACATAGTTCTACAAACTGGCCAAGGAACAATATAGACCAAGTCTGGCTGGGTGTGGTGGTGCACACCTGTTATTTTAGCTACTCAGGAGGCTGAGGCAGGAGGATTGCATGTTTAAATCTAGCCTGGGCAACTCAGTGAGAATCTGTCTCAAAATATAAAAGGGCTGGGGATGAAGCTAGTGGTTGAGCACCCCTGGGTTCAATTCCCAGTGGTCCTCAAGAAGACCAAATCTAGGTATTTGAGGGGCTTATCTTGTGGACTGCTGATGCACAAATCAATAAGCAAATTGTATTTTGTAAATATATCTAATTTTGGGAGGCAGTCTTGAGACAGGATCTTGATAAATTGCTTAGTTGCCCAGGTGAAACTTGAACTTGCAATCTTCCTGCCTCAGTCTCCAGCATGCTGGAATTACAGGAGAGCACGACCACACCTGGCTCCTGTATCTCATATTTTTTTTCAGCAAACACTTTATAGCTCTTGCTGGGCTAGATGTAGTTCCAAGAGCTGATACATAGTGAACAAAACAGAGGAAGTACTAGTTTTCCGACGGCCATAAGCAAATAAGAAAAGTCAGTGACAAGAAATAAAATAGGATTAAGTGGCAGGAAAGGGACTGGAGAGTTATTCTAGATGAGGAGGTCAGGGAGACCTTCACTGGAAGAGGATTTTTTTTTTTTTTTTTTGGTACCAGGGATTGAATTTGGGTCCTTGCATTTGAGAGGCAGGCGGCGGCACCACTGAACTAAATCCCCAGCCCTGGAAGAGGATATTTGAGCAAGGTGTGAATGGGGGTCAGGCGCCACCCCACAAAGACGGAGGTGGGGGTGGGGTGGGAGGGAGGAGGGCTGGCGATTTAGCTCAGTGGTTCTGTCCTTGAGGACCCGAGTTTGATCCCCGGTACCAAAAATCAAAATAAAATAAAAATGGGGAGAGGAGACTTCAAGCAGGAAGAGCTCAAGCTAGCCAGTCTCCGGGGGCAGCGGGCAGTGTGGTGTAGGTGGCATGGATGGAGGCCAGTGAGTCTGTGGGTCTGGCTGCTGCCAGTGAGTCATGGTAGTCCAGTCAGGAGAAGAGGGAGGCTGAGACAGGCAGGGGCTGGGGTGCTGAGTTTGGGTTTATTCTTAGTGTAAGAAGTGTGCCAGAAACGTCTTAGGCAGGGACATGACTTAGTGTGATCTGCTTCAAAGAGCTCCCTCTGGCTGCTGCATGGAGTTTGGGTGGTGTGTGTGTGTGTGTGTGTGTGTGTGTGTGTGTGTGTGTGTGTGTGTGAAATGTAAAATCGGGGGAGATGAGCCAGGAGTTATTACACTGCCCTAGAAATAAATGATATTGATCAGGCTGAGGTGGTGGCAGGAGAAACACGCAGATGTGGAAAAATTGGTGGGAGCTAGACCCGGTCAGCCACTGGTGTCACAGTAGACTTCCGGAATCGCCTCTCCCGAGCCTCAGTGCCTACCGCTGGGCTTGGAAACCGTTTGTGTGACAAGCCCCCTTGGAACACACAGCTTCATCCGGCGCCCACTCCTGTCCATGGGCAGAAAGAGGCGCAGGGTGGGGAATCTGGAGTCTTGGATTCTAGTCCTAGGGCAGGTCGGGGGGCGGGGCTCAGGGGCCGGGAAGTGATTACCACCAGGAGCCCCCAGGCCCACATCCTGGATAGGAAAAAATAACAGGATGTTGGTAAAGCGCTTAGTAAGCTGGTGTGGCCCGCCTGGGCCTCGCGGCCCTCAGCTTCTGGGAAGGCTGGTCCTTCTGGGGCCTCTATTTCCTCCTGGGTAAACAAGTCAGCATTATGAAGTCCCAGGCGCCGGTCTAGAGACACTCCGGAGGCCTGGCTCCTTAGGGGCCCGCCTGGGCTATGCTGGCTCAAAGGACACGATCGCCCTCTTATGGCCACAGCCCGACTCAGCCATTCCCACTTTCCTGCTCCAGCCCTGGGAGGAGGCAAGGTCTGGCTTCCTGCTTACTCGGGGACTTTTGGGCTGGCAGGGTTGACGTGAGCCTGGTGTAGGAAAGGTGAAGGAAAGACTGTCGTTTTGGAGATTTATGAAGCGATGGCCTGATGGGTGTTCCGGGGGCTGGGGGCTTGATCTACCGATGAGCCGGCAGGAGCTGGTGTGGCCGGTGCAAGTTTTTTGTTTTTTGAGTTTTCTTTTTTTTTTTTTTTTTTTTTTTCCGTGGAGAACTAACCTAATACCCTGAGGCTCAAATTCAGCTTGTTGTAAACCACGCAGGGCCGGAGAAGGCATCGGGAGCCCTGTGCGGGCGTGGAGATGATGGGTGTATTGCCGAATCCTGGGGCTCCCACTGGGACTGTACGCAATTCTGTTTATTCACACAGCGTTCTGAACGCTGTCGCACAAAAATATCAGATCACAGTGGCTTAGAGCTGTACGGACACTCAGATTCCAGTACGAGGCAGTTTGGTAAAAAGTCAGACGCCCTACGACTTGAGATTCTTTTATTCCTCAAGAGCTCCCTTGACAGTAGTAAACATGGCAACTCGGCTCCTTCGTTCCTTCCTTCCTTTTAGGTAAACTTCATGGTTGCCAATAGTCAACATGGTCACCAGTCTGCGAATTCCCATTGGCGACTGCTCCGAATCTCCGACCCCTTCGAGCGTCAGCGGGCGTGGCGGGAGAGCTGCGCCTGCGCAGACTATTGGCGCCAAGATGGCGATGGCGATGAGGCTCCCCGTGGCGCGTAAGCCACTCAGTGAGACCCTGGGGCGCGATACTAAGAAACACTTGGTGGTACCGGGGGACACGATCACGACAGACACGGGCTTTATGCGGTAGGTGGGCATTTGGGGGGCCCGAGGACACAAGAAGCCGCTGTGGGGCTCTGCACGTGGGCTGCTTGGCCGGAAACCCAGGCCTCTGGTCTCTTTGTTGTTTAGTCTCCACGGGGCCCGGCGCATCTCCTGAGCATCCCAGTCGCCGAGTCCTCGGTAGTCCCTGCTCCTTGCTAGTTCGTCTAGGTCCCGAACCCTCCTGATTTCTTCCAGCCGTGGTTTGGATGCTTTGCCCGAAGTGTATTTGGTGTTTTGTTTTTTTTTTTAATTAATTGAGCTTATTGTTACATTTAAGGCATACAGTACAATTACGTTCATTATTGGGATCCTGTACCTTTACATGACAGGTCTTGGCTCTCATTTTTTCTCCCTTGTCCGTGCCCTCCCTTCACCCCCTCCTCCCCTCCCCATTTACAAACACTTTATTTCCATTTTCTCATTTTGTCATATTTTTTTATTGGTTTTATCGTTTGTTCTTTTAGGTATAGGGTCTCACTATACAGTCCAGCTTGGCTTTGAACTCGCAGTGTAGTCCAGGCTAGACGGGAACACCTGTCGACCCTTCGCCTGAGCCTCCCAGGGCTAGAATGACAGGCGTGCGCCTCCTCTCCTGGCTCCAAAGTCTGGGTCTTTGAGCCTTTCTCCTGGAAGCACTGGGGGAGGGTTAGGGGCCTGGGCCTCTTCATGGGGTCAGAGGCATCCCTGTTTTGGCCTCCTCAGTGTTGGAGCCGAGGCTTGGTCTTAGGATCAGTAATTGATTGGATTTAGGGCACCCCTCTGTACAGACTGTGTTAGAGTGCAGAGGGTGGGCTCTGGGGCCAGCGACGGCTCTGGTCCTGCTACCTTGGCACAAGTTTTTCACCCTGGTGAACATTAGTGGCAGTAGCCCCCACCCCCTAGGAACATAAAGGAAAAGTACATTTGTAGCACTGCCCTTGAAGCTTTTTTTTTGGCTCTTTAAGCTTTTAAGGTTATTGGATGGTAAGAAGTCTTAGGATTCATTTTTCAGCTGGGTGTAGTGGTGCATGCCTATATAATCTGCACACTCTAGGAGGAGGCTGAGGCAGGAAGTTCTTAAGTTCAAGCCTAGTCTGGACAACTTAGCAAGACCCTGTCTTGAAATAAAAAGGGCTGGGATGTAGCTCAGTGCAAAGGCCCTACATTGAATCCCTAGTAACACACACACACACACACACACACACACACACACACACACACACACGACTCATCCTTTCCGTATACATTTCTGTTTTGTATGGTTAAAGTATACTAGTGAACAAGGCCAGGCTGTTCTGCTGGGGTTTATGTTCTAACAGAGGCAGGTAAGTAATGATTGCTGTATGTTATTCAGAACATTTGACACAAATTCAATGGGAAAAAAAGTGGAGTGGGGTGAGGGAAATGGGGTTGAGGATATGGCGGGAATGGTGGCCTGGGAAGGGACGTGCTCTTGGGGAAAGTGACACGAGCAGCTTTGTGTGCCACAAGGGAGATGTTCACAGAGCACCCAGGAGAGAGTGCGCCCGGCTTTTAGGGCCGGTGCAGCCTGCTGAGCTCAGGGCACACATGTTCTGGATGGTTGAAGTCCCTTGGGTGTTACACTGACATCAGCTCCCTGTGTCTTTGTCTTGCTGCAGCGGCCATGGGACGTACATGGGGGAGGAGAAGCTCATTGCATCTGTGGCGGGCTCTGTGGAGAGAGTAAACAAGCTGATCTGTGTGAAAGCCTTGAAAACCAGGTGAGACGAGAAGGTGTGTATTCTCTGGGTAGTGTTGCCTCCCCTGTCCCACTGTAGGTCCTGGCCTGTGACCTCAACTACAGGCAGGGTGGTAGAAATCAGTGCCAGCTTCAGAGGTTCCGTGTCACCTGCCTGCTCTGAGACTTGGTTACCGCTTCTGCAGCGTGAGGGTAACTGTGACCTGCCTTGGAGGATCCGTTAGAATTCAGAGGTGGTACATGTGGAGTATTTTGCACAGGGCCGAGGACCTAGCCATGGTCATAAAGGTTGTTGGGATGGAATGAATGAGGGATGAACAGGGATGGATGGTCACCTGCTTGGTAGCCTGCCGTGATGAGCAAGAGTTGTTCCACTTTGTGAGATCTGGAGTCACCGGAAGGGATGAGCACAGGAAGAGGGCTGTGATGTGGAACCCACTTTTTTTTTGTTTTTTTTTTTGGTACTGGGGATCATACTCAGGTACCTGCTTGAGAGGCAGGCACCGAAACCACTGAGCTAAATCCCCAGCCCTAGGAGGGCTGCTATCTGACTTAGGGATTTATTGTCTTTGAGACAGGGTCTTGTTATGTTGCCTAGAATGATTTGGATGGAACCTAGAGACCCATTTCCTCCCCTGCTTCAGCCTCTTGAGTAGCTGGGACTATAACAGCACGTGCCTGGCTTGATTTAGGTTTTAATCAGGTCATTCTGGCTGCTGTGGGGAGTCAGAAGGGATGGGGTTAGGGTAGGGAACCGTATTCATCACCTGCAGTGATGGCCCCTGGGACTAAGTGAGGCGTTTTTGTTTTGCTTTTTTTTATCATAAGAGAGTATTGAGTTTTTCATTCTTTGGGATTTTTGCTTGTGTTTTTTTCAGAGAGGGTCTCACTCTGTACTTCAGGCTGGCCTTGAACTCGCTATGTAGCTCGGGCTGGCCTGAAACTCACGGCGGTCCTCCTGCCTCAGCCTTCTAAGTGCTGGGGTGACAGGTGTGCGTCACCACACCCAGTTAGGATTTTCTATAAACAGGACCGTGAGTCCTCTGTGAGTGGACACGGTTCTACTTCTTCCTTTTTGATTTGCATGCCTTTTATCTCCTGTATGTTTTTAAGGGAGAGCCCACAGGATTTGCTGCTGGACTCGTCCCAGAGCGGGAGATAGGAATTGAGGGTGACCCACCAAGGTTTTGGGCCTGAGCACCCCAGGGAATGGTGTCTTCATTCCCTGCGCCGGAATGACAAGGAAAGGAGCAGGGGCTGCTGGGAGCTTGCTCTTGGGCTTGCGTTTGAGATGCCCTTGAGCTTCTCAGTGGCAGCGGTAGGAGTCAGTGATGGATTAGGCCGTCGAACCGGAGGAGTTCTTCATGGGGTGAGCATGGCTGGAAAGGAGACTTTGAAGCAAGTGAGCAGCAAGCCCCTTGAGTGGTGGCCCAGCTCAACCTCTCCCTCGGCCGGTGCAGAACCCGTCTGTGTTCCACAGGGAAACACCCCACGAACCCCAGAATAGGGATGCCGAGTAAGGGAACCGCTTTCAGTGAGCAGCTAGTGTACGGGTAGCCGGCGGAGACTGTCCAGGCAGGAAGGCTGAGGGTAAGGCCACGTGGCACAGTGACAGGTCCGCTAAGTGTGCAGTGTCCCCAGGTCCCTCGACCCGTTTGACCGAAATCTCCAAGGGTGACCTTTTGTTTTGTCTTCCAGGTACAGCGGTGAAGTAGGAGACATTGTAGTGGGGAGAATCACTGAGGTAAAGTTGATGTCAGTCAGTGCGTACAAAGTGAAGGCCATTGGTGACCTCAGGAGTGGGGCAGATGGTCTATAAGTAGCTATTTTAAAAAGGCATTCATTACACAGGGCTGCCGTGTGACCTCTAGCTTGTTACATTTGGGATTGCTGACATCTCCCATCCCTTTGGAGACAGGGTCTTGCTATGCTGTTCAGGCTGGCCTTGAACTCACTTTGTAGCCCAAACTGGCCTAGAACTCTGGGCAAACCTCCTGCCTCAGCCTCCCAGTGCTGGGATTATAGGTGTGCCCACCACACCTGGCTGTTGGTCCCTCATGATGTGAGCGTTTGTCCCTGGAGTGTGTGTGTGTGTGTGTCTAGGTGTGGACCTTTATGTTTTCAGGTTCAGCAGAAGAGGTGGAAGGTGGATACCAACTCCAGGCTGGACTCAGTCTTGCTGCTCTCGTCCATGAACCTTCCGGGCGGAGAGCTGGTAATTGTCCGGCCAGGTCCCGAACTGCACTGTTGGCTGGCACGAGCTGTGGTGCCCTTGCTGCCCCCAGAGAACTCTGCCTGATGCCGAGCTTGTGCCTGTTACTCTGCTGTGAGATTTGCTGCCCATGTGTACACCTGGCCCAGGCTTCAATGTAGGCGACACCTGGTGTGCAGTAGGATCAGAGGCGGCCTTGGGATGGGATCTTAGAAGAGCGCTGGGAGAGGTGCCTTTAGATGTTGGTGTATGAGCTCTGCACGGTGGGTGTCCTTGAAAAGTTGTTTTTAGACTAGTTTTTGTGATTTGGTTGGCATTTGATGAAGGCAGAGCCTCAGCTGCAGACTGCTGTACAGAGCAGGGTTCAGCCCAGCATGTGCGCACAGAGGGGCTGCAGGCGTTGGCGCTCCCCAGGCGCTCTCACACCAGCAGGGGGTGGGAGACGACCGCAGAGTAAACAAGCCTGTGGCACAAAGAGTGACTGATTCCAGAGAGAAAAATTACACACACAAGACTTGCTGCCTGAAGGGTGGAGAGCATTCAGATGAGTCCAGGGACTCGGAGAGAAGCCAGTGTGTGAACAGACGCAGCAAACAAGAAGCGGCCTGGTGTGGCTGGGGTCCGGCAGGGCGGCCTGGGAGGGTTTGGGGAGCAGGCAGGACGGGTGGCCGGTCCTCAGTCGGGAGGGACAAGCGGGAGAGGTCTTGCGGATGGAAAGTCGGGGTGCCTCGGTGGCCCCTCACCATAGTTCTCAGGGTCTGAGTAGCCCGGTTGGCCGCAGAGATCCGAAGAAGAGTGAGACGGGGTCTGTGGGAGAGCGGAGGTCCACGGAATCGGCCTGAGCCCCGTCTCTGTTTCAGAGGAGGAGGTCTGCGGAGGACGAGCTGGCCATGCGAGGGTTCTTGCAGGAAGGGGACCTCATCAGCGTATCCTGCTCCAGTGCTTTTCCTGGGGTGGGAAGGGGCTCATGCTTGTGTCTGCAACAGGAGCGTGTCATCCTTGCAGGGCCCCGAGTCCTGCCCGTGTGTCCGGGCTCTGCTGTACTCGTCCTTTCCTTGGGTCACGTAGCTCCTGGTAGCCCGTGTCACATTTTATCCCAGAGCGTAGAAAAGCTGTATCCACACCACCCAAGGGAAAGGCAAGGTCGCATCCATGTCCTCTTAGCCACTTAGGAGATCGGGGTGGATGGCTGGTGGCGGGGTGGGACCCGGCAGGTGAAGGAAGCCAGATGTGAGAGCCTGTGGTTTGCTCCTTCACCACCCAGCCAGGCCGAGGTGCAGGCAGTGTTCTCCGACGGAGCAGTCTCTCTGCACACCAGGAGCCTGAAATATGGGAAAGTAAGTCCCGCCCTTGCTGTGCTGTTTGCCGACCGAGGCTTCCGGTCCATTTCCGCAGTCCCTGCGTGCTGACGGAAGAACCCTGGCGCCTGTGCCCAGTGGTGTTCCCGACCTCAGCTGGAGGAAGGGCCTCTTTGCCCTCTGCCTGGGGCTGTCTCTGCCCTTGGCCCCCCTGGTAGCCAGGTCAGCGAAGTGGACTGCGTTGCCAGAAAAGGCGGGGTTGCCTTCTGAGCCTCTGCGTGAAACTCCCGCTGCTCTGTGAGATTACGCCCTCAGGGCCAGGTTCTGCAGGCCCCGGGCTTCTCATTTCCTCCCTTGATGAGGGGGCGGCAGCCAGCCGCGTTGGCTGACACTCGGCGGAGCTACAGACCCTGCCTCGGCAGGATGAGGCCCCGGCTCTCACCCAGCTCTTGCTGGGATGGATGTTCAGGGTGACGGGACGAGCTCGGCCGTGGGACGGGGCAGCGTCCTTGGCCAGCGGAAGGCTCTGGAGCTTCCCGACGGCCGCCCTGGGTTGGCAGGTGACGGTGGGATGCAAGAGAAGAGCACAGCGGTTGCCCTGAGAGATGTGTGAACACCCTGGGGATCCGGAAGTGCGTTCTGCACAAACGTATACAGGCTCTGTTCGTATGCAGGGACGGTGCCTATAAACAGGAAGGCGCCAAGCTGGCTGTACGGGGCACATGGTCTGTAATCCGCTCGTCGTGACCAGGCTGTGCTCACGGTGACGGCACATGCTGTTTCTCCAGCTCGGCCAGGGCGTTCTGGTCCAGGTCTCCCCGTCCCTGGTGAAGCGGCAGAAGACTCACTTCCATGACTTGCCTTGCGGTGCCTCTGTGATTCTGGGTAACAACGGCTTCATCTGGATCTACCCGACCCCAGAGCACAAAGAGGAGGACACGGGGGGCTTCACTGCAAACCTGGAGGTGAGGAGGCACCTTTGCTGTGCTTTGGGGGAAGGCAGGGTCTGTTGCTTTTTCCCATTTCCTTTTTGAACCCCAGGGCGTTGCACTGAGCCAGCTCCAGCAGTTAATTTATGCTACTGGGGATCGAACTCGGGACCTTGCGCTTACGAGGAAGGTGGCAGAACCACTGAGCTCAATCCTGGCCCTAGCCAATTTAATTTTGAGACGGGCCCATCTAAGTGGCCCAGGCTGGCCTCGAACCTGTCTGAGATGTCGGTGTTAGGTGACTCTGTCCTTGCGTAGCAAGAGTATTTACAGACTCAGCTACAGCCTTGCTAGGTGCTTTAATTGTAGGAGACCAGCGCTGTCTGTGTGGTCTGCCAATGACTATACAGTGTCACTGCAGCGTGTGACCGCATGTCGTTGCTATAGCCCAAGTGAGTTTGGATTTCCACCAAGCCCTGGCATGACAGCTGAATTGCTTTTCTTCTTCTCAAACTGGGGACTGCTTGTCTTTGATGGCACAGGTGGCAAGGGTGCAGGGCAAAGACAAAAGCCCCCGAGGAGGCCGTGCTGGGTCTCCCAGGGAGGGCTGTCTGCCTGCAGAGTCCTAGAGCAAGGCCATCCAGGTCACGAACGGTCTTTTCTGTGATGCACTAGGGCGGTTCTTACTTTGCTGCCATTTGCATTACCCCACCCTTCCCGTCCCTGTAGCCTGTGTTGCTGGCTGATCGAGAGGTGATGTCCCGGCTTCGGAACTGCGTGGTCTCGCTGGTGACTCAGAGGATGATGCTGTACGACACCAGCATCCTGTACTGCTACGAGGCCTCCCTTCCACATCAGGTGCCGCTCCGTGGGTCTCAGCAGGGTCACAGCCATGTGCCCCGGGCACTTTACTGGGTCCCTCCGAGAGGGGCGGGTATTCTCAACATCCATGGTCGTGCTGAAGGCTCGGTGGGACTCCTCTGTGACAGCAGCCCTTTTGATTTCATCTTCCCTGTCCCGGATTCCAGCCATCTCTTTCATGACCCTTGCTGGTGGCTTGGGCTGGTTCTGGCAGGTCATACCCGCGCACACAGTCTCTGGTGAGGGGACAGCACAGAAGGTGCATGTTGTTCAGTCGGTCTGCTGGTCTGCTTTTGGCTGGCTTCTGGGTGGACACATACCTCGTCTTCCATCTTTTTCAGATCAAAGACATCTTAAAGCCAGAAGTAATGGAGGAGATTGTGCTGGAAACGCGCCAGAGGCTTTTAGAGCAGGAGGGCTGAGGAGGTCCCTGAGGATGGACTGTCTCGTGGAGTGGAGCAGTGGAGGGTCTGCTTGCGGTCCCCACACGCGGCCCAGGGAGGAGCCGACAGACTCAGGACTCATCTTTTCGAAGCCCCCATCCCTGGCCTGCTTTCTCCCTTTCTGGGACAAGAGGCCTGCGGGTGAACAGCGCTTCCAGCCCCTATGGCCTGGCGAGTCCCAGCAGAAGTGATTTCAGGTCTGTGGATGCAGGTCTGTGGATGCAGTGTCCCCGCCGAGCGACCGCCCGTCCTGGACTAACACGGAGTCTTTCGTCTTCCTCGCTCATGAGGCACAATGCCCATGAAATTGCCCTGGAGGAAAACGTGGCATTCCTGACCCCAAAGGACCTCTGCTCCACCTCCTTTTAAGGTGCAAGTGACCCGGCAGTGTACAGATGGTGAAGTTAGCCTGGCAGACAAATGGAGGAATAAAGTTAACCCTGCACCTCTGCTTAATCTCCTGCGCGATCCTTGAGTGACAGATGCGCGGGACCCACACCAGGCTGCCTGACCCTGTGCTGCTTTCCAGGGTGAGGGCGGCTGTTAGAAGCTAAGTTCTGGGGGTCGGCGATTTAGCTGTAGTTCCACTGCCTGCCTCACAAACGTGAGAGGCACCCCAGGAGAAGGCAGAGGAGGTAGGGAGGGTCTTTAGCTTGTGAAGTCCTGGGTGTGAGTCCAAATTCAGCTGACTGAACTGCTTCGGTGATTGTGTCCAGCTCACCTTCCCTGTCTGAATCCTCTCCTGTGAAATGCAGTTGTGTTCAGCAGGGCCTGAGGGCACAAGCCTGTAATCCCAGCACTCTGGAGACAGGCAGGAGGATCACAAGTTCGAGCTCAGGTCCTGAGTTTGACCGCTGGTACCGAAAAAAAGAAGCAGCAGCTAACCGATGACAGAGAAAATGAATATTCTGGGTCCATTGTACTTTGCGTGCTCTGATAAATGTGAAGAAAACAGAAAAATGGGAAACGAAGCTGTTTTCCTTTCATAATTAAAATAGCGACATTCACAGGGTTAAAGATGAAAGCAAGATACTGAAGTTCTCACCAAGGAAAGTTAGCAATCCTGTGCATTGATTGTATGTCTTTTTTTTTTTTTTTTGGTTTTTTGAGACAGGGTCTCACTATGTAGTTAACTATGTAGTTGAGACCCTGGAACTCACTGTGTAGCCCAGGCTGGTCTTGAACTCACAGCGATCCTCCTGCCTCAGCCTCCTGAGTGCGGGGATTACAGGCGTGCGCCACCAAGCCCGGCCATTGATTGTATTTCTAATGACTTTAGAAATGGTGCCCTGACTTAGGTTTTGGGAAGTTTTTAAAGCCACCATATATGCAAATGTGTTTTATATCTCTAGTGAACTACTTTGTGATATTTCCAGTGTATTAATGTTGGTTTCTGTTCTTGTGATCTGGGTGATAGCTCAATACTGTAGAAGGGGGGCTCAGATACAACAGCCTTCTGGATGGGATCTACTGTTCCTACCTGACTTTTCATAGGCTCTTGCCATGTAGTCCAGGCTGACCCTGAACTCACTATGTAGCCCAGGCTGGCCTCAAACTTGAGGTGATTCTCCTGTCTCAGCCTCCCAAGTGCTGGGATTACAGGCATCCGCCACTGCTCCTGGCAGCAGTAGCAACTTTGAACACTGCCTTTGACAGTCACTTTTGTTTTATCCCAGGTAGCACCTATTTTGAGGAATTTGAAGATAGCACAATATTCTGTTGCAGCTTGAGGTTGGCTCCCCTGTCATTCTTGAAAAACTTTCCCGGGCTGTGTTCCTCCTGACAAGGGAATGGGAATGAGTGGGTGCTTGAGTGCCCCCCCAACCTCCTGTATCTTCCTCCTCCACTGGCTTCTACCAAGCTGCTAGCTTAGGCCCTTTGTTCCATGTCTGCTGAACAGTGATTAGTGATTTCCCTTATAGTTACCCAATGGAAACAAAGTCTGAGAACATCTTGCGTCCCACGGCCCACTAGAGGGCGCCCTTGTTACGTAATTGTAGTAGGTGTAAGACAAGTATTTATATATCATTTGAACTTTGCTTTATAAAAGTAAAATCAGGGGCCGGGGGTTTAGCTCAGTGGTTCGGTGGCCTGCCTTGCAAGCGCAAGGACCCAAGTTCAATCCCCGGTACCAAAAAAAAGGTAAAATCAGACCAAACTGATACACTTTTAATAAAAGTATAAGAGCTTGAAGAGTGAGGCAACATTCTATCAGACATTTGCTACGTTCTGGATTCTGGTTTTAAGTGGTACATGGGATTAAAAACATCTACTACATGTCTTGAGAAAAACACAGCCTGGGCTTGGAGTCACCTAAAACTAGGAAACATTGGGAGTGAAAACAAGATCAGGGATGAGTCAAGTACAGTTGACTGCTCTGGGGCCTGCATATCTTCTGGCTAAGATCAGGTCTACTTTGGTCCTCACAGTGACCTAATGGAGTGAGCAGCCATGATCCCCGCTTAGAGGTGAAGAAATCAGTTCAGCAAAGTAAGGTGACTGGCTTGATTAAGCCCATGAACAACAGGCTGGGGTAGATTGAAGCTCAAGGAGGTGTTGGGAAGCTGTCCTTTGGAGGACACTTGGGCTGATGGGAGAAGGTTATGGATCTAGAAGTTTAATTTCCAGCATTGAGACTGATCGTTGGATTGTTACTTGCTTTTTTTTTTTTTTTTTTGAGACAGGGTCTCACTATGTAGTTGAGACTGCCCTAGAACTCAACTGTGTAGCCCAGGCTGGTCTCAAACTCACAGCGATCCTCCTGCCTCAGCCTCCTGAGTGCTGGGATTATAGGCATGTGCCACCACGCCTGGCTGGCTTGTCCCTTGTCATGAGGGCAAGGAAATGCTTTTACCCCCAGCTGCTGTATCCCAGCACAAGAAGTGTGTATACAATGAGTTCCTGATTTTCTTGCTCAAGTCTAAGCTAAACCAGAGCATAAGGAATGCAGATGTCTGGATAGGGTTGTAGCTCAGTGGTACAGCGCCTCCCTAGTATAAGATTCTGGGTTCAGTCTCTGGTACTGGAAAGAAGAACTAAAATCATGTAAGGAAATTAATAAAGCATAAATAGTAAAAAGAAAAGTTCAAAAACTAAAGCAGTAACCAGGATAAGTAATCAAAGGGAAACCAAAGTTAGGGAAGTTGGAAATCGAGTTCTAAATTTGTGCGGAAGTTTTCATCGTGCTTCACACTCAGTATCTCCACGGGACTCCCCTCTGCCCCTTGTACTGTTACGGCGGATGCCATGTCTTTGTCCAGTAGAAACATTTCTGAAATACTTAGCTGAGGGCCGGGTGATTTAGCTCAGTGGTTCTGCTGCCTGCCTCGCAAGTGCAAGGCCCTGAGTTCAATTCCTGGTACAAAAAACCCAAAATACTTAGCTGAATGTACAACACTCAGGTGCCCTCTGATATCAGAAAAAGCTCGTGAAATATAAATTGTTTAACACTGACTCCAGTTGCTTGGTACTGGACAGTGCAGTAGAAAAACCATAGGTTCTGGAGCAAGGCCAGGCTGGGCGGTAATGACTGTCACCTCCTAGCCGGGTGACCCATGTTTCTCCACCTGAGGAAAGCGATGTCCCACGGTCTGGGCCTCACTGGGCTGCAGTGTGTGTTAAGTGAGATCGATCTTAGCAGTGGGTGTACCCGGGTCGTTCTGCACTACGGGGGTGTGGGGAGAGTTAATAGGGGACCAGATGCTTTTTAGTTGTAGATAGGTTACAAAAGATGCCGGTGTAGGTCTACAAAACCCCAAAATGGACATTTCGGCTATCAGGGGTGGGTTTGTGCGAATGCGTGCTCACCTGTGCAACGTTAACGGATGCTTCTGGCTCAAACATCTAGGATCGCACCTGCGCTGCGAACAAACGCTTTTTATCTCCCGATATTCTGCAGCCATTGACTTAATTACTTCATTAGCAGCAATCGGATACCTGCTTTCTGTATCCTCCGCTGGGGGGAGCAGAGAGAGAGAGGGAGAGAGAGAGATCAAACACCTTGGTTTCTGGGAGCGGGCCAAATTTTACCCTTTTAGAAACTCAAAGAAGTATTCCAACTCCGGGTCTGGGAAAATCCGATCCGCAGTTTCCCCTCGCTCTGGTTCTCCGCCAGTCTCACTGCTAGCGCAGGGGAGACGTTGGCAGCCCGACACGAGGCCGGCGAGATCCACCGGCTCCCAGGAGGGCGGGGCGGGCGCTCAGAAGCTGGACCCCGGG
>NW_022900948.1:45075276-45087628 GCF_012274545.1 Fukomys damarensis
CCCGGCGGCCTCCTCTTCCCCCCCGAGCCGCCTTGTGCTCCGGATCCTGGTCCCGAGTTTGGCCGCGGAACCCCCCATTCAAATCCCTTCCTGCTGTCAGGTGGCCTCCTCTGCCCCCCAGGTTACTTCCGCCGAGCCGGTAATGCCCTGACTTCCAATGTCACCTACGGCCCCCCTGGACTCAGCGAAGCCACAAAGTTTAATGGAACGGAAAAGTCTGGATTGGTTTCACAGGCCTTTTAAAAAGCGAACTTAAAAGTTGCTGGCAACGCATTCCTGCTCAGTCTGCCTGGAGAGTAAGCTTTCTGCGAAGTCTGAGTGACCTGTGTCCTCTTCCGGAGAGCGGCGTAGGGTGGAGAAACCAAGGCAGTGGAATGGTGACTTCCACAGGAGAAGCTTTGGAGAAGTATCTGAAGATGGTCAACGTTTCCTTTATGCTTGGGAATAGAAATCAATTGAGTTTCGTTGGTACTTTTCGACAACCTCTGTGAATATTTCGGTTTAAACTTTAACTTCTTGGAAAAGAGACTTGGTTCGTAGAGAATACTTACAATCAAGAAACTTTTGGGTTGCAGCGTAATTAAAATTGATAAACTGTGGAAGTCATTGGAACTCTTGTTTACATGTGTCAGTCTGAACTCTGCTCCCTTTCTGTGTGGAAGACCCTTTTCTGAGATTGGCCTCAGTTGCTGTCTTGGGGAGCTGCATGAATGTGAAAGCCCACTGACAGTTCTGGAAGACCTTGAACCCTCTTCTGGCAAGGGGTGCCTATCATTGCTTTATGGGGCAGCAGCCTGGAAAAGTTCTTGGGGACCAGAGAAGGCCAAGTTTGCCTGCCCTGCATTTCATCAAAGGAGGAGGGAAAAAGGAATCGTTGAGGCATGGGGGTCCACACTGCAATGTGTTTGTGGAACATGGTGAGTGCTTTTTCAAGATTTCTGGTCATGTTTGTCCTAATGCGTTCAATTTAGGCCATCAAGGAACTTTCTGAAATGACAGTAATTGTTCCTTCCACTTCTGCTTGGCCTTTTTGTTACTGTAGTTGTCTCATAATTTCTGGTGGAACTTGTTCTGTACAAGAAAATGATGGCTTTATTCAAAACTTGTTTGAGTTTCTTATTTTTGGCCTGGTTCCGCTTCTAAGTCACTGTTGGTCTGGGACAAGCCATGTTACTCTTCCTCGGGACGAGTAATTTTTCTTGGGAATTTGGACTTCGCTGGTTTCTTAGGATCCATACATGGTTTGGCACCTGCCCTCAAGTGCCTGTGTGGATGATTTGCCACTTTGTCTACCCAGAATTCTCATCGTATTCTCAAAGTGGTTTGCGCTCTGAAAAAGGCTTAGAACCACAGATTCTGGTTGACACGATACCCTTGACCTTTTCAGGTACTCAGGTAGGAGGACTTGAAAATCGTCACTTTGGAACTATGTGGGGAAGCAGCGTTCCTCCTGAAGGATGCACAGCTTCTAGTTATGTACTCCCCCATGGCGCTTTCACCTTCCTCTTGCCCTGTACGGGATGGCGCCATGCCACCATGACTGGCTGAGATTTTACTTTCTTCTTTTTACTTCAAGCACTGGAGATTAAACCTAGGGCCTTGCACATGCTGCCCAAGTAGTCTACCACTTAGCTGTATCCCCAGCACCTTTTAGTTTATTTCAAGAAAGTTCTCACTAGCCAGGTGCGGTGGCTCATGCCTGTAATCACAGTATATTCCGGGGGCCGAGGCAGGAGGATCACTTCCAGTTCGAGGCCAGCCTGGGCTACATAGTAAGATCTTGTTTAAAAAAAAACCTCAGGTCTCCCTAAGTTGCACAGGCTGGTCTCAAATTTGGCATCCTTCTGTCCCAGGCTCATCAGTAGCTGGGATTATAGGCATGCACCATCATGCCCAGGTGAGGTCTTGCTCCCTTACAGAAAGTATTCACTTCAGCTAATTAAATCTAGTTACCTGGGTTTTACTTACGGTGAAACATTAGTTCTATTTTAGCATTAGTATTAGGCAGGTGAATGCGGTGATTCACTATGATCTTCCCAGATTCAGGATTTGAAAAGGGGAAAAGGGAATTATTTATGTTTTGACTAGTGATGATTATACAGCCTTAGGCAGTAAAGACTGATACAGACTTTTTGGTGAGTTTGGATGAATCTGTCAGAATTTAAAATGTGCATACCAGTCACCTGGTAATCTCAATGGAAAGCTAAAGATCTTATTGGCAACACATACTGCCAACATTTTAGCTTTACAGTGAAAATTAGGTTTTCAGAGAACGTGAATCTGCCACTGTCATCTAGATTGATGTTAATATTTACAGATGTGATACTTTGATATTTTATAATGAAATGTTTTACTTGAGAGACCCGCATAAGTCCAAGAGTCAATATTTTCTAAATGATCAACACATGATATATAATTACTCACAGGTAAAAGGGCCATTCAAAGTACAAAGTGCACTGGTAGACTTTAGTGTAACAGAATACAGAGATGTAATTTTAGTAATTCCCAGCTAGAGAGGCTCAGCTGGGAAAGCAGCATTTGAATAAAGATGCGAAGAAGGGAGAGCACACATAGAAGTGTGGGGCAGAGCATTTCTGGCAGGGGAGATGAGATGCAAAGGCCCTGAGGCAGAATTTGTGGGTTCAAGAACAGCCCAGAAGATCTTGTAGCCGGGGCAGAGAGAGAGGAAAGGAGGGTTGGAGGGGTGGATGGGGCAGATGCCTGGCGAAAAAGAGGGCCTTGTGGTCATTTCAAGGATTTTGACCTGTGTGTGTGTGGGTTGGGAAGCCTGTGGTAAGTTTTGAGATGCACTAGCGAGCGACTGCTGTTGTCTAGGAAGAGCAAGGGAGAAAGCGGGGATTCCACTCTGGGGCCCTTGGAGTGGATGGTGGCAATGGATGGAGGGTCAGGACATAGCCCACTGGATTTGCCCTTGGTCAGACAGCGTTTTAGACTGCATAACTGGAGGAATGAGGTTGCTTTTTACTGAAATGGTAGCTGACATTTTTACCATTGGCCGCAAATACTACCAATGTGTGTTTGTTTTTTTGAGACAGGGCCTCACTGTGTAACCCAGGCTGACCTCAGACTCACTATGATCCTCCTGCCTCAGCCTCCCCAGTGCTGGGATTGTAGCATTTAGGTAGATTGCCCACCTATTTGTTTTCTTTGAAATAGAGGAGTGGAGTTTTGGGGAGAGTACAGGAAGTGAACAGCAGGAGTTCCCTTGTGGGCATGGAGGTGACTGTGTCTGTCAGCTGGGCCCATGCACTTGAGTTCAGGGAAGCAGCCCAGGCTGGAGAGAGAAAGGTGGAGTCTTCAGGTATAGGTGTTTTGTTTTGTTTAGTTTTTGTTTGTTTGTTTGTTTGTTTTTTGAAACAGAGTCTCGCTATGTAGTCCAGACTGGCCTTGAACTCACTATGTAGCCAGGCTGGTCTTAATTTACAGTGATCCTCCTGCCTCAGCCTCCTAATTGCTTGGATCCCCCCCCAGGTGGTATAGGTGTTTAAGGTGTGAGAATGGATGTGTTCACCAGGGAGGAGTCTCCACTTATGTACCTTTCATGTATGTTAA
Source organism: Fukomys damarensis (assembly GCF_012274545.1). Taxonomy (NCBI): domain Eukaryota; kingdom Metazoa; phylum Chordata; class Mammalia; order Rodentia; family Bathyergidae; genus Fukomys; species Fukomys damarensis. The sequence continues at coordinate 45,078,850 of NW_022900948.1, forward strand.
GGCACATTAAGTAGTTCATGAAATTAAAGTGTTACAATTATTTTTTTTGTACAAGAGTAGTTTGAATTTTTTGTGTGACAAAGTTTGCATGGGAATTGCTGTAACTCATCTTTAACTTTTAAACCTTGTTTCTCCAGATTTTTTTCCTACTAGGTCAAAAAGTTACAGATGAAAAAAAAATAGCACAGTATTTCCTGGTTTTTTTTTTTACACAGGGGATTAAACTCGGGATCTTCTGCTTGTGAGGCAGGTGGCTAAATCCCTGGCCCTTTCCTGTTTTTCTTGATAGTGAATTTTTAAATACAAAATCATATTAACTTTAAAATTTTTATGATGCTCTTCTAGTTAATGCTTAAAAGTTTGAAGCTTTTTTAAAAAGTTAATTTTGTATTTTGAGTTACTACATCTACGTCCTGTAAGATATTAGCTGCCAGTCTTACTTATACCAAATGTGTTATTACGAGTTTACCTGACAATGGACCTACGATGCTGTTTCGTACTAGTTGAAAACAAGGGTTGACCGGAGAAACTTGAAAGCAGCAGTAATAGGAACTTGATCCACGGACACTGTTGATTCTGCATTTTAAAGTATGTGAAGTACCCAGGCACACGCATTAGGAGGCAGGAGAAAAGTCACATCATCCGGATTAGTAAAGAGGTTGCTTGGGAGGATTATATCCCATGTACTGATGTGAGGGGCTGACTTGTGAACTGTGGAATTGCAGATCTGGGTGTGTACATTTTTATAGGTGCTTTATAATTTCCCGTAATCGAATGCACTTTCATGAAACCTCGTTGCCCTTTTAAGAACTACACACGTGTAGAAGAAACTGTTTCTTGTGGTAGGTAAAGGAGAATGACCGAAGACGATTCATCCGAGAGTTCCATTTTACCTGGTTTCAGCGAAGCTCCTGTGGGAGAAAGCGATAGGAGTCGGAGGAAGTGTGAGAGCTCTGCGGCCAGCCTGGGCCCCACACGCGGTGCTTAGAAGAGGGCTGCACGGGACGGCGATTCTTGGGTGGGAGGGCGAGGGATATGTTGCCATGTTTGTTACACCCCTAGAAGCGCCTCACCTGGTCCTGGGGAAAAGAGGCTGAGGGTGGGACGCTCCTGCGGGCAGAGGCCCGGTTCTCCCGCAGGCCGCTGGCCCTTTGGCCTGTGGTCTCTCTCTTTGGTAGCTGCGCCCCAGGCTGGGCTCCTGTGTTCAGAAGTCACCTGTCTTTCACCACTTTGTTCTAGCCCTGTGTGTGAGCCTGTGTTGGAGAAAAACGGTGGGAGGAGAGAAGATTGGAGGAGGCTCAGGCTTTCAGACCAGCTCCCCTGCTAGGTGGGAGGGCCGCTCCCCTAATGCGGGAAGGGGAAGGGGCCCCCGGGTCCCAAGATCGTCTCCTCTCCAAAGTGCCGCCAAGTGAGGAGCTTATGGGCCAGGGATTTAGCTCGCGGCACCCGCCCCTGCCTTGCAAGTGCAAGGTCCTGAGTTCGATCCCGGTACTGAGAAAATAAAAGATGCTTATCAGTGGGTCAGCCACTGGCGGGCTAGAGCCCCGTCTCAGGACACCTGAGACCCTTCTTATATACCTGGCCGCCCTCCTTCCGGAGACCGACTTTAGCACGTCTGCTCCGTCGTTTTCTGTAGCTTTTGCCCATTTTACGCTTCCGTGACACAAACGAGCAGGGCCTCACGTTCTGTGCACCGCGTCCTCACGGCTTCCTGTGGGGTGGGGCCTCGCGTAAGCTAACCCACCTCATTCAGCTGCTCAGTGAAAACTTCTTGTTTCGTAAGAATTCTATTAAATGGACTACATAAGAGATTGAGCTAGTTACACATTTACAGAGAATGAGAGGCAGTTACCAGGATTTCTCTTCTTTTTTTTTTTGTTTTTGTTTTTGATACCTGGGATCGAACTCAGGACCTTGCGCTGGCGAGGCGGGCGGTGGCCCTAGGATTTCTTTTCAAGTTTGGTAGTATACTAGGGTTTCTTTCCCAGTGAGTATACTTGTATATGTTTCCTCTTCTCCCTCTTATTTATTGTGTCCAAGTGTATGAGAAGGTGATGGTTTCACTCCGCGGAGCTCTCACTGCAGGGGTAGGAAGTGCATTCACGGCGGAACAGCCACGCCATATCCATTTCTGGAGCGCTTTCATTCCTTAGAGAGACAGCCCGTTTCTGCCTGCCCTGTCTCTCGCTCAGCTCCGACGGACCTTCCACCTCGGAATTTGCGCATCCCGGGAGCCGCAGGCACTAGGGTCTGCCCGGCGCCACTTCCCACAGGAGGGCAGCAGCGCGGGCGCAGCTCTCCGCGCCTTGGCTGGCGCAGTGGACCTTCTGTGCTTTGGCTCCTTTCGGGGAGAGTTACTTTTGTGTGATCCGTTGTGTCGCTGTACCCGCGGTTTGCTCATTTTTATTGCTGCTCGGTACTCCGTTGTGTAAATGAATAAATACTCAAGGCTTCACTTACCCTGGCCACTGCCGAAGGACGTTCGGGGCGCTGTCAGCTTTGCTGTGTGTAAATAATGCTGCTGTGGACATTCCCGGGGGTGTCTGCGAACACGCAAGACATTTCAGTGTGTCCTGCTGCTGCACCGCCGGTGTCCATTTTTCTAGTTATATCCCTTTTCGTTTGCAGGAGTTGTCTGTTCTCAGTGTAGACCCTTCCTTGGGTGGATGGATGGGTTGTGAATATCTCCACAGTTTGCAGCTTGCTTTGTCTCTCTCTCTCTCCTTGGTACCTTTGATGAACTGAAGGCCTTAATTTTAAAAGTTTTTTTTTTTTTGGTACCGGGGATTGAACTCTGGACCCTGCACTGAGCTAAATCCCCGACCCAACCAAGCCTTAATGTTAATATCGTCAGATTTCACAGTCTTTTTCTTTATGGCTCGTGCTTTTCTCGTGGTCTATCCGGTTTAAGGACTCTTTCCCCACCGGCAGGGGGAAGTTCTGTTCCTCTGCTCATGTTTCTGGTTCGTGTGGAGTGGATTTTCTCTGTGAGGGTGAGGGTTCAGCTTTTTCTTCTTCATATCAGTCTGGCTGTGTAGTTGATTCAGGCCGCTGACTAAATCAGTCTCCGTGCGGCCCTCGGGGAGCTCGGTGCTCTGTCCCTCGGCTGCTTTTCTCCGTCCTCCCACCCACTCCACACTGTACTGGAGATTTCAGATAAGCCTCGGTGTCCGTCAGCACAAGCCCTCTCTGGCTTTGTTCTGCGGGATATCGTGGTTTCTTCCTTTGCGTTTCCATATGCGTTTTAGAATCAACTTTTTCGGTTTCCGTATTTGAATAAAAATACCCCAGAGTTTTTCTTCTAGGATGATATTAAATCTCTGTACCGATTATTTTGATTCTAGGAATAAATAATGGAATACATAATAGAAGCAATGCCATTTGAGGAGATATTTTTTCTAATAATGACAGGCCAAATGATTTCCAGAAACTGATGCAGTTTTGAAATTACCCGCTGCTCCCTCCAGATTCACTCTTCTGTGATCTTTTGATCGGTTTATTTCTTCAGTCTTGCCTGTCTGTGGCGTTCCATCCTCCGTCCCTTGCTGGCAGAGCGTGTGTGTACGTTTTTCCCTGGGTCAAGTGTGACATTTTGCAGGCTCAGTGATCACGGATTCAGGCTGTTTGGGAGCCGCCTGTCAGACACTGTCTGTGCAGGTGGACGGCCAGTGACTGAAGGCTCTCGGTGTGCAGTTCACCGTCCCTAGGACCATGCGGGCCACCTGTCGGGACCTGGTTCTCACCTGGACTGAACTGGGGACAGGTCTGGGGGGCGGGCAAGGGAAGGGGCTGCTTGTGGTACACAGGGGTCCCTGTTGGGGCTAGCAGCAGCCCCGTACTTTCATCTGCCTCTTGGGTCTCCTCTTTTGTATGTCCGGGGCTGCTGGTGACAGCAAGCCAAAATGAGAACCCCTTTTTTGCATGTTTAATTTATCCCCTGGAATGACTAATGAGTCCTTTTGTTTTTGTTTTTGTTTTTGTGTTTTGAGACAGTCTTGCTATATAGTTCACACTGGTCTTGAACTCACTGTGTAACCCAAGCTGTCCTCGAACTCACAGCTGTCCTCCTGCCTCAGACTCCCAAGTGCTGGGATTATAGGTGTGCGCCACCACGCCCAGCAAGATTGCAAGATTTTTTGAGGGCCAGGGATTTGGCTCCGTGGTTTTGCCACCCTGCCTTGAAAGTACACAAGTTCCCGAGTTTGATCCCAGGTACCAAAAAAAAAAAAAAGATTTCATTTTTTGAGAGCTAGAAAATAGAATTGCTAAACAGAGAAAGAATGTGTTGTTTTGTTTGTTTTCTGTTTTTCTGTTTTTTTGTTTGGTACCATGGATCGAACTCAGATCCTTGCGCTTGCAAGGCAGGTGGTGGAACCTCTGAGCTAAATCCACAGCATGAAAAATGTGTTTTTAAGTAGAGACATTTGTATAGGAATAAGAGGAAAGCCCCAGAGTGGTGGTACAGGCCTGTTATCCTAGGTACTCTGCAGGCTGAGGCAGGAAGATCTTAAGTTCTAGACCAGTCGGCAATTTAATGAGATCTTGTCTCAAAGAAAAGGGGCTTGGGATGCAGCGTAGTGCTCCCCAGGTTCATTCCCTGTTACCACACACAGACAACGGGTGCAGCCGTGTTCTGAGGAGAGTCGTTTCAGTTTCTTTAGTGGCTCTGGCTGACACCCGAAGTTAAAGAAGGAAAGGTTTATTTAGCTCATGGTTCGCAGAGGTTTCAGTCCGCAGTCGGCTGGCTCCAAGGCAGGGTGACCTGGTGGAGGACACCACAGGGGGGAAAATGGTCCACAGTGTGGAAGGTAGCAAAAGCAGCGAGTAGCAAGTGAGGGCAAGTGACAACAGCAGCCCTCTCTCTGTCCCTTATATACAGTGGGCCCTTGACTCACAAACTCAGTCCGTTCCCAAGGGCTGGTTGTAACTCAAGTTGGTCAGTGATGGCTCAGGCTCCTCATAACCTCCACAGCCTCTCTCCCGTACACAGGCAGAGCTCAGGGTCCTCAGAGAGACGCCGGCCCAGGAGTTCTCAGTTGACTTCACGCAGGAAAGGACGTTGTCAAATTCCTTCCAGACTCTTTAAGGGTTAGATCTGTGTCTGAGACAGCACAAGGGGCCAGCATTCCGGTCGTAACTCAATACTTTGGGCTTAAGTTAAACCTAAAATTCTGGTCAAGTTGTTCATATGTCAGGCCAGTCATAACTCGAGGGTCCACAGCCTATCCTATCCAGGCGGCACAGCCTCAGGGTGGGCGATGCTCACACCAGGGAGGGCCTTCCTGGATACCCGGACTCTGCCAGAACAACCAGGGGTCTGATTTAGTAATCACACATGCCCTTAACCCCAGACCCGGCCACCGCAGCAGAGGGGACACTGGGACACAGGCCACAGCAGCTGCTGGTTTACCTCATGTGTGGATTGTGAATTGCTGGGGCTGAATTCATGGTGATGTCCACACTAACTGGACCTTTCACTTAAATAGGGTTTATTTTTGGCATATTCACTTCTCTGAGAAAGAGGTAACCCATCCATGGTCAGATTTGCCTTGCCTCAGTAGTTTTTTTTTTTTTGCAGTGATAAAGTAAAAGTGAAGAGTGAGAGAGAAAGAGGCTCTTCAGAGCAAGCTTGGGCAGAGTGAAAGAGGAGCAAGCAAGATAAAAAGTACACCCTGGAGAAAGCAGGGCCGGTCTTTGTGAGGAAAGCCCCCGTAACCTTGCCTTAGTATTGAGCAGATTGATTAAACCTCTCTACTTCCTGCTTCTGCATCATGACTCAGTGATACAGTGATTGATTTTCTTCTTTCAGTATTGAAGACCCCCCCCATGTTCTACCACTGGACTACATCCCAGCCCTTTTTATTTTTTGTTTTGAGGCAGGATCTCATTAAGTTGCTCTGGCTGGCTTTGAAATTTTGATCTTCCTGCCTTGGCCTCCTGAGTAGCTGGGATTACAGGTGTGTACCTGTAATCCAGAATTTTATTAGCAATTCTACAGCATTTAGAAATTGCGAAGAGTGTCTCTTGTGGATGTGCCATGAGCTCATGTTTTAAATATTCTTAAAGTGCTTTAATGTACCAGCTTTCAGACTTCTGATGTAGGTAGGAGTACAGTATTCCTACTTTCAGTCAGAAAACTCATTCAGGGTGGCAGTTTTTTAAGGATCATATTGGTGATTATAGTAGAAATCAGTTTGAGTATTTTTCAACAGGAAACATGACTTTCTGAAAATGGATTAATGCCTTTTGAAAACGATCACCACACTGAACTAAGGGAGGTTTAGGTTAGAATTCATCTAATCAAATTTTTTATTGTTTTCACACAGTTTTTGTGGCATATGTCTTTGATTAAATATTCTTACCCTTTTGTAGTTTGGTGTTTGTGGAAGGTGGTGTGTAATATATATACTTTGTTTATGTTTTTATGATTTATAATTTTATGTTCCCTTTGTAAAGTTTTATAAATGTAAGATTATAATTTATAATTTAAAAAAGCTGTACATTGTCCTACAAGCTTTGTGGCAATTTCAAATTTTATTTCAAAACTAAATTGAATGATCTTGAATAGCTAATATGTATTTTCTTATTTAAAGTGAAATAGGAGCCGGGGACTTAGCTCAGTGGTTCTGCCCCCTGCCTCGCAAGTGCAAGGACCTGAGTTTGATCTTCAGTATCGGAAAAAAAAGAAACAAGTACCAACCAGGGTGTGGATGTGTGTTCTGTGGTGCTTGATTCTGCCCCTGCCTGTCTCACCTTTCATTCTGCGACTCCTCTGCAAAGCCATTGTTGTAGTTTCTTCTTTATCCTGCCAGTATTCCTGCTTTGTGAATGTGTGCCGCACATGCAGGAGAACTGTTCTTGTTGCTCTCGCCTTTGGTCCAGTTGGTCCTCAGGGCTTGTCCGCATCGCCCCCTCTTTACGGCTCGGAAGCGTCGCTGCTTTCAGGCCTCTCTCTGGATGCACGGCTGGTGCCCATCCTTAGCTGTAGTGAACGGTGCTGCGAGGAGAGGCTCGTGAGCTGTGCGGGCAGAGAGCCCCAAAGGCCGGAGCGCTGGAGCAGAGCTGCGCCTTGGACAGCAGGCGGTCGCTGAACCCCTGGAGACACTCGGGTGCTGTCTTGGCAGATGTTGCTCCAGGTCCCCTTGCATGAGTGCCTCGTTTGCCCTCACTGCCTGCCTCACCGAGACAGCATAAAGAGTACGGAGTGTGTTGGTGCGGCCTTCACACCACTCAGCGTGAGCAAAGGTGCACGCTGTAGCACGCTTGAGGGGCGTCTGTATTTAGCTCTCTGTGCAGGCTCACCAGGTTCCTCGTGCGGCAGATCTCTAAGCAGGACACTCTGCAGAGCCTCGCTGGTTGCCTCCGGCCCTTGCACAGCAAGGAGCTGCATGGCCCAGGCTCCAGCGGGCCCACGAGCAGGCCTTCATCCTGGCTGTCCAGGGGCTCTCCTCAGAGCTCTGGGGACTTGTGTCCAGAGCCCACTCTCAGCGACTGGTTTACTTCCCGCGGGGAGAGGCCTGAGCACCAGTGTTTTTGTTTGGTTTTCACTAGCCCTCCAGTGTTAAGCAGTCTCTGCCCTGAGAGCTGCATCCGTGCCTTGGTGAGGAGGACTCTGGATCAAAGGGTTTTTGTGCTGGGCGCAGGGCTGCCTGCCTGTAACCCCTGCTACTCAGGCTGCCGAGGCCAGAAGATTGCACGTTTGCCGCCATCCTGCACAGCTTCACAAGACCACGTCTCGCAGTAAAATCGGCCAGGCTGACGCACATTCTCCTGTAGTCCCAGCGCTCCGGGAGGGTGAAGCAGGAGGATTTAACCTTGAGCCTAGCTTGGCCCATTTAGCGATTTAGCAAGACCCTGTCTCAAAATTTAGAAAAGAGCTGGGGATGAACAGAGAGGGCCCCAGGTTCAGTCCCCAGGACTGGGGGTGGGGACCCAGAGGGCCAGGGATGGGGGTCAATGCTAGAGTGCTCGCCCGGCTCATATGAGACCCCGAATTCAATCCCCAGTGCTGAGGGAAAAAAACATAGCCTTCTAAGATCTGTTGTAGTCGGGAGAACACCGTCACCCTGTCCCGGTGAGGCCGGCGGGCGTTTGTTTCCTCATTTCTGTGTTTGTCTCACTCATCAGGTGGTCCCGCGGGTGGTCAGGGGTGGGCGTGGGGCAGTCCCTGGTCTAACCCTGAGCACTGTTTGGTTCAGGGTGAGCAGGCTCTCTCAGCCCACTGATTTTGTCTGCTGGCGAGGCTGTTTATCCCCGCCACTGGGCCTGCCAGGCCCCTTGCTTCTGGGAGCCGGGGTAAAACCACGGGGCTGGCTGGGCTCAGGGTCGGGCTGAGGCACCGGGAGGGTGGCAGGCCGAGCAGCAGGACTTTGACCTCGGGACACACTGCTGCCAAGCCTCAGCGCCAAAGCTGGTTAGGTTTGGCCTCACTGTTCTTGCAGCCACTGGGTTTCGAAATAAAGAAGCAGCACAGATAGCCCTGATCTGGTTTTTATTCTTTCTACTTTTTGGAAAGAAAAATGGCAGATTCTCCGGGCAAGTGGTACCGTCCCTTACAGCATCGTGTATGTTCGCCCGCTCTCTTAGCATGCACACCGCTTCTCATGCCTGTCCTGTCAAACTGGCCAAACCCTACCTACTGAGATGCGCTCAGCCCCCCTGCATTGTGCTCCCCGCGCCCCAGGGCCAGCGAGGCTAGAGCTGTGTTGTGGTGACGTCACTTCTGCAGAGTGCTGCTCTCCTGACTCCTTTTTTTTTTTTTGGTTTTTTTGAGACAGGG
>NW_022900948.1:45088423-45102488 GCF_012274545.1 Fukomys damarensis
TTTTTTGAGACAGGGTCTCACTATGTAGTTGAGTTGAGACTGACCTGGAACTCACTATGTAGCTCAGGCTGGTCTCGAACTCATAGCAATCCTCCTGCCTCAGCCTCCCGAGTGCTGGGATTATAGGCGTGCGCCACCATGCCCGGCTCCCTGACTCCTTTTTAAGGTCTGTTTATTTATTTAGAGACAGGGCCTCTCTCCATAATTCAGGCTGGCCTTGAACTCACTGTGTAGTCCAGGCTGGCTTCGATCCTCCTGCCTCAGCCTCCCAAATACTGGGACTACAGGGGTATGCCACCACGCCTGGCTTTTAAGTTTATTTTTTAACTGATACCTGAAAGCATAAGAATTGAGTAGCCATCACATGACGTTCAGTGTGTGCGTATGTGGTGGAATCAGCTTCAGCGCAGCTGTCCCCTCAGATGCGCAATTGCTGCTTCATGGCAAAAGCATTCAGAACCCCCCACTTTTGGTGTTTTGGAGACAGGGTCTCACTATGTAGTTGAGACTGACCTAGAACTCACTATGTAGCTCAGCTGGTCTCGAACGCAGAGTGATTCTCCTGCCTCAGCCTTCCGAGTACTGGGATGACAGGTGTGCACTGCCATGCCTGGCAGTTACTTTTTCTTTTCTTTTTTTTTTTTTTTTTTGGTACCGGGGATTGAACTCAGGTCCTTGCGCTTGCAAGGCAGGTGGCGGAACCACTGAGCCAAATCCCTGGCCCCAGACCCCTTTTTTACATCACTGGAAATGCAGTCTTGGGTGCCAAAGAGGCCTGGCCGCTGCCACTTCTCAGGACAGCTGCACCAGCCAGTCCCAGCCCATCCACTGCTCCAGGGTCGGCACCTGAGCTCTGGCCCTGTTGAAAGAACTAGACCACTGCCCGAAGCAGCTCTTAGGTTTGGGCCACGCTGCAGGGCAGGGAATCCATAGGCAGAAGTTAAAGGCTGCTGAGCACAGAGCTGGTTCTCACTGCCCCAGGGGCAGAGATTAGAGGAAGTCAGGGCATCTTCCTAGAGGCCTGCAGTGGCCTAAGAGGGGGAACAGCCACGAGGGTGTGATAGCAGGAGAACCAAAAGAAATGGCCCCTGTACGCCTCTCCTACCTGTAAGGCAAAGCTGGACCTTGCCTCCGGGACAAGTGCCTTTCCTTACATGGATTATATAACAGCCAGGCCAGATGGCGCACACCTGTTATCCCAGCACTGGGGAGGCTGAGGCAGGAGGAGTGCCATGAGTTTGAGGCCAGTCTCGACTACATAGTGAGACGCTGCCTCAAAAAACAAAAACCAAAATAATAATAGAATAATAACAGGGAGCATTTGCTGAGTCCTGTATGTTCCAGGTACTACCCCAATCACTTCTAATTTGTTACGTTATTTAATATTAATAACAAGAAGGGGAAAAATGAAAACCTAGAATTCCTCATCATCAGCACATCTAGAGGGTTTGTTTTTGTGGAGAAGCACATTTGAGGTCTGTGTGGATGACCTGGGACACACAGAAAATGAGTTATGATTGCTCTCCCGCCAGTCCAGAGCAGAGTTAGGGTTCCATGGGAAGGCTGCGTGGGCTGTGTGACGAGTCTTGGGCTGTCCTGCTTGTAGTGAAGGTGGAGCCCGGACAGCACAGCAAAGGCCTTTGGGGCTGTCGCCGCCCGGCCAGCTGTGTCCTCGGTGGCGTTTCCTTCGTGACTCTGTCCGCATCTAACTAAATGCCAGGTAGTGTCTCCTGAGGTTTTGAGGGCTTTCTTTTTTTAGGTTTGAGTTATGGTAGAATGCAGAAAAGCCTTCAGGAAATAGAAATACAAGGAAAGATTGTTTTAAAAATGGCTATACTGCTGTTCTTTATAAAAGCAGTCTACGTTTCTGTGAATGTGTCAGTCAAGGAAATTTCGGTTCAGAAAGTCATGTGAAATTCACTTACTGCGATCAGTGATCCTTAACTGGCTCGGATGAGAGTGCACCCTCCTCTCCCCCCGTAAGGAGAGTGTGGGCGCCCTAAGACATTTTCCGGGTGCATGTGGGTACAGTGCTTCCAGGACAGGAAGCAGAGTCGTGAGGTGGAACCTCTAAGGTGATCAAGGCCGGCCCGACTTCCTTTCTGTGCCGAGGGAAGTTCTCTGTTGTTTTCTAAGAAATGTGGACTTGAGGGGAGAGGCGAGTCAGAGGAGCTGGTAAATGACCTTTGGAGGAACGAGGCTTTTTCTTTCAGTTGGCTCTCAGAGGCGCCTTCAGTAAATCCGGAATGAATTGCATAACGCAGCCCCGAGACAGACTGAGCCCCGTCAGGAGGGCAGCCTGGGGGGGACTGCGGGCGGCAACCTCCACCGCGACACAGCCCCGGGTCCGACCCCTGGTGGAGCAGGGGGACCGAGTGCCCGCCGTGGTGTGGGCCTCTGGTTCTGGGATCGACCCGGCCAGGTGCACGCTGGTAAGCCACACCCCAGCCCGGCGCTGTCGGGTGCAGGTGCAGGTGCAGGTGCAGGCCGAGCGAGACCGCGCTTGTCCTCAGACTTTCCCTGACCAGCCAGGTCAAAGCGGGAGCTCAAGTAGACGGCAAGTCTCCAGAGACCTTCAGGAATTCTTCGAGCAAGCAGATCTCATATGTATTCATTACATTTATCTATATATAGTGAGTATTGTGTGTTACTGAGATATTTTATGTAAAGCATTGTAAACTAAAAGTGAAGATGCAATAAATTATAGTTTCAGTATTTAAATTTTTTCGCTGATGTGGTGGCACCTGTCTGTCACCCTAGCACGCGTGGGTTCTGCCTCCTCCCTGGCAGATGGTCCCTGACTGAGGACCCCACTCTCCCCTCCAGAGCAGTTGTAGCGAGGGAGCAGCTGGCCGGAGGCAGGAGGAGCTCTGTGAGTTCGAGGCCAGCCTGGGCTACATAGTGAGTTCAAGTTCAGCTTAGAATACATAGTGAGACTGTATTTCAGAAACAAAAAAATAAATAAAAATTTGAAATTTTAAGTGTCAATATGACATTTTTATTTCTAAAAGTCGTTTTTAATGAGTAATATGACTGATTTCACTTCATTATTTTTCAAAATCTTGCTTTAGTATTTGCTGTTCAGCCATTTTAACATCTTATAGTAAGTTTGTCTTTTGTTTAAGACAGGGCTTGCTCTATAGTCCAGGCTTGAACTTACGGTGATCCTCCTGCCTCGGCCTCCTAAGGGCTATGATTAAAGGTGTCTGCCACCACTTCCAGTTTATTTCTTTATGCTTGGCTTTAATGGTGCCTAATGTGGCGGGTCATCGATAAGATGACCCTCGGTGGTCCCTTCCACCTGGTATTCCTGGCTGTTTTAAACTACAATTTCTCCCTCTCCCTCTCCCCCTCTCAATTTGTTTTGAAGTTAGGAGCATTTTTATTGGAAATAAGAATAGCTCTTAGGTTTTGAGAGGGTCCCCAGGGGGCAGCCCCACTGGCTCTGGTTTTGTCTGTCTGTCTTAGCCCTGGCCAGGAAGGGAGCTCGAGTCAAGGGTTGGTCAGAGGAGACGGCGAATCACGCGACTGAAAGAGTAGAAGCGTCTTCATTACCTGTAGGCCACAGAGAGAGAAGATGGCAGCAGGCAGAGCAGGGACACGGGGACGGGGGCTGTGATCGGGACACTGGGCTCCCCCCAGCAGGTGGGGAGCAGAGAGGAGAGGGCCCCACATGTCACCCAAGGGCAAGGACCTGACCCGGGGGGAAAAAGCAGGCCCAGTTCTGTGGGTCCCGGGGGAAACGAGGGCTCAGCCTAGTCCCCATGGGGAGGGCAGCGGCATGGGCCAGGTGAGAGGCTGGGGTGGGAGTGTGAGGCTCTGGGTGGAAACAGGGTGAGGCTGTCTGTGGGAACGGCAGGTTTGCTGTGTGCAAGTCAGGTTCCTTTAGTCACACCGTAGATCTCTAAAACGTGCCGGTGCCGGCAGCTTTATTTATTTATTTATCGAGACAGGGTCTCACTGTGTAGCTCAGGCTGGCCCCGAACTCACTGTGTAGCCTGGCCTGGCCTCAAACTTGAGGCGATCCTTCTGCCTCAGCCTCCCAAGTGCCGAGATGATAGGTGGGCGCCCGGCTTCTTATATTTTCTTTGCCCCTCATTTCCCAGCTTCTCACTGAAGCTGCAGCCCCTGCCCTTCCTGTTCGTGTAGCTCCTCATACCAGTGACGAGTGACTCTTGCCCTGGAGGAGACCAAGACGAAGCAGGTGTTTACTTCTGTAAACCCGGAGGATAAAACTTTCTTTTCTCTCTGGTTTTTCTGCAAATCCTTTTCAAGAGGCAAAGTTAAAGTCAGGTTGAGGGGCCCTAGTTACAGAGCTTGTCTGTGGTGTCGGGGATGGGTGTTTTCACCTGTTTGCTTTTGTCTGGGACACGGTCCCCTCCCCCTCCGACCAAGACGAAGCAGGTGTTTACTTCTGTAAACCCGGAGGATAAAACTTTCTTTTCTCTCTGGTTTTTCTGCAAATCCTTTTCAAGAGGCAAAGTTAAAGTCAGGTTGAGGGGCCCTAGTTACAGAGCTTGTCTGTGGTGTCGGGGATGGGTGTTTTCACCTGTTTGCTTTTGTCTGGGACACGGTCCCCTCCCCCTCCCCCACCGCGGAGCTCTTGCACCCTCCCTGCAGATGTGCCTGTGTGGGGAGTGGGGAAATGACTTCTGCGTTTCGGTTTTCCGCCTGGAGTTTAGCGGAGCCCCTCTGCAAACAGACCGCGACTTTGTTCTTTGAAGAACATGTGGATAAAATGTTCCTCAGTGTTGGAAGCTGAAGTTTCTTGTCTCGCGCCTGCTCATCTGGTTGTGGCTAAAATCCATTTGTAGAAGTGCAGGATGGCGCTCAGCACATCGAAGCTCCAGTAAATAAGTGCTCCTGGGCAGTCCGGCGGCGGCCGCGGGCAGGGGAACGGAGGGGCCCATGGAGCCCACGCGCAAGGCCTGGCCTCGGTCCCTCCACAAACGCCAGAGTCCTGGGGAGCGGTTAGCTGGGGGGTGGGGGCTGGAGCTTGGAGCGCAGCGCTCTGGAAGGTCCTGGGGAGAAGCTCGGGGGACTGCAGTACCGGGCCTCGGTACCGGTTCCCACTGCACTTCCGCGGGTGAACGGAGGGAGCGCGTTAAGGGCGTCCTGAGGGCCTTGGGACAATGTCCAGTCCCCAAGGCAGCCTCCTCGGACCAGGTGGTGCCGGTCCCTTCCCTGAGTAATTGCGGACTTACTCCTTCAGGTCGGTTATCTCATCTGTAAATCGCTCTTTCTTGTTTCGTGCATTTCATGTACTATTTCTTCCTCCCGCTCCTTCTCCCCAGCTGCTCCTCTCCCTCCTCTTCTTTTTCTCCTCCTCTTCTCTTCTCTCGCCTCCCCCCACCCCTTGTTTTTTGAGACAGGGTCATGTGATGACTGACCTTGAACTCACTGTGTAGCTGAGGCTGGCTTTGAACTCAAAGTGCTCCTCCTGCCTCAGCCTCCAGTGCTGGGATTACCGATGTACCCAACCATGCCTGCCTTTTTTTTTTTTCCCTTTCTCTACACTGGAAATTGAGCTCAGGGAGGGCTGAGTTCTATCCCAGCCCTTTTGATTTTGAGATAAGGGCTCCCCAAGTTGAATTTGCAGTCCTCCTGCCTCAGCCTCCTAGAGTGCTAGGATGACAGGAATGTCACACTGCAACCAGATAGCATGTTTCGCTTGTTTTCTAGCTCTTTCCCCAGTCTGCAAAGGTTTTATTTATGGACCTGTGCAGGATGGATTTGTGAAACGTGTTTAGATTGCCGGAGGGAGGTCCTGGGGGTGGAGTGTGTGGCCACCGGCCAGGCCGGCCAGACCTGGAATCTCACAGTCAGGCGGGCTTTTCGTTTGCTCTGTCAGAGGATTTACAGAGCGGACAGAGCCCAACAGATTCACCAGTCTCGGAGAGTAGTGGTTTCTCCTCCTCATGGGAGAGGGAGGAAGATTTGCCCCACGAGTTAAGGAGACACCAGGGAGTGGAGGGAAGTGTTTGGAGGCGGCCTTCTGTGTTGTCCTTGGCCGCCTTTCCTTCCCAGTGTCCTCTGTGGGGAGTGGAGAGCCGCAGGCCAGGTCGGAGTTGTGTCAGTGCTGAGGTGAGGCGGGGCGCCAGGCCCTTCTCCCTGCGGCCTCTCCAGCCTGCTGCTGACTGGGCAGATTCTTTCTGGTTTCTAAGTTCAGAGTTTTGAGAATTTAATTCGGGATGGGGGCAGTGTAAGTTTTCCTAACTTAATTTTTTCCCCCTAAAAAGTCAGTGAAGGGTAAAATTCCGTGTGTGTGTGTGTTACTAGGCTTGGTCCTAGGGCCTTCTCACTGTGCTGCACCCAGCCTTGATTGATAGATTGATCCATTGCAGAACTGGGGATGGAACCCAGGGCCTTCTCACGGAGCTACAGCCCCAGCCCTTTTAGAAGTTTGTTTATTTTGAGCCAGTATCTTTGTAAGTCGCTAAATTGCCTAGGTTGGGCTCAAGCTTGGTGATCCTCCTGCCTCAGCCTCCCAGGGTGCTGGGATTACAGATACATGCCACCACACTTGGCTATAATTGCTTTTTTTTTGATGTGCAGTTTTATGAACTGTAGTGTTTATAGGTTTGTGTATCCACCACCACAGAACATAAAGCATTGCTGTAATTTCAGGAACCTCGTTCATGCTGTTCCTTTGCAGTTATCCCTCCCCAACCCCTACCTTCTGGCAAACACTGGTGTGTTCTCCTCAGAATCATTTCGCCTTTCTGAGAATGCCATGCTGTTGGAACCATCCATGGTGTGACCACTGAGACTGGCCTTTGAGCATTATCTGAGATCCAACCAGATGTTACATGTAACGACGGCTCCTTTTCACTGCCTAGTAATATTCCCCGATGTGCTCATCTCACGTTCCTCTACTCGGGCACCTGTTGGGGGCCACTGGGCCATTGAGCGGAGATACTGGTGGTTATGCACAGGGTTGGTTTAAGGCCTCATTTGGTTTTTGTGTGAGCATGAATTTTCAATTCACTCAGCGAATGAATTTCCTAAGCCTTCTGTAGCCAGCTGTGACAAACCAGGAGGCTTAAAACAACGTAAGTGTACCTCCCGCTGCTCCAGAAACCAGCAGTCCATGATAGTACCGCTGGGCCAGAGCCGTGGTGCCTTCTTTTTATGTGAAAACCTAGTGTGTACGTTTTCCTTTTAAGAATGCCTTTGAGAACTATTATGAGGCAGAAAATTGTGACTGAATCACAACGAAGGAAAGAGGAGGAGCGCTGTCCGACAGCAGAACCGGCCTGCCAGCGCCGCACAGTGGGCCGGGGCGCGTTACTCGCCTCTTCGCTCCTCCTCCTCGGTCTGCTAAATTTCTTCGTAAAGTTTGAGTTGCTGATACGCTTAGGTTTTAATCTAAGGTGTGACCTGTTGTGTCGCTTTTCAATGAATAATAGAGTTTGAATCATTATTCTCTACCAAATCATCTTTTAAAATGAAACATCTTTTCTACTCCCTGTCACTGTGCCTCAGGGGACATTTACCTCTTCACTGCTCTCAGGCGGCCATTCGTGCTGGCTTAACGCTGCTGTAGATCACTTTCCGGGACCTTTCATCATCTCGTACGCTAGACTTTAAGCACTAGCCATTTATTTTCTCTTGAATTAGTC
Organism: Fukomys damarensis; assembly: GCF_012274545.1. NCBI lineage: Eukaryota > Metazoa > Chordata > Mammalia > Rodentia > Bathyergidae > Fukomys > Fukomys damarensis. Next base: position 45,096,046 of record NW_022900948.1, read on the forward strand.
TTTATAGGAATAAGTGTGCCAGATTATTTTTCAGCTCTCTATTAAGTCCTGCCCAGTCGCTTCTGTCGCTTGGGTTCTTGCACAGTGCAAGGGAGGGAGGGCGGGAGGGAGCGAGTGCAAAGTGGATATTGGTGGTCTGGTCTGGGAATCAGCACCTCTGCTCAGAGCGGAGTAACAGGCCCATGCAGGGAAGGAGTGGATCTTTTATCTTTCTGGCTTTTTGAGACAGGGTCTCACTATGTAGTTGAGACTGACCTGGAACTCACTGTGTAGCCCAGGCTGGTCTCGAACTCACAGCGATCCTCCTGCCTCAGCCTCCCGAGTGCTGGGATGACAGGCGTGCGCCATGAAGTCTGGTTGAAGGAGCAGATCTCTAAGGCACTGTGCTGCTCTTCTCGTCCTGTCTCCTGTAACAGGACATTGTGGATTGAATGTAAACAAATGTCTGTATTAAATGTGTCTCCATCCCTGGCGATTGAAGGGCCTATTTATTTTATTTATTTATTTTTTGAAGGGCCTATTTATTACTTAACCTTAACACGGTCGTGGTTCAGAAAACGTAATCACATGGGATTTCCTCACTAACCTGCCGGAGCCCCCGCCCTGGAGATTCTGGGCTTTTCCTCTTCCGTCCTCCTAGTTTAAGAGCTATTACCTTGGTCAGACCTTCATGTTTCAGACCTGGGCTTCCCGCTCTTGGCTGCCACCCAGAGCTGTGTGGACCTGCTAAGCCGTTTCCCTATCTGTCGGCAGGGATGGTGACCCCCCTTTCAATGCTCAGCTTGGGGTCCTGAGCGGGGTCAGCGTGAGCTGGCTGCGAAATGCTCTGAGTGTCCGGGTCGCTACCCGCCCGTGAAGTCGTTGCTTCTTGCTTCGCTGTCTCTGCTGGAGACGCAGGACCGCTGGCCTGGTGGTGCCGGTCTAGGGAGGGACTCCCCTCACTAGGGGGTCCTGGGCATGGCTGGGGACTGCTTTGCCTTCCTGGAGGGCAAATTAGAGTGGGGACTCTTGTCCATTGTGCTTGTCTTTCTATTCAGCTTTTGTGGAATGGTCGCTGTAGTTGTTGGGGTGTTGGTGGATAGGCAGAGGTTTTATCCCTCCCTGAAGTGTGTTCGGAAACACGCAGGGCGCTGTTACCGTGTGTGAGTGTAAACGGGCTGAGCGTGTAGCTCCGTGGTGGGGTGTTGGTGTGGCTCGCAGAAGGCCCTGGGATTAATCCCAGAACTGCAGACAGCAACCAAGGGTATATGAATGGTTTCATTCCGTGCACGTTTGTACATTGTACCTGTGTCGATGCGTGTGGCCCTCGTTTTCACTGCTCGATTGTAACTCGCTTGCATGGTTAAACCATAGTTGTTAACCAGTTTCCCACGGCTGTGTCCTCTGGTTCCACTCCAGCAGCCAGTGCTGTACAGGCTGTCGTTCTGTGTTCCTCCCTGCACACAGGCGGGAATTTCTGTAGGGTGGCGGAGAGGACCCGCTTAGTGACGGTCAAATGACCCTAGAGTCCCTGTTGCTTAGCTAGACGTTTTTCTCTTGCTTTGTTTTATGGCACTGGGAACCAAACTTGGGACCTCACAGTTGCAAGGCAGGCGGCAGCCCTGAGCTAAATCCCCAGCCCACATGGCTCCTCGGAGGCCCAGGTGTGGTCACCCCTGTTGCAATGTGCGGGGTCCTTGACAGCAAGGTGAACCTCCAGCTGCAGCCCACATCTGGAGCAGGTACAGGTGTCACCTCGTGCAAGAGGCCGCAGTGGGTCTTCTGGTGCCCGGAAAGCGGAAGGCTCGCCCGAAGATGGACCTCTAGAAGTACCGCCTTGTACTGTGCAGCCCCTTACGCGTCCCACAGCCTGTCAGGCCCCAGAGGGGCAGCTGGTTCTTCTCAGATTAGTTAATGAGAAATGTTTGAGTTGGGAGCCCTTTAGTCTTAAATTACGTCTTTATCATGGATCAAGAACTTTAAAAAACAAACAAAAATAGTAAAGCAGACGGTAGAGGCTGGAAGCCTGTATTTAGGAGTTCTAATTGGTACAGCTACTTACTCTCCATGCTCTAGGATCGGGGTTTGCACCTGGTCTGGGTTCAGTGACGGAGACAAGGACCTGGCCTCTTTATCACAGCCGCTGGGAAGCGGCAGCTCTGAGAGGGCTGGAGGAGCAGGTGTTGGCCAAGTTTCAGGGGCGATTCCCAAAGCCACTCCCAGACCTGGGCCACCAGGACTGCTGCCGTCAAGACCTCCTGCTCCTAGTGCCGGAGACAGGCGGCAGACGGCCAGGCGGTGCCCAGGCACGCGACCCAGGTCTGCCTTGGGCACCGAGTGCTTCCCAGCGGGGGCAGCGGTGAGCTGTGCCATCCCCTGCCTGCTGGGTCTCGGGGCTGTTGCTGGGGTACAGACCTAGGTGCAGGCTTGTGAGTAGGGACCCCGGAAGGAGGGAGGGATGGTGCTGCAGCAGCCCACCGTGTCCCCTCCAGGTGCTGCCTGTCATTAGGAGGACGGGGGAGGGAGGGGAAGGCGGAGGATTTGTCTCGTCTCAGGGCCGTTACAGGCGAAGTGCGAGGTGCGGGGAGGAAACACCCGGCCCAGTGCGCACCACCCTGTGCCGCGCGGCAGTGGTGCTGTGCCGCCGCCTCCGCTGCTCCTCCTCTGCGGCCTGGTCACCGTGCTGTCTGTCACTCGCATCGGTCGATGTCTCCGAGCAGCAGCTGTGTCATACCCAGCACCTAGTGCGGCGCCTGTTGCCTCGTACATGGTCAGTGCGTGCGTGTTAAATGGACAGGTGACGAATGGTTAAAGGAGCTGGGTGATGCTTGTAGCCCTGGGAAGATGAGAGGAAGTGTGCTCGCTGTCTGAAAGTGTTTAGGGGACTGTCACCTGCAGAGGGCTGGTCTCACGCCCCAGAGACAGGATGGAGGTCACAGGCACACTCGGGTTTGGGCCCGGTGTGAAAAGAGCTTTCAGACAGGGAGAGGTGGCCGGGTGCCTGGGGAGGCATGGGGGGCAGATAGAGCTGGGCGGGGTCGGCATGGTGGGGTTCTGACCCCAGCTGTCTGTGTGTGCCTGTGTTGGGAACAGGGGAATTGACAAGGACTGGCAGGAGCTAGGCGGGCTGGCTGGGCTGTCGAGGGAGTGCGTGGGAGGAGGAGGGCGTGAAAGGCCTGTGCGAGCGGCTCCGAGGACCTTGATGTTGGGCCGCAGTTTCTGGAGAGTCTTCGGCACTGGCGGTACAGGCTCCCAGGAGGGCCTCAGCACCCCGGAAGATCCACGAAAGTTCCTTCAGCACCTAGAGCAGTGCTTCTTAAAGGGATTTGTTAAAGATCAGAGACGTGATTTAGAAAAGTCAGTCTGTAGTCGGAGTCAGGGTTGGGAGTGGCCGGGAGGACCCTTGTCAGGAGGAAGGGGGTGACAGCAGGGAGCCACCGAGGCGGGAGGCTGACTGCACTGGTTAGGGGGGAGGTGGGGGATTCCGTGTGCTCTGTGCGGGCGACTGCAGTGGGAGTGACGGTCACAGGGCGGCCCTGTGGGCGAGAAGGCGAGGCTTTGGCCGTGACCTGCTCAGCGGCAGGTTGGCCTGAGGTCTCCGTGCAGTGCCCCACGGCTCCGGGTGCTGCCGTGGTTCCCGCTGTGACATGGAAGTCCAGGTCTGAGCAGGGGCACGGCGGTGGTCGGAACAGTCCTGTGGCAGGGCTGACGTGCTGTGGGTTCATCCAGGAGAGCAGGACGCGGCTCCATAGCTTGACGGTTTCCCTTCCTGGTTTTCCCGACATGCACTGCTGCTGTCCTGTCTCTGCAGGTGGGTCTGCCACACCTCGCCTGCGGGTGTCAGTTCTCACCAGGGAGGGCGAGGACACCGTCCAGGGCCTCTGTCTCTGGGGCCCTCAGTGTACAGCAGCGCCGCTCTATGTCACGGATGAGTTTTTGTCCCAACAGAGGCAAGACAAGCTGCAAGCAAGTAGATGCCCGTTAGGTAAACCATCCGGTGTCATTTCAAAGAAGCAGCGCTCTGGGGAAAAGCAACCACTTTTCTTGTAGAGAACAGGTTTAACAATGAAAAGACCAGCGGATGCTGGTTCCCCCCCGAAGCTGGCGTCCAGATTTATACTGATCATGAAAAGCAGCAAAGTGGCCAGGGCTGTTTTCTAACTTCACTTTCTCCTTGGCACTTGGCTTCTCTGTCCAGTCCTCCGGAGGCCGAGTCCTGGGCTCACGGGGGAGCATGGACGTCGTTAGTGTTTGCATCTAAGGAAGAGTGTGTAGCTTTCCCTCAGGCCTCACACTGCACCAGAGTGACTTTCGGATTTCGCACCAGCTGCGTCAGTGGGCCACTTAGTTCTTCCCAGCTTTTTGAACACAGCAGAGTTGGTGCCTCACGCACCTGGGACGCCTCTCCGCCTGTGTGACAGTAGCACAGACTGGAGGAGGCCAGTGGAGCTTGTGGGACGCTCAGAAGCTCTGGCCCCCCAGGCCCCTCTGGTCACGTCCCTTGTGCCCCAGGAGTTTGAGCTCCGTTCTTTAGCTCGGAAGTGGGGCTTCCCCAGGGGTCTTGTCAGCTGGACCCGGATGGTCTGCTAACCGCATAAGCCCGCGTGTCGAGTCGTGGGCTGTACAGGGTGCCAAGATGGGGTCCAGGGTCAGGGTGCCCTGACTTTCCCGGCTGTGGGGTCCCCCGAGGCAGACCTGCTGCACTGGCAGGGCAGGATCCTGAGCAGGGTGAGTGTGCAGGGCCGCCGGGCGCGCTTCACCAGGGTGATGCCCGCAGCGTCCGCACTGCGGTGGGGTGAGGCGGTTTGTCACCAGGGTGTCAGCTGCCTAGTACCATGTGTCTGGGGTCTCTCCCTGGCTGCCCAGCCTTGCAGCCAGCATGGCCAGCCCGCCTAGGGACTGGCGCAGGGAGCTTGTCCCCAGATTGAGATGCCTGCAGTAAGTCGCCCCATGCTTAGGCCAGCAGGTCAGGCCACGGGCGTGACCGCCACCACTGCCCCCACAGAGCATTGCTGTGTGGCTGCCTCCTCAGCTTGTTCCCTCCCCAGTCGCTGCTGCTGTGCGTGACGCCCCTTTGGAATGGAAGCTTGCTGCTTGGTCCTGGGCGAGCTGTGTGCTCTGGGCTCTTCCTGTCTCTTCCTGCGGACCGGCATCCGAATGCTGTAGCTGTGGAAGCCGGCTGTTTTCTGCTGAGAGACCTGAGGGGTCCAAGGACAGTGCGTCCTTAGCCTGCTGCTCTCTGCTCGGTGTGGGGGACGTTTCTCTTACACATTTTGGGGGGCTGTGTTTATTTCCCCCCATTTTGGCAATTTGCAATCCTTGCTGTAGGGCTTGGTCTATAAACTTGTGTGTCCTCCTTTCTTATCCCGCAGCCTCTTTTCTGTCGCCTTGGGAAGGAAGCTCCTTGCTTTGAGGCATTATTAAGGCTAGAAGGAGAACAAAAGTAGAAATGCTGAAATGTCTCCAGGGTTAGCCAGTTCCCCTCTCTGTTTTTTTGTTTTGTTTTTGAGACAGGGTCTGACTATGTAGTTGAGACTGACCTGGAGCTCACTATGTAGCCCGGGCTGGTCTTGAGCTCATAGCAATCCTCCTGCCTCAGCCTCCCGAGTGCTGGGATTACAGGCGTGTGCCACCACACTGTTTTTTTAAAAAGCCACATTAGGTGGTGGCATTGTTAGGTCTCAGGCTGCGTGTGTCACTGTCACCGTCACTGAGCAGCGAGAGCAGCCCCTCTCCCGCGCCGCCTTGGCCCGTGGCGCCCACACAAACCCTACTCCCCGTCCTGTGACGCGGCCAAGTCTGCCTCCAGTGAGCAGTCCAGGGTCCGGCCAGTCCTTCGGACATTAATGTGTCAGTAGATGGGAAAGGTAGGAGTTTTAAAAATACTGTCTTCCACAAATGAAAGCTATTCTACATTTATCACATTGTGAAGGAAATAAGTGCTTATTTTATTTTTTATTGGCACATTTTAGATAGACATAATGATCGCACTCCTCCCAGGGAGTTGTACCTGTACATGATCTATCCTGCTTTTTTCCCCCATTCTCCTCCCCTCCCTTCCACTCCTCTTCTCCTCTTTATTTACAAAAGCCTTGTTTTCATTTTTTCCTTCTGTTCTTGTTTCTTCTGTAAGGTCAGACCGGGGCACAGTTGAGACCACCGAGGCAGGTGGTCTGAGCAGCATGTGATGAGTTCACTGCCATCTGGGCGCAGACGGCCAAGGAAGGCCGTCGGCACTGAGAGGAGGGCGCTGTGGTTCGTATGAGGCACTGTGGGGAGGGGGCACCGTTCAAGAGGGTGGAAAACTTGGGTTCCTCGGCTGCTAAACAGGGCGGTGGTGAGAGCAGCAGGGCGGCTGCTGGCTTCTTGTCATCTGCTCCTGTGGATGTGGGTAGTGGGTCTGCTTGGGGGTCCCCACGTGGGGGACCTGTCATCCCTGCCTGTTGTGTTATGGAGGAGGAGGG
>NW_022900948.1:45102825-45123325 GCF_012274545.1 Fukomys damarensis
TCCAGTGCCTGGGGATGGCCCAGTGAGCATCCTGTGAGGAGAGAGAGGAGAGGAGAGGAGAGGAGCGGGGGGTTTGGTCCCAGAGTGAGGCAGTGGAGGTGTCAGGAGCGCGATGACCTTCGGGTCCTCCTCAGGGATCTGCGGAGGCTTTTGTGGGACAGCAAGGTAGTGGGCGGTCAGGAGTTGTCTGGATGTCGTGGATCGGATCTCTTCCTAGGTAAAACCTGTCAAAAACTTTATTATGCAGGGTCCAGTCAGTACCAGTAGAGCGACTGGGACTAGGACCCTCGCATGAGAGAGGCCAGGACATCCAGCCTTCTTGGAGAAGACTTTCCTAACCACCGATAGGACCACCGTTTGCCTGTTTTCTATACCTGGTGGCTTGATCCTGGGGGCTGCTGAAGCTAAGCCAGCGGAGAACAGGAGGGCCAGGGCTGTGTGGGCGAGCAGGAAGGAAGGTGGCTGCACATAAGGCAGTTGGGCTGCCGGTGGGGCTGGGCAGGGTCAGGAGAAGAGGAAAGGTGTGGTTTTTCTGGGGCCAAGTCACAGAAGGTTTCCTGGAATAGGAGATCCTCAGTCCAGAGGAGGAACCGAATCCGGGGGTGGATCTGAGCGGGGGGAAAGGAGGTGTCCTGCTCAGGGCAGAAGGGTTCCAGCCAGTAAACCTGAAGGGAGTGAGCCGTGGTCTGTGGCTGCAGACGGATTGTGCTAGCTCTGCAGGGAATGACCTTCCTTCCTTTCCCCTTGCCCTCTCCCTTGTTCTCTTCATTTGAACACTTTTCCAATATCTGTTATACATTATTTACTCTTACATTACTCACACTTATTTACTCTGTCCTTATCTACACTTTTGGTTTCTTACACCGGACACGCAATGAGATATGTACACACGTGTGTCTGGTTTATTTCACTTAAGAGTATGGTCTCAAGGTGCATCCATTTAGCTAGAACTGTCTCAAGTTCACCCTTCTTTACGGCAGAGTAGTACTCCATTGTATAAAAACCCCACATCTGCCTTATCCATTCATTGGTTGAGGGCATTTGGACTGTTTCCAAGACTTAGCTATTACGGACTGTGATGCTATAAACATGGATGTACCTATATCGCTGTGGTGTGATGCTTTTAATTCTTTCGAGAAGATACCAACAAGGGAAAATAGCTAGGTTAAGTGGAATATCTAGTTTTAGTTTCTTGAAGAATCTCCACACTGATTCCCACACTGGCTGCCCGAGTCTATATGCTCCCACCAAGAGTGAAGTAGAATTAATTTTTCCCACACATTTGATATTGGTTGATTTCTTTCTTTCTTTTTATTTATTTATTTGTAGCAGGATCGAACTCGGGACCTTGCACTAAGTCCCCGGCCCAGTTGGTTTCTTGGTAGCAGCCATTCTTTCTGGAGTGAGATGGAATCTCATCATTATTTTTGTTTGCATCTCTCAAATAATGAGAGACGTTGAGCATTTCTTCGTATATTTATTCACCATTTCTCCTTTTTCATCTGAGTTGTGTCTGTTCATTTCAGATGCCCCTTTTTGGATTGGGTCTTTAAATTTGGCGGGGGAACTGATTTTTTTAGTGCTTTATATATTCTAGATATTAGTCCTTTGAGGAACTGCTGGCAAAATTTTTTTCCACTGTGTGGGTTGTCTCTTCACTCTGTTGGTGGTTTCTGTTGCTGTGCAAGTTTTTTTAGAAGATGAGATCCCCTTCATTGATTCTTTGTGATATTTCCTATGTGACTGGGATTCTGTTCGTAAAGTCTTCCTACACCAGTGTCTTCAAGAGTTCTTCAAGAGTTCTACCTTCTAGCAGATGTAGTGTTTCTGTTTTAATATTTATCTTTGATCCATTTCTGTTTTAGTTTAGTGCATGGTGAAAGATACGGGTCTAGTTTTAACCTTTGGCATGTAGAAAGCCAGTCTTTTCAGCACCGTTAATTAAGGAGGCCATTTCTTCTGTTGCCTGCCTCAAAAGCACAAGATCCAAGTTCGATTTCCAGTACCAAAAAAAGAAAAAAGAGTGGGCTGGGAATTTAGCTCAGTGGTTCTGTCTGCCACCTGCCTCACAAGCACAAGATCCTGAGTTTGATCTCCGGTACCAAAAAAAAAAAAAAAAAAAAGAGGCTAGCTTTCTTCCAGTGAAGGTATTTGGCTCCATTGTCAAAGATAACGCACATTGGCTGAGTATGCTTAGAGTTGTTTCTGTGTCTTCTAATCTGTTCCACTGATCCTTGGGTCTCTCTCTCTCTCTTTTGTCAGTACCATGCTGTTTTTAATGACAGTAGCTTTGTAGTATAATTTCTTTATAGTGTAATTTTGAGTCAGGGATTTTATTTTGATGCTCCCTGCCTTGCCTTTGTTGCCCAGAGTTGCTTTTGCTAGTCTAGGTCTCTTTTGGTTCCAAATGAATTTTAGGATTGTATTCTCTAATTCTGTGAGATATGCAATTGGTATTTTGATTGGGATTGTATTTAATCTGTATGACCATTGTGGGAATATGGTCATTTTCACTGTATTGGTTCTTCCTACCCAAGAATAAGGGATATCTTTCCATTTTCTACTGTCCTCTTTAAATCTTTTTCAGAGTACTGTAGTTTTCCCTGTAAAGGTCTCTTACTTCCTGTGTTAGATTGATTCCTAGGTATTTCATTTTTATCAATCCTTTTGGGAAAGGTGTTGTTTCCCTAATTTTCTCTCAGTAAGTTTGTTATTAGTGTACAGGAACACTGTTGATATTTGAGTTTTGACTTTGTATCCAGCTACACTACTGAACTCGGTTATGAAATCTAGAAATTTTTTGGTGCAGTTTTTGGGGTCTTCTATATTTAGTGTCATGCAGATTTGCAAATAAGGATAGTTTAACTTCTTCCTCTATATCGTTATTCCTTTTATTTATTTCTTGTGTTTAATTACTCTGGCTAGTGTTTCCATAACTATATTGAACAAAAGTGGTGATAGTAGACATCCTTGTTTTGATCCTGATTTTAGAGTGAAAGCTTTCAGTTTTTGTCCATTTCGTATGAAGTTGGCTGTTGGTTTATCACAGATAGCTTTTGTCGGATTGAGATGAAGACCATTGATTCCAGTTTTCTATGGGATTTTTAGTATGAATGGGTGTTGGACTTTGTCATGCTTTTTCTGCATCTTTTGAGATGATCATATGGTTTTTGTCTTTGGGTCTGTTAATAAGTTGTTTTACATTTATTAATTTCTTATGTTGAATCATCCCTGCATCTTTGGGACAAGTCCTCCTTGGTCATGGTGTATGATTTTGATTTGGTGCATCCTGTTTGCCAGTTTCGTATTGAGGATTTTTCATCTATGTTCATTAGGGAGATTGGCCTGTAGTTCTCTTTTTTGGTTGGATCCTTCTCTGGTTTGGGTATCAGGGTAATGCTTGCTTCCAGGAATGAATTAATTTCATGAAAAAGTTTGAGAAGTAGTGGCATTAGGTCTTCTCTAAATTTCTTGTAGAATTCAGCAGGAAACCATCAGGACCTAGGCTTTTCTTTGTTGGTAGATTTTTAATTGCATATTCAATTTCATTGACTGATATTAGTTTATTTAGAATTTCTTTTTTTTTGTTTCTTTTTGGTACTGGGGCTCAGACTCAGGACTTTTGTACTTGTGAGGCAGGCAGTGGAACCACTGAGCTAAATCCCTGGGCCTAATATTTGTTTTATATACTTAGGTATGCTGGTATTTGGTGCATATATATTTTGATTGTCTTCCTCTTGGATTGCTCCCTTAACAAGGATGTAATGACTTTCTTTGTCTCTCTTGATCAGCCTCGGCTTGAAACCCACTGTCTGCAAATAGAATAGCCCCCTGCTTTTTTCTGGGTTCCTGTCCCATGGAGTATTGTTTTCTATCCTTTGACTTTCAGTCTGTGAATTCTTTTTTGAATTTAATGTGTTTCTTAGATGCAGCCTGGATATAAGCTATGGATCTTGCTTCTTGATCCATTCTGCCAGTCTGTTTCTTTTGGTTAATGAGTTGAGACCATTGACACTGATGGTGATAACTATATTATTGACTTATCCCTGTCATGTTATTTTCCTGTTGTTGGTTCCCTATCTTTCCCCTCTGTTTAATTACTTGCCTTGCCTTCGTTCTGTTGGGGTTCATGGAGTTGTAGTCCTTGTTATCTCTTTCTGGAATGTTTTCCAGAACATTTTGGAGGGCTGGTTTGGTGGTTATGAACTTCTTCAGGGTTCTTTGCCATGGAAGTGTCTTATTTCTCCATCAATTTTGAAAAATAGTTTTGCGTGGTACATTAATTTGGGTGGGAGGTTGTTTTCTTTTGTAGCTTGAAATACTGCCCTCCAAGCTCTCCTCGAGTTGAGGGTTTGTGTTGAGAAGTCTGCTGCGATTCTGAAAGGCTTTCCTTTGTAGGTAATTTGTTTCTTTTCTCTAACAGCTTTTAATATTCTGTTCTTGTGTTGAATTTCTGGAATCTTGACTGTTACATGCCTTGGTATGGATCTTTGTTTTATCATGGCTGATTAGAATTCTGTATGCCTCCCTTAGCTGTTTGTCATATTCTTTTTCATGCTTGGGAAGCTTTCTGCCATTATTTTTGTAGACAGATTTTTTATGTCATTGGCGCTGTCTCCTGCTTTTTGATTGACTCTGATCAATTTTATGTTATTCTTCTTTGCATCATCTGGCAGCTGTTGAATTGATTTCTGGTCCAGTGCTTTTTTTTTTTTGAGTCAGGGTCTTGGTTTGTAGTTTGTGGTGACCTTGAGCTCAGTAGCTCATGCTGGCCCTGAACTCAGTGTTCCTCCTGCCTCAGCCTCCTGAGTACTGGGATTATAGGCATGCACTATCATGCCCAGCTGATCCCTTGCTATTTTTAAGAAATCTTTTTTTCATGATTGCTAACAAATCCTGTCTTTTATATCTGATATTCTGTCCTCACCTTGTCTCATTCTACTGTGTATTCATTTCAATGGAATTTTTAATCTTCTGGTTATCTGTTTGAATCTGTTTCATGGATTCTATTTCTTTCCTATGTTGGGCGTTCACGGTTTCCATAATTTTTCTAATCTCTATTTAAAAAAATCTGCATCTGCTGTAGAGTCACTAGAGCACGTCTTTCCTTATGGCCATCATCTCTGCAGTTATCTGAGAAATTATTTCTGATTTTATTTTTTCTAGAGCCTCATTCATCTGTTTTGCTACCTCTGCTGTTACCACTTCGAGAGTTCGGTGGGGGGCCTTTGGGGGTGTCTACCTCATTGCTCCCGGGGTTTGCCTTTGCTGATCTGGAAGTGTGGGGTTCCATCTAACTTAAGTGTCTTATTTTCTTTTTCTTTTGATTCCTGGGTCGATGCTTGTAAATTACATATGGCAAGTAGCTCTGTCGCTAGTGTTGACAACCCGTAGGAAATGACCACTTCTCACAGTTGTCTCCCAGGCGTAGCTGGCTTTTGGGTTTCGGGTCTGTTGCAAGATCCTGCCTCTTCATTTTACGGGGATGAGAAGTTGCTGCCTATCTGGCCCAGCCCTGGTTGTCTGGCACTGGCCTATTCTGTTGTTTATGGCCATTAATCAATTTCAGTCTTCGCATATCAGGAAGAAAAATTGATTAGAACAATCATGTCACTTTGGCCTAAGTAGTACAATCAGCGGTAACAACGGCATCAACACAACCTAAAAAATAAACTGTGCTAACTGTTAATTTGCCCCCTTTAGCTGTATGAACTAGATTTGTGGTTATATAACAAAACCTAAAATGAACCAGAAAATTATATACAGTAAATATGCTGTCAATATGGTGGTTTTATCCTTAGGGGAGAAAATTTAAAAGGAGTTAGAAAAAAAAAAATAGAGAAATAGGGCCAGGGATTTAGCTCAGTGGTTCCACTGCCTGCCTTGCAAGCACAAGGACCCTCATTTGATCCCTGGTACCCCCCAAAAAAGAGAAAGAAATGGAAGAAGAGGAAGAGATTAGAAGCAAGGATGGAGAACCAAGGAAAATTATGCAAATGTTGGGGAACTGGTGAGGAAGACAGGAGGGAAAGAGGGAAGAAATAAAAACAAGAACGGAAGGGGCCGGGGATTTAGCTCAGTGGTTCTCCCACCTGCCTCGCAAGTGCAAAATCCTAACTTCGAAGCCCGGTACCAAAAAAAAAGAGAAGAAGAACAGAACAATAACAAATAACAAAACTAGAAACATTGTTCAGGTCATGTAAAAATAAGACCAACCAATCAAGAATTAAAAAGAAATGGAAACAATTCTCCCTCCATGAAAAAAAAGAAAAGAAGAAAAAGCAGTCCACTTCGGGGTGTCTCTGCTGTTACTGGTAGACTGAGTGGCCAGAGCTCAGGTGTGTGTTGATTAATCTCAACAAACAAGATGTAGATTTATGGTGGAGCAGTGGGTAATCCCAGCAGCCTACACCTCTCGTTCCACTGAAACTCAGGCTGCTTTCTGGCTGTGAGGCTGGAATCTGATTTGTTCAGTCTGCAATACTCCGTTTGCCTCCTGCCACCTTGAACTCAGTTCCACCTCATCCTGACCTTGGAGCCGTCCGATGGAGCCAGCCCATAGCTGCTTTGAGACTCGAGCTCAGTTGGCCCCGTTTCAAAGATGAATACCAGCTAATCACCCTCTCCTGGCCGACGTCTGAACCCAAGTGACTCACCAGCCATTTCAGTCCACTTTGTCCACTGCTCCACTCCACTGGTGCGTTTCTCCTTGGAGGCCTCTGGGGTCGCCAGTAGTTACCTTGCACATGAAGCTTTGAGCCGCCCTCCCGCACGGTGAGTCGGGGCTCAGGGAGGAAGCACCACTTGCCGCCTCCTTTTTCTGCGCTGAGGTCTCTCTTCTTGCTCTCCCTGTAGACTTCAGTTCTTGCTCCAGACCCTCGCTGGGTCCTTTCCTGCTCTTCCCCATGTTGCTGTAGTCCAGTGTTGGTACCAAGTCTCAGAGAGGCTGTTTCTCTGCTGTTCACCACTCTGCCGTTTTCTTGGAAGTCAATGCTTCTTCTTCTTCTTCTTCTTCTTATTATTATTATTATTTTGTTTTTTTTTGGTACCGGGGATTGAACTCAGGACCTTGCGTTTGCAAGGCAAGCGGTGGAACCACTGAGCTAAATCCCCAGCCCAATGCTTTTTATTTTAAAAGAAAATTCAGCAGTACAGAAGTAGCATAGAGAGCAGAAGCTGCCCAGAGCCTTGTGGGTGTGGAGCCCACGTGGTTGGGACAGTCTCTGAGATGAGCTTCCCTCTGACGGCCACCCTGCCTCATGTACAAGTGTTCGCGGTCAGTGTGCTGCTCTGGTTCAGCTCCTTCCTAGAAGAAAATAAGAACATGTTGTGAGCGTAAGCGTTTTTCTTCCTTGTCCCTGCCTCTAGAATGTGGTCGTTTTGAGTTTGCATTGTATGCATGGGTGTGTGCTTTTGAGAAATTTGTTTGTAATAATTCCAAGCTAAGCATTTACCAAGAAAAGGATGACGATTGGGTGTGTGAGTGTGCCAGGGTTTGTGAGGTGCTTCATAGGGGTGGATTGCTGCCTCGGCCCCTTCCTCTGGGTTTGGGCAGTGGCTCTGCGCGATCGTCCTGCTTGCAGTTTTCTGCTCCACAGCTTGCTTCCCATACAGAAACCTGAGTAATCTCTGAGGAATGCACACGAGGTCATCGGGCTTCCCTGCCTAAAGCCCTCTAGTAACCTCGCCTTGCACATCAGCTAAATCCAGATTTCTATCCAAGATCTGACCTGCACCCCACAGTTGCTTCACAGCCACAGCAGCCCTACTTTCTCTCCCTAACATGTGACGGACAAATGTGTCTCTGTCCCAGGGCCTTTGCACCTCTACTTCTTCCCCTGCCCTGATGCATTGGGATCAGACCCCAGTTGGAACTGAGTGCAAGTGAAGTGAGCCTTGTAATGCATGTGCGGTACAGAATCATGTTTTAATTTAGCAGTGTTAAAGTAGGGTGTTTATTACCTGTAATTCCACCACGTGCCCTTAATGTTTGTGGTTCTTATCCTTTCATTCACATCATATTTATCCTTTTGACATGACGCTTGTAGTGTGCTGGGCCCATCACACTGGTGTTCGGTGGGGTTGCAGCATCTGAACAGAAGCAGTGACAATTCCTGCCCTGGTGAGGTCTGTCGGGGAATCCGCGCGTCTGCGGAAGAGGCTGCGAGCTCTTCCAGCGGTGAAGAGCTTACGCTCTGGGGCAGGGATGTGGCCCCGTGGTAGAGCGCTTGTGTGGCACGCAGCGGGCCCACGCAGGCGGGATAGCCTGGGAAGTCAGGGCCGGCTCTAACACCGTCCGGGGCTATCACCGCCAGTCGCTCACAGTCCAAGGCAAAACCGTCTCAAACATAGTGACTCAAAACAAGAAGCCCTCACTGTCTCCCAGTGTCTGTGGGTCTGGAATTCAGAAGTGACACAGGCGCACCTAGGAGGCCTGGCCCGTGGTCCTCGGAGGCCGCAAGTGCAGTCAGCAGCCCCTCTTCTCTTTTTCTTTTCTTCTTTGGTGCTAAGGCTTGAGCCCAGGGCCTCACACGTGCTAGGCAGGTGCTTCAGTGCCGAGCCACATCCCAGCCCTTTTAAAAGTTTCCTTTTGAGACAGGGTCTGATTAAGTTGCCAAGACTGGCCTTGAACTTGCAGCCCTCCTGCCTCAGCCTCTCTGGCAGCCAGGACCCCTCTCTCCTCAGGAAAGAGGAGCTAAAGGTCATCGCGGGCAGAGGGCACTGTGGACCTGACAGCCCGCGTTTCTGGCTGTCCCTAGGCCCCAAGCATCCCGCCTGCATCCCTCTTCACTGCTTTAACAGATGGGGAGATCTGGAAGCTGTGGTGCATGCAGTGTGGCACGCTTGTTCCGTGGCCCTGGTGCCAGAGGAACCACTCCTCTGTGAGGCTGGCTGGGAAAAATGCTCATCAGCAGGATCTGGCAGGAAACAGTCTGGACGGAGAGCAGCGTGTCGGCCTCGCTTAGAGCACTGTCCGAGGAGAGGGAAGATGAAGCAAAGACTTGGGCAGACTCATCTCACTGTTCCTGCCCAGCGGTGACCGAGTGGCTGCGGGGAAGAATATGGCCGTGGCGTTCTCGGGACTCAGCAAGCACCTCGGCCTCCCCTGCGCCCCTGCCCGTGGTTGCAGTTGTGCCCGATGATTGGAGCGGCCCTTGGGCTCAGGGCACACTGCTCCCCCTGGCTGGGGAGAGCAAGGAAGAGTGGACCCCGGAGAGGAGGGGCAGGTGCAGCAGGAGGCGGCCCAGCCACCGTCCCCAGCCGCTCTCCGGGGCCCTCTGGAGACTGAATCGGACCGCGGAAGTAGCTTCTGCCTTCGTCCGTGGGGACTGGCACCCTCTGCGGTGGCCGTCGTTCCGCGCTGCCCGGCAGCTGTCGCAGACTGAGGCGGGAAGTGAGGTGCACAGAGGAAGGGTCACGGGCACAGCCTGCCCCTCCGCATGGCGAGTGGCGGCGTGGACAGGCCACAGGCGCACAGGCCAGGGCTCTTGGCGCTGCTTCACGTGCGCCTGCGGCTGCACAGACCCAGCAGGAGCCTCCAGGACCAGAGTGGCGCCGGCTCCACGGTCAGGGCAGCGGGTCAGGGCTCCCACTAAGAGCCAGCAAAGGCCAAAGGTCGGGCAGGGGCAGGCCCGCTGCAGAGGGCAGCCGCCGGCCCAGTCGTCGTGTGACTTTTACAGAACATAGCTTCCTTCACTTCTTCTTCTTTTTTTTTTTTTTCTTGGTACTGGGGATTGAACTCGGGCCCTTGGGCTTGGGAGGCAAGAGGTGGAACCTCTGAGCCAAATCCCTGACGGATTCCTTCACTCCTGAAAGCACCGCCCGCATTTTCTGGGGAGAGTCCGACAGTGGCCCTGGTCTTTTGTTGTATTTACTTTAACTTTGTAGTCAGGTTTATGGAGGTGTCATTCCCATCACAGTAAAACTCAGCCTCCTCTGTGAACCCAGTTCTGGGAACATTGACAGATACGGACAGTTGTGAAATTGGGGCCCCACTCAGAGTACAGGACGGTGCTGTCACCCCCCCCACCCCGGTGCTGCCCCTTTCCACCTCGGCTCCCGTCCCCGAGGCCCGTTCACCTCTTCCACGGTGGGACTGCATAGCGTGCGTGTGGCTTTGGGGGTCCCTGCGTGGTCGCGACTGACCCGCGTGGCTCCCCCATGGTTGCGCCCCCGCCTGAGGTCCGTTCACCCGCGCCAGCTTCAGCACGGCAGGCCGTGGGCTGTGCTGTTCTGTTCTCCCGGCGTGGCCCTTCCTTCCTTTTTTCTCTTAACCCTCGGTTTATAATACAGTCTGTTATTTCACAACCCTCATGTGGAAAGAGGTGTATTAAATATCAGTTATTTGCAGGTTTTAAATACGTATTTCGAGTGCTGTGTGCAAAGTGTTTTCTAAATACTGCTTCACACGTATTTATAAATGACCCAGGAGCGTTACACGCACACGGTGAGTGCTATTAAGTAAATACAAGTTAAACAGTCTCCAAGCGATCTGTATTTCATGGAGAAGAGAGGAGCTGTGGGCAGGACCAGGGAGCAGGCGTGTGGACCAAGTGGCACTTCTGCACCCCACCTGCCGTAGCGCCGGCTGGGTCCCCTGTGTGAGTCCTTCACTGTGTGACGCCTACTGAGAAAGGATTGGACATTCACGTCCGAATCCTCCCAGAGGGGACAGACACTGACTCGGCTCTGAAGCCAGCACATTACAAAAGTAGTGCGCTATGAAATATTCTATAAAAA
The DNA here is from genome assembly GCF_012274545.1 of Fukomys damarensis. NCBI lineage: Eukaryota > Metazoa > Chordata > Mammalia > Rodentia > Bathyergidae > Fukomys > Fukomys damarensis. The sequence continues at coordinate 45,113,566 of NW_022900948.1, forward strand.
CATGGTTATATCTGTTCGTGATTTTATCAGCCTGGAGTACGTTCTTCTGTGTTCAAGTATAACTCATTCTTTCAATTTATATTAAGAATGCACTTAAAACATTGGCCACATGGTGGCGCGCCCCTAAAAAGCCAAATTAAATTATTTCTAGCTCAGCGTTGATTATTAGGCATGGAGTTGATTAGGGGCAGCTGGAGTGCCAGTTTATGTTCTATTCATTCATGCTGTAAGGTTGTTTTTTTTTAATAGGGAAATAAGGTTTTGTCATTTTATTGGCTTAGTAAGTTGTGCAGATGTCAGAATATAGTAACATTTGTTCTTTCTTAGGCGCTGTGACATATTCATGTACATTAACTGATGCTATGCTTTTTAGCTGTTCCAAAATCTTCTCTTAGAAGTTTGTGTGCTTAACAGAAAAACAAATACATCTGCACAGAAACATGATAGATATTTCGCCATTTTAAGTTGTTGTTTAAAAAGAATGCTGCTCCTCTGGGAAGCGGAGGCAGGAGGATGGCAAGTTCTGTCCTAGCCTGGGCAACTTAGCGGCTTAGTAAGAACCTGTCACAAATTTTTTTTTCTGCTTTAATTGAGTTTATTGGTACATTTTAGGGATACAGTACAGTTACATTCATTGTTGGGATCTTGTACCTCTACATGACAAGTCTTGATTCTCATTTTTTCCCCTTACCCCTGCCCTCCCTTCACCCCCTCTTCCCCTCCCCATCTGTCACAAATTTTTAAGAAGAGCTGGGGATTTAGCTCAGCAGTGCAGCACCTGGCTGGCAATCGTGAGGTCCTGAGTTCAAGCCTCAGTATCAAAAAATTTTTGGGGGGTTTTTTGAGACAGGGTCTCATTGTGTAGTTGAGACTGACCTGGAACTCACTGTGTAACCCAAGCTGGTCTTGAACTCACAGCGATCCTCCTGCCTCAGCCTCCCGAGTGCTGGGATTACAGGCGTGCGCCACCACGCTTGGCAAAAAAAAAATTTTTTAAAGAAAAGAAAAGAAAGGGGGCTATAGCTCAGTGTGAAGGCCCTGGCGCTACACACACACACACACACACACACACACACACACACACACACACACAGAGCTGGGTGTAACTTGCGGGAGATCAGTGTATTGTAGTAGTGAGGACTGTTGAAGCCAAGCCCCCTGCCCTTTTGGATGGACGTGGAAGCTGGGTGTCTGGCGGGAGAGCAGTGTATTGTAGTAGTGAGGACTGTTGAAGCCAAGCCCCCTGCCCTTTTGGATGGACGTGGACACTTTGAGCGCTGTGACTGGCTGTATCTCAGGTGCTCATGTCTGTGGGAGGGAGAGGCCATACCCCCCAACCGCCCTCATTTCCCTGAAGGATCGCTGTTCCAGCCTGTGTTCATTTGCCAGATATTTATTGTCTGTCTGCACAGATACAAGGCGTTCTGCTTGCGCTTCGGGCGCCTCAGAGATGACCCTGATTTACACCCACACGCTGAACTCAAATCGCAGCAGGATTGGCTTTACACTAGTAATAAAGGTAGGAAGAATTAGAGTGGCTCAGCCGGCTGTGATGGCGCATGTCTGTATACCAGCTCCTTGGGAGGCTGACATGAGAGGGTAACTTGAGCCCAGAGTTCAGCACTATCTGCGCGACATAGTGAGGCTCTGTCAGGAATGAATTAGCCAGTGACAGTGCTCGAGAGAAGGGAGTGGTCGTCACCGGTCACTAGCCTGGCTGGTTGGGGGAGCAGATGAGGGTATCTGGGTGTCCAGAGAGGTCGGGAGCATCCCGGAAGGAGTGTTTCCTGCACTCCAGACCCCAGTGCTGAAAGGGGCAGGCACAGCAGAGACACCAAGTCCGGGCAGAGGGCTGTGCTGGATGCGGGTGTGGAGGGGAGGTTCGAGGTGCTTGATGTGCTCACCTGGGGCTTCCCTGGTAGAGGACGGGCGGGTGGAGAAATCTGTTAGGTGGGCTTCAGGGAATTTAGCTTTGTCTTCAGACAGACACAAGGGAGGCTTTCGCTGGTAGCAGGAAAGCTGTCCTGTAGATTAGCTACCCTGAAAATGAGCCTGGTAAACACTTAGATATGAGTCCTAAAGTATGGCTGATGTCTGTTTTGTTTCCCACTTTGAATTGTTGGGCATAGATCCAAGACCTTGCACATGTCCAGCAAGCAAGCCCTCTATCACTGAATCGCTTCTGCGGCCCTTTTAAAATTTTACTTTGAGATAAGTTCTTGCTAAGTTGCCCAGTTGCAAACTAGCTGGCTAAGTTTGAATCCTCCTGCCTCAGCCTCCTGAGTAGCTGTGATTATAAAGTGCACCACCACGTCCAGTCTGAACATCTGCAACTAGATAAATCTTGATGAATGCATGCACTCATGACCATCAACATAATGAACACAGTGAAAGTATCTATCATCTGTAAAAAATTCCATGTAACTGCCCAGAGATTTAGCTCAGTGGTGCCGCCACCGCCACCTGCCTGGCAAGGGCAAGGTCCCGAGTTTGATTCCCGGTACAAAAAATAAATAAATAAAAAAAGTTTTTCCCATGTAACCCACAACCCTTTACAATCTTTCCCTAGCCCACTTCTCTACATTTTCAGTCAACTGTTTACCATTTTATGTGTTTTCTGTCACCAAAGATTAGTTCTCATTTATGTAATATTGTAGAAAACTATGTAAACTTCTTTGTGTGATGTAATGGTTTTGAAAATCACTTGCAGGTGTATCAATAGTTCACTACTTTGTACTGCTGAGTACTTTTCCATTGTGTGTATATACATAATTGGTTTATTGGTGGGCATCTGGGTCATTTCCCCTCTGGTTATTACAAATCTTTGTGAGAACACCTGCTTTCCTTTCCCTTGATTGCCTCAGTCCAGTAGTAGTGTCTGTGGGACGTAGCTTTTAAAAGCTTTTAGGGGAACAGAAGACAAATTTTGGATCCATGATAAACAGCTTATATGAGCTGGGATAATCAAAAGACTATCTAACGAAATGGTAGACTAGAAAAATAAGCACATCGGCAAAGTGTGCAAAGAAGCAGTTGTCTGACTCAGCCTGCACTTAGAATGGGAAGATTGGAAGTCCCCCCGGGAGAATTTTTATTCTCAGCTCGCCTTCTTTTGAGCTCTGTTTGAGTTTGCCCACCCTCTGTAGTTTTGGCAGTTCCAAGAAGAGAAACCACCTTACATAGACCCTAGCCTGCGAGGGTTCCTGTAGTACCTTTATCCCAACCTCAGCGTGGGATTTCCATAGATGGAACTTTTCCAGGCATGAGCACACGATCCAGAATTTAAAAACACAAGGAAATAACCAACCACGTGTAAGAGTGCAGAAAAATGAGCAGTACAACTAGAGTATAGTTTTAGATATTAAAACAATCAGATTCATAATATTAAATTGTTAAATGTTTCAATGTTTTAAGTGTTTAAACATTTGAGGAAATAAAATGTGAAATAGTTAACATTGGACTACAATCCATGAAGGAAGATAAGAAGTAATTGGAAAACTAAAAGATAAAATATCAGTGAAATTGAAACCTTAGAAGATGGATTAAATAGGTGAGACACAGCTGAAGAGAGACTTAGTAAACTGAGGGACAAAGATGAAGAAATTCCATCAAAGATAGCATAGAAAACTAAATCGAAAGAAAACTGAAAAGCTCAGTGACAACAGAGTTAGGTGAGGTGTGGAGTTTGAGAGTTAATGTTAAAAAGTTTTCCAAAAATATTGGAAAGCAAGAATCTCTTAGACTTAGGAATGAGAGGAAATCTCTGGTAGAATTTTAAAAAGTCTTATCCAAACTAGAGAACAAAGAACACCAAAGACAAAGGCGGCTTTTGGTAGCAGTCAGAAATGGATCACCTCCCCAGGAGCAGTGTGGCACTGAAGGAGAATCTCTCCAGCAGAAGTAGGCAGCAGGAGATGTTGGAATATTATCAAACCTAGAGTGTTAAACTCAGCTAAAGTACAGTTTAGTAACGATGACCCAAGAATGGCATCTTCAGCCAGTTATGGTGGCGCATACTGGTAATGCCAACACTCGGGAGACGTCACAAGTTCAAGGCCAGCCTAGAATAAAAATCCCATACTTTTATAGTATGAAAAAAAGAAAATGACCCGCAAAGGAAGAATTCCTGCAGTGCAAGAAGGAGTGGTGGGGAACCTATGGGATGAGTGTAGAATCATCAGTCGTGCGGCGCCGCACAGCTGCTTGGGATGGCCACGCTGCCTCCCCCTGGAGCCCCAGGATGTGGGTCACACCATCCTGGCAGCCTTGTATGAAGGGTCCCTGTGCGCTCCCGAGAGGGGGCTGCAGGTTCACCGTGAGACGGCACTGCGGTGCTCCTTGGTCTCCTGCCATCTTGGGGGTGGCCCTGGGGAGGCTGCCGTCACAGGGAAAGTGCATCCGGGACAAGTCAGAAGGTACAGCAGCCTCATCTGTAGCAGAGAAAGTACTACATTTGTGATGGTCGTGTGAGAATTTAAAAGGTAGTGTATGTGAAGTACCATTCAAGTAATACATGACTTTATGAGAATGTTAAAAGGAGAGTTTTGATCCCTGGTACTAAAAAAAAAAAAAAAAAGAAAAAAAAAAAGAAAGAAAATACACAGCAGGTTATTTTTTCTTAATAAGTTTGTGTTGAATCTGTCTTTTTTCTGGGTTTTGGGAGATGTCTTGGTCTGGTTATTATTATCATTATTTTTGAGACAGGGTCTCACTATGTAGTTGAGACTGACCTGGAACTCACTAGGTAGCCAGGCTGGTCTCTAATGCGATTCTCCTGTCTGAGCCTCCCAAGTGCTGGGATTACAGGTGTACGCTACCACGTCTAGCTAATGAAGCTTGCATCATGTTTTTATTTTTTTCTTGGTACCTGCGATCGAACTCAGGTCCTTGCACTTGCAAGGCAGGCAGTGGAATCCAGCTAAAATTTTTATTTTAGAAGTCATCGTTTTTTACTAGCAGAGACCTTTTTTGCTTTTAAAATATTTTTCACAGCACCATCTTCTGGGTTTCTGCGCGTGTAATCTTCATGGATCTCTCTGAGGGCATGAGTTAGAGAAGAGTTGTACCTGTCTTTTTATTTTTGATTCTCTCCAGTTTCTTGGGTTTTCTGTTTAATCCGGTATCAGTCAGATTGTCTGTCTTGGTCTTTTACTGTGCTGCTCTAGTCTTTCCTCAAAAGTCTGGTGACCTGTGTGTCCCTGACTGTGACGGGAGCCCTATGTGTGGGTGACATCGCAGGTGGGTACATGGGATGCGTGAGCAGGGCTGCGCCCGGGGCGCGGCTCCTGGCCCTGGACTTTCCAGGTGGGCTTCCTCTCTGTAGAGAAGCCCCTCCCCGTCGGCGGAGTGTGTGGGGCCGGTGTGTGCTTGGTTGTCGCGTGTCGTGTGCAGATGCGGGACCCCCAGTTTTCACCCCATGCTCACTTCTGCCCTCCACCTCGCTGCCGTCTTCATGCTGGGGTTCCTCTGGGTGCGGCCCCTCCGCCCCCGCCACGTCCCTTGAGCCTTCGCCCCCTGGCTCATCCATCCACCGCTGGTCCGGCAGCCTCTTCTGTGGAGACCACTCCCTGCTCTGTGTTCCGGGTTCCCTTTTGCACCCTTTAGTGGGTGGACAGGGCCCGTCATCTTGCCCCAGAATCCCGGCGCCGTCGTTTCAGTGCCCCGTGCTTGTGGATCGCTGTGGAGAGAAGACACAGGCCGTGGCAGCCGCTGCGGCAGTGAGGGCGAGCCTTTCAGAGACGAGTGCCCACGCTGCAGCCCAAAACCCGCTTAGGCATCGCAGAGCGCCGACGCTGCGGTTACACCTGAACGCTGAGGCAGCAACTCACGCGGACGCAACATCTTTTGTCTTCAAAGAAACACAACACGCGTGCCATGGGTTCGCCACCACCGCTCGGACATTCCAGAGCTTGTTTAGAATTGTTGGAAAGTTCCTTCTATTGTTCAAACTTGTTTTATCCTTGAAGATTAAAGTTTGTGATGATGAATGTAGAGGAAAAACTTTCTAGGTACTTGAGAATTATGATTGAGTTTTAGATATTATCACCAACTAGCAGCGACTTGGTGAAAACAGTAACAGTCTCATCCTAGAATCTCTTTCTAGTATCTGTTCACCAAACAGTCCTCTGTCCCAAGATGATAAGGCGCCTGGCCCAGGCAGCTGCCAGGTGACTGAGAGCCGATCTGCAGTCTCAGTGACGCCGTGGAGATGTGTGTGCGGCCTGTTAAGAGAATTCCAGCAGTAGTTATGGCAACGAAGATCAACAGGAGGAGAGAGAAAGGGATCCTGGGAGAGCTGCAGCACTTTTTAGTAACAGTGTCCTTCACAGAGGCGAGGCTGTTTACTGTAAATCCCTCCCTCCGGCCTCTCTGCCGCCCCCTAACTGCTCTCACCCGATGTCAGAGCTCCAGTGGCATCGTTAGAGTCACCTCCACCTCCGCAACCCAGTCTGGGAAGCTGTGATTCCTTCAAGACACTGGGCCCTCACAGTGCGACTTGAAGGGCCTCGCTCCAGTGGCCTTCGTGCTTGGGAGGGGCTGGTGACTGGGGAAGCTGACGGGCAGCGATGGGCTTGCTGGTCCGCGGCCTTGACCGGGGCCAGAGGAAATGCTGTAAAGCAAGCTATTGCGGGGGAGTTGGCTTTTCAGCAGTGTCGTGCTCCTCGGGATGCTTTCAGGAGGCTGAGGATCAAACAGGAGCACGGGGAAGGGGCGTCCGCGCCGGCCGGGACTGCTGGCAGAGCCGGCGCGTGTTCACAGAGCCTCTGTGCTGGCAGCACGGATGCCTTTCACGGTCTGCGTGTTCTCAGAGCTTCTCCGTGTCAGCGTGGTCGCCCGTACATGAGAGCTGCTTAAGTCCACGCGAACGCGCCTATGTTGGAGCACCTTCGCCTTTCGGTCGCCGACGGAGGAAGGAGGCCTTACCGCTCTTGGGAACGCGGTGTCTGTCAGGCTCTGGGCCATGTGACGTAGTCCATTCGCCTTCCTCCTGCTGGCCACTCTGTCTCTGATCCTGGTGATACCTCGCGAGGTTGTGGTTTCCAGGCTCTGTGGGCCTCCTCTGTCCTTGCACCTGCTGTTTCTAGGTGGATCGCCCTCCTCCTCCTCCGCTTCTCCCGGCCCCTTCTCTCCTCTCCCTGGCTGACACCAGTAGTTCTATTTAGATGAAAGTATTTTCAGGAGGGAACTCCGGATGTGTGGGTACTGAGCACTGCAGTCATTTCCTCCCATGCCACCTGATTGAGTAAGTTTCAGAAGGTGGACTGGCTTTTGAGTGGGCAGTAAAGGTGGAGGTGAGACCTTTTGAGACAAGGTCTTGCCGTGCAGTTTAGGCTGTTCTCGAACTCGCTGTGTAGCCCAGGCTGGCCTCGAGCTCAGGGCGATCCTCTTGCAGCCTTCCGAGTGCTGGGGTCGCAGGTGTGCAGAACCTTGCCTGGCTGACACGAGACAGAGGATGAGCGAGTTAAGAAAACGTTTTTTAAAATGTCCATTTTTCTCGTTGGAGAGGGTGTGAGACCCTGAGAAAACCGAGGACATGAGGAGACCCTTCTCCTACCTCTTGGCCCTGCGGGCTGTAGAGCCAGCCTTCGCCTGGATGGGTTCCGTCTGTTTTGAAGTTGTGCAGAGAGCCTCACTTGCGTCATTCTGAAGATGCCGTGAGTCAGCGCAGTCCCGAGGGAGCAGTAATAGCCTTAAACAGAAACTTGAGGGAGCAGTAATAACCTTAAACAGAAACTTGAATGTAACATAGCGTGGATTTAAAGACAGAGTACCTTCTTCCTGTGGCTGCATTTGGTGAGGATAAGAAATTCACAGAGCACCCTGCTGGCAGACCCCAACCACAGTAGAAGGATTTTTTTTTTTTCTGTTTCTCACATCACTTATCTTAATGACTTTTTTTTGGTGGGGGAGGATTTTTTTAACCTTCGCTTTTCCCATCTGAGTAGGATGTATGGTCAGGTCCTCGATGAGGAGGCGCTGTCCCCTCTCCGTACCACGCCCTGCACACGCGCCCCTCAGCTGCCCTGACTTCTGAGGGCTGTCCCGGTAGTTTTCCTGGGGCACTCTGGCCCGGCAGGCATGCCGACATGCTCTTGGATTGTCTGGTGGAGCGCTGCCAGGGAAGAAACTTTCCATCTAATTTTAACCTTTGACAGTGTTTATATTACTGTTTCAGCCTGAATTTCAAATTGGTATCTTTTAATAGAACTACAGATAGCATCTTACTATAACAAACACCAAGAGGATTATCCAAATTCCTACTTGAAAATGTCTTCTCTATTAGCAGATTTGCCAGCTGCACGATTATCTTTTAGTGTGTTCTAAGAGTCTATTATTTTGTCTTACTTTGAGATGAGAGAACTCCCAATGGTGTTTTCTCTTTGACCGTCTGAATCTGTATGGCTTTTTTCTCTAGTCTCCGAAGGAGTGAGCCCTCTAGGCAGGAAGTGAAGGAAGAGGAAGCAGCCCTACAGGGTAACGCAGCGGCTTCCAAGGTGACCCGTGTGAGGACTGCTTGCATGGTGCTCACAGCGCACAGACGCGCGCGTGCCTGTGTGTGTGTGTGTGTGTCTGTCTGTCTAAAGAGAGCCTGTGAGTTAGTACTTTCCTTTAGTGTGGAGCAATATCCTACTCTGATAAATGCTCGCTATGACTTACCGTGGGTTTCATGACCAAGAATGGATCCTAAGCCACGTTTGAAGAGACTGCTAGTGACAGAGCTGCTGCCCTCTGCCCGTGCGGTGACTTCCCTTTCAGCACACTGCCTGGAAGCTGGCTGGAGACTCCTGACCGCCAAGAACGGGGGCCGTCTCTTACACCACCACCCCTCCCTCCCCTCTTTTCTTCCTTCCTTCTCCAGTACTAGGAACTGAACCCTGGAGCCCTGAGCTGCATCTTCGGAGCCCTTTTCATTCTGAGACAGGGTCCTCAAATTTGTGATCCAGCTGCCTCAGGCTCCTCGGAAGCTGGGACTGCCAGCGTGTGCCACCATACATATCCTCAGTGATGTTCTAAATGTAGGTCATTCCGTGAACTTAAAGTGACCTGGAGGGCCTGTCAGATCCTCACGGACTTGAAGACGGTGAAGCAGAAAAGCGCTACTTAGAAAGGGCGACTCGCGCGTGGAACATGGACTCAGCTGTAGCTGTGTGTTCTTTGGCCTCGTTTCTGTGCACTCCAGGGAGCTGACTAGATGGAGGCTGCACGGTGTGGCCCACGGTGTGGGCAGTTGGGTTGGCAGACACTGCGTCCCTTACCTTGCCAGTTCGGACAGACGTTCTCTGACCGTCAGTACACTCTGCCAAGCCGGCCACAGAGCAGTAGGTGAATTCTGAATCGACGTGGCTGCAGATCAGAAATGCTTTGTCGGAATTAGGGTGTGTCTGGGTGGGAATTTCGGTTCTCCCCTCAAATCGAGAGTGACCAGGATCTCTTCCAAGGTGGAGAGAGAATGCCGTGGAAATGCCATGTGTTTCGTAAAGTAAGAAAATTCAGGCACAAGAAAGGCATTCAGTGAAAGTGAGTCCTACTTACCAGTTTCTTCTGTATTTTTCATGACTTCAACTCTAAACATACATTATTCACATTTTTAAAAAATCTCTAAAATCAATATAGAACTTACATAGAATAGAAGAACACCGTGTTTAAATTGGTGCATGAATGGGCTGGGGATTTAGCTCAGTGGTTCCGCCACCTGCCTCCTAAGCACAAAGACCTAAGTTCAATCCCTGGTACCAAAAAAAAAAAAAAAAAAAAAAAA
>NW_022900948.1:45123600-45133768 GCF_012274545.1 Fukomys damarensis
AAAAATCGGTGCATGAATTAATGGTACATAAAGTTAATATGCTGATTTGATGGCGTGTATTATTCTACACATGTACAAGTTTGTATGTTCTTTTTTCCTCCCTTTTTAAAGATATATGGCCATGTAATTGTTTATAGTTGTTTTTCTGTTTTCCAATACTGGGGGTTGAGTCCATGCCCTTTGTATTGAGCTATATCCCCAGCCCTTTTTATCACTTGAGACAAGGTCTTGCTAAGTTGCCTAGGATGAGCTTGAACTTGGGCTTCTCCTGCCTCTACCTCCAGAGTGCAGGAATTACAGGTGTGCACCACCACGTCTGTTTGACTATGGGTTTATATGCCACTACCCAGCTGTGCAGAGAAATTATAGCATAAAAATATCTCTACTCTGCCTTCCTCCTGACTTGCCATCTCAGAGAGGAGCGAAGTAAAAGAGGGTGTGTATCATGGTGTAAATATAAAGTGTCCCCGGAAGGCTGTGTGTTCAGAGGTGGGGGCTTTTGGGAGGTGATGGTCTCATGGATGCTGTGATCATCAGTGGGCCCCTCACTGATGAGTTAACAGCTGGATGTGCTGTGAGGGAGTGGGGCTCGGTTGGTAGAGGCGGGTTGTCCGGGGCTTGACCTCGGAGGGTGTCGTCTTGGCCTTGACACCCTCTTTTCTCCCTGACCCTCTTCCTGTGCTCTCTGCTTTCCCGGCTGCCCTGGCTTGAGCAGCTTTCTCCACCCCACGCTTCCCCCAGTCCATCCTGTCTTACTGAGTGTGGACTAAACCCTCTGAAACCGTGAGCCAGAATAAACCTTGGACCCTGCAGGTCGCATATGTCAGGAACTTTGTCCTAGGGACGAAGTAGGGACTAATGCAAGGTGTTTGAGCTCGCCCGTCAGCAGGATCTCGAGTTCTTTGGCTTTAATAGTGTCTATTCTTTCACATTTCCTCCCTTCACCCTGCTTTCCTCATTACAAAATGGCCCACGGGCGTGGGAGCGGTGAGGTCTCGGGAGATGAGCAGGCCCCTGCCTGTCCGTGCTAATCTCTGCTGACCAGGTCTGCTCTGCTCACTGTTCCCGTCACAGATGTCCCCTGAGATGTGGTTGGTGACTTGTTTTTTTCTGTTTTGTCTCCATCCAGCCCAGGGCCTATCCTTGTTTGCTCTTCACAGCATCCAGCCTAGGGCGGATGTCAAGATTATAACTTGAACTTCAGGGTTCCCTTCTCACCACACAAGCTAAGGGAGGCCCGCAGAGTTCGAGTTCATACTGGGCCTCCCACACCCTGCTGCCTCATCGCTGTTGTTCTGTGGCCGTCCCGCCGTGTCGGTGGGGGCCACACTCCGCAGGGTGGTCTCTCCCCGCCTTCCCATTTGGAAGCAGGCCCAGGCCACAACGCCTTCTCGCTGGTTTTGCCTCTCTGCCCCGACTGTGCCAGGTGCCAGTTTACTGCCGCTCATGTCCAGATCCATTCTCCTTGGCTGCGCTTTCTGCCAGGGGAAGGAACTGGACTCTGTAAACGTCTCTCCTTTGCCAGCCGACCTAGTGTTGGGCTTTGCAGGAGGCCATGACGGGAGGAAGGCTCCTTTCAGTTCTGAGGCGCTGGTTTTCAGTGAAGAGTGATTCCGGTGACTGCTGTGCAGGACCCAGTCCTCCTCCGCTGCCCTCCTCACAGCTGGTGCTCTGGCCCAGGCTCGCCCTCTGCCCTTTCTGCACCCTCCGCCATGCGGCAGGCCTTCCCCTGGACCGGCTGAGAGTCCCCTCCTTGAGCCAGTGGTTTGGACACCTCCAGGCTGTGTGTCTTGGTTTCTGAGGGCTGGGAGGCTCACCTAAGTTCCTGGTTCCTTCCTCATCTGCTCCCCCAGTTCTGAGTGGTAGAACGCGCTACTCCTGGACCCCAGAGCCCTCTTTTCTCTCATTGGTCCTGCAGGGTTTTAATTTCTGGAGGTGAGTGAGTTTCTCACTCCTGAAATGTCCAAGAAGTCACACTGCGCCCCACGTGATTTCGTAGATCATGAGGCTTGGTTAAGAACAGAGGGGCACGAGGACAGCCGGCCTGAGCTCCTGCGGGCTCTGTGGGAAGGGCACACCAGGGCACGGCCTGGTAGTGTTAGTTGGGACGGGGGCTGGCCCTGGGTGATTTGGGGCGGGGGAAGTGCTGGCTGCCTGTGGGGCTCTGGATTGCAGCTGCTGGTTTGGCCCTGAGCAGATGAATGGAGAGTTGGAGGAAACGCGGTTGAAAGCACTCTGCGGAGGGATGAGGGTAGCCGGCCCAGCATATGTGAGCCCAGCATGGTGAGGCCGTGGGTCCCATCCCCAGCGCTGAAAAACCACAACAAAAACAAAACCCACTCTGTGAGGGGTAACCACTTTGTGGGAGTTAACAGTTCCTTGTATTAAGTTTTCCTGTTGGGTTCCATCTCCTGGCTGGGCCCAGACTGGTCACCATCTGTCCCCTGGATCCGGGAGAGGGGAAGTGATGACACTCAGTTGGGCCCTGTGCGTCCTCCCCTCCCCCTCCCCTGAAAAACCACAACAAAAACAAAACCCACTCTGTGAGGGGTAACCACTTTGTGGGAGTTAACAGTTCCTTGTATTAAGTTTTCCTGTTGGGTTCCATCTCCTGGCTGGGCCCAGACTGGTCACCATCTGTCCCCTGGATCCGGGAGAGGGGAAGTGATGACACTCAGTTGGGCCCTGTGCGTCCTCCCCTCCCCCTCCCCCCTCAAGCACAGAGCTCCTCTCGCGTCACTTCCTCCCATGAGGGGGCAGTTACTGTGAAAGCCAGACAGTGCTGCTGCTAGCTGCGAAGCTTGTGATCATAGAATAACTTAATAAGTAGACCCAATGGGTAGAAGAAGGGCGAGGAGACGACTAGTCAGCAGTAAAGGGCCACTTTACTGCTTTTATTTATAGTATTTCGTTATATATTTTGAAGTTCTGTTATTAGGTACATGCACATTGAGGATTTTTACGTTTTTTTGTTGCACTGGTCCCATTGTTGTGACTAATGCCCCTCATTATCCCTGAAAATAGTGCTTGTCTGGAGGTCTACTTGTCTTGTAGCCACTTGAGCTGTCCTGCTTTTTTGCAGTACTAGGAATGGATCCTGCCTCAATCTTGCTAGGCAAGTACTCTACCACGGAGTTATGCCCGACATCCTTTTCATTTTTTCATTTTGAGAAAGGACTCTCTAAGTTGCCCAGGCTGACTCAAATGGACGCTTCTCCTGCCTCAGCCTCCCAGTTAGGTGGAATTCCAGGCTTGCCCTGCATAGCCAGCAAACACCCTGTGCTTTCTTGTGCTGAGTCGCATAGTGTATCATTTTCTTTCTTCTTGCTTTCGGCCTGTCGGTGTCCCTGCCCTGTGGTAAGTTGCCGTTGCTCTGTAGCCAGGCTCGTGCTAGGGACAGGGACTGTCCTGGTTCCGTTTGTCCTCACTGTCTTAGGCAGGGCCCATGTGCCTGACTTCTGAGGTGCTTTCTTAGCATGATGCACTTCTGCCCTCCGTGACCTCTGTGTATGTGTGTGTGTGTGTGTGTGTGTGTGTGTGTGTGTTTGGACACAGGTTTGGGCACGGGATAGAATTTCCCGTGCACCTTCCTGCCCCACAGTAGCTGACCTCTGCCTTGTATCAATGTGGGATCAACAGGTGATGACTTTTGCTGTTGCCCCATCCCCAGAACAGTAAAACTTTGCAAAAATCCTATGGCCAAGGAGGTTTCTTGCCCTTAAAGCTTTTGCAAGGTATGGGAGGAGGGTCCCGGATGTGCACAGGATTCTGTCCCTGCCCAGAATGAGTGTGCCCTGCTCTGTCTTCCTCGTGAGCACCTGGTGGTGGCCCTGTGTCTGCAAGTGAGTTTGGACAGCCCTGTGTGTAACTCCAGTGATTCCATGCCTCGTACTTGTCCACACTCAGCTTCAGAGGAATTCGTTAACAAGTAGGCTGTGTCCTTGTGTAGCTTTGAGACAGCTCCTCCTCTGCTGTCTCCAGCTGTCCTTCCCGCTCCCTGGAGGGGCTTGTCACTCACGAGCATCCAGTTTACCTCTGCTCAGTTCATCTGACTTTTTCCTCCTAGGATGGAAGTGATGTTCTCTCAGGGCGTTTACATCGTGAGCAAGCGTAGAACTGTTTCTGTTATTTTTTCACCTACTTCTCTGCAGAATTCAAGAAGTCAAGTAGAGTTCAGGTTCCTCACGGATCAAGTGCTTACCAGTGCAGACACTGCTTTCTGTATTCCATGTCTACCATTGGCCTACATTGTTTTAGAGAAATCGTAAACATTCATTGGCTTGGTGTGTCACACTGGTCTTGTCAGTCTCCCTTCACATTTACGCGGCTTTCCATCTCACCCCCTCTTCCGCAGTCGGGCTGCACAGTGCAGCAACACACTTATTCCACACCTTCCCCGACACAGTGCAGCCTCAGGCTCGAGGTTCTGGTCCGCAGAGCCCTCTCTGTAGGAAGTCCATTGCTTGCGGAACAACTTGTAATAAACCAGGCCTCCCAGGTACGAAGAGGGAGGAAAGCAGCGGCGTGTTGGTGGTCACTGTTCTGGACCTTGAGTGGAGAATCTTTGGACTTCTGCTCAAGTTTTCGCTTGTGTTTACCAGTCTGCTCTTGGTGCATTGCAGCTGGTCTCGCTGTTGCTTTAGCTCTGCTGTGATTTTCGAGCCAGTATGGTGAGTCTGGCAGTCTGATGATTCAATAAAAACAGTGGTAAACCTTGACATCTAAGAAATTCAGATACCGGAAATACTGAATGTAAAATAATAAAGCTAATTTAGTAATTTCAAAGGAACATTGTTTCTCAGCCTTTTGGCCAAGATCGAGTAGTGATTTCAAGGAAACGAAGGAATAAAAAATATGAGTAAAGAAAAGCGTCGAAGCAACCAGGCATATTTATTTTTAAAACACAGTATAGGGCCAGGGATTTAGCTCAGTGGTTCCACCGCCTGCCTCTCAAGCTCAAGGACCTGAGTTCGATCCCCAGTACCAAAACCAAAACAAAAAAAACAACAAAACAACAGTATAGTGTCCAAAAGTAAAAAGCATAGTCATTTCAATAAGTTAAATAGTACACACAACAGGTTAACCAGAACATAAACCCGAGACTGGGGATTTAGCTCAGTGGTGCTGCTGCCTACCTTACAAGCTCAAGTTCCCGAGTTTGATCCCCGGAACCAAAAAAAAAAAAAAAAAAAAAAAAAAAAAAAAACAAGAAGAAGATAAACCTGAAAAAATAACACAGTCTGTAATTTAGAGAGGCCAAGCGATGGAAAACATGAACGTTAAAGGGACAGAATGTGTACTGAGAAGATCCAGTGGAGTCCAGTTGGAGCTCTAGAAGCTGCTGCTGCTACAGGAGTGGTAGAGACAGCACGGAAACGGAGGTCCATAGACTGTTCATCCGAGTGTTTAAAAGTTACAAATGGAAGAACCTGAAATAAAACACGTATGACCGATACATCTTCCTGATAACCTAGCAGCCAGGTTTGCATTTAGAGTTCTTGGACGCCACAGAACGCGGTGCTGTTGCAGAGTGGCACAGGGTGATCCACACCCAGCCTGTGGCCCAGCCCTGTATTCCTTACCCCAGGTTTCTTGGCACACATGGGTGCGCCCCTCAGCCTGCGTGTCTGGGCCCTACTCACACTCCCCCCCAAGTAGGCTTCTCAGGGAGGCTGCGGTCAGTGCCCTTTACACTTTTATAAGAGACCCCCACGCCCTGAATGTGAGCTTGGATCTGATTAGGGCCTGGACGCCTGCACTGATGATGTCAGATGCTCATGGACACCTCCTTGTGCTCTCGGGCCCTTTGCCCTGTGGGCAGAGGTTTTTCCTGACCTGGGTGGTAATGAGACAAAAACTCGCGAGTTTAGGAAGCCCATCGGACTCCAAAGCGGGATGGTGGGGAGGAGAGGGATGAAGTCTGGGCCTAAATATCTCATGGCAAACCTATTGAAGACAGAAAAGATTCTTAGAGATAGCCAGAGAGAAAAGATAAATGACCTACAAAGGAAGAAAAGTGACAGTGACGGCTGGCTTTTCTGCAGCAAGAGTGAGGTCTTGAAAGAGTAGAGCATTTTCAAATAACTTAGAATTGGACAGCCGTGAAACTGTCTTCCAAAAATAAGAATGGGATCAAGACATTACATAAAAACAGTAGTAGGCTTTTACCACTGGGAACTTAGCACTAAAGGACATTCTCAAGGGTGCATCTCAGGAGGAAGGGATGAGTCTAGGAGGAAAGCCGCAGCTTGAAGAGGACATTGAAGGGGCCAGAGAGAGGCACCGACTGCCTGCAGGTCCCTCTTATGTCCAGAACCAAGACTGGATAGAAGCCTGAATCATTTCTTCCAGCCGAATGGGATGGGAGCAAGAAGCCAAGCTGCAGGCAGAGTAGCATTTCCACAGCAGGTACACTGGGGCTCACTGGGGCAAACCAGACAGTTTTTCTCTGGGATACACAGCCACCTAGGCCAAGCCTTTCAGCCTCCTGGGCTCAGCTCAAAGCTGCCCATTGCTGACATTGCCGATGGGTCATTGCTCTTTTTTTTCAGCCACCGAGTTGGTTACTCAAGCCAAGTTCTTGGCTTTGTGCCTTGCTTCCTTCAGGAGGCCACAGATAGTCAGACGCCACCTGTAACACACAGCTCTTCCACTGTTGCCTGGGCCTGAATGACTGTCAGTCCACCCTTGTCAACTTGATGCTCTTCCTTTTCCTCCCTGGTTTCCATCAGCTACTTCCGGGCCTCCTGGGTCTCCTGGTTCTGCCCCTTTCTCCACAACACACCAGGAAGCACGTGTGTTACGGATCCACGTCAGATACGATGCCTGCCCTGGTCCTGAGGAGCGCAAGAGGAGGGAGCACTGAAGTGGGACAGGTCCTAAGAGGGCCAAAGATGTGTGAGAAACATTGAGTGGGATATTTTGGGGGAAGGTCCCAGTAACACAGTACCTTCTAGGGAGGAGAGGGGAACAGGAAAAAAATAACCAAGATACATCATGTAAAGGAGCAAGATCCCAATGATGAATGTGACTGTGTTGTTACCTTAAATGTACCAATAAGCTTAATGAAAAAAAAAAGAATTATCCAACTAAAGAAATAAGTGAACAAAATAAATAAATGAAGACTCTTACAGAAAGAAAAAAAAATACGTACTCTAAATTATCCAAAAAGAAATAAGTGAACAAAATAAAAAAAAAAAGACTCTTACAGAAAGAAAAAAAAATACGTACTCTCATTTACATCGTCGTACTTGGCAGATCTGGTCCTTGGCCACCAAAGGGGATGACGTCATGCTGACAGCAGGTGTCACGGTCCCTCCCATGGGTGGTCTTGGGGCGTTGAGCTGGTAAGGTCTGCCTTGGTCACAAGGTTGGGAGGAGGCAGAGCCCTGGGACTGCACCCCATGGCTTCTCTCTGGTTGCTTATCCAGGGCCCACCCCACTACTGCACTTGGCTCTGCATAGCAACAGCTTACAGAGTGTTGCTAAGGAGCGGCACTTTTAAAGGAGTGGTAGAAATGATGTGCAACTTGCTTGTTTTTAGTGTTTCTGTCAGTACTGATGAATTAATTTCCCTCCGTCCTCTTCTTCCTCCTGGGAATTGAACCCAGGGCCTTCGCATTGAGTTACAGCCCCAGCCCTTGTTATTTTTTTACCTTTTTATTTTGAGAGAAAGTCCTGCGAGTTTGCCTGTGTTGCGCTCCAACTTGAAATCCTCCTGCCCGAGCTTCCCAGACCTGGGTTTACAGGTGGGCGCCACCTCGCCTCACTTACCTGAGTTTCATTCTTCCTCTCTTTTTATTTCCATTGCGCTCAGTGGTACTTTGTAGGTGCGCGGTAGTTACACTCATCGCTGGGACCTTGTACCTCTACACGACAAGTCTTGGGTCTTATTTCCCCATCCTCCTGCCCTCCCTTCAGCCTCTCCATCCTCCCCTATTCACAAAGACTTTGTTTCCGTGTTTTTCTTTTTATCTGACTTTCTTTAAAGATTGATTTTACTCCCCACCCGCCCAACCCCTGCAGTTACTTAGCATGCACCCTTCTCTTCCCTGTAACTATGGTGGAGTCTGCCCTGGGCCAGAATTACCAAGGTGGTATCCGTGGTAACGAGAATTCCCTGTTACTGGAATGTTCTTTATACCTATGGTATTTGCTGAGATGCTCCTCTCCACACATTTTAGAAGTTTTAAGCTATTTCTGCTGAGAAACAGCTGGAGTCTGTGTGGCAAATTGTACATTTTAATTTGAAAGCCAATCCTGAGCTTTCCCTGTCTTTTAAAGAGACAGGCACACGCAGCTGGTGCAGGCAGTTTCAAACCTCCGCCTCCACTGGATTGTGGCACATTACTGTCTGGTTGGTTTAAATGCTGCAAGCAGCGAGCTTTGCAACTGCCCTTAGATCACAGCTTTCAAACCTGTAAACTCCCATTCGTAAAGCAAGCTCAGGATGTCACAGTCAAGAGACTGTGACCGCTTTATGAAGTAGTTAAACGTACTTTGTTCACTGTTCATTTACTTCACTCACAAGCTTGGAAAGAATTTTTTTCCCCCAAAGGCCTAGTTTAAGGCTCTCTCATTGGTCTCCAAAGTGGAATGATTAGTGGCTGCATTTCCCAGCTCATTGCTTTGGTTACAGTCCCATTGGCTGTTCTGGATGAGGTGCTGGGAATCTGGGGCGGGCCTGGGTGGCGCCGCTCTGGGAAGGGCTATCCAGGTGTGCTGCTGCTAAGGAGTTTGCAGAGGAGAAACGCTTTCTTGTGCCTTTGTTAGAAAGTCAAGGGAAATGATCTTAAACAGTTAAGCCTTACTTATGATTTATTCTGCTTTCCTTGAGATCTGTGTTAGTTTTTAGATATGAAAAAGGTGTGCATTTTTAGAGTTCTCTTTGAAACCCCCCCACCCCCATCCCCTCTGCTGCCAATACTGGGGATTGAGCTCAGGGCCTTCACACTGAGCTGCATCTCCAGCCTTTTTTAAATTTTGAAACAGTCATCCAGGCTGGGCTCAATCTGGCTATCCTCCTGCCTCAGCCTCCCAGAGTTCTGGAATCACACCCACTTTGAACATATTTTAATAGGTGGAATGTTTTAGTCATTGGCTTGTGTGACGGGGTCATCAGTTAATCTTATGCTGCGTGCACTGATCGTCCTGGTCTGTAGGACATCTCGTATGGTCCCATCACAGGAGCACCTCATACAGTGGAGAATCCTCCCTTGAGTGCCCTGGAATCCTTCCCAGTTCCTCGGCACTTAGTTAGGTGTAGAGCTGGTCAGCCTGGTGAGCGTGACCCCCTGTGAGTTTGCACTTGCACCATAGTGGGGCCTCTGCCTTGCCGCGAGGAGCGATCTCTGTTCTGACACCAGACGCTTCCTTCATAGCATCAGGAAGGAATCGCTACCCCGGTAACTGTGAAGTGGGTGGTTTTAGAATCCACTCTGGATGGCACTGACCCTTCCAACAGCTGGTTTCATTTAATAGTTTGTTTAAACAAACCCTGTTCTTGGAAATGGTGTCAGAATAGTCTGTTCCTCATAGCTGGTCCTTTGCGCTTGTTTTTTAAGTGTTTTCCCAACAATATCGCGAGTGCATGAGCGTGACAGATCAGAAATTCTGCCTGAAGTCCACTTATGAATTGTGTCTAGATAAGATGCGCTGATTATTGGACTCAGTAGTGTAAAGAGATAACTGATACCCTTCTTTCAAAGGTGACCAAATTCTTTTTGGTGCTTAACTATATCTCCCTGTATGGGGCTGTGACGTCTGGAAGCTTCGGTGGCCGGACAGTAATAAATTTGAGAATGAGCATTTTTCACTTTGAAAACATGAAAAAGTTCTCAACAGAAAAGGCAGTGCTGGGCTGATTAAGTAATCAGGCTGTCTGTCTGTCTGTCCATCTGTCTCCCTTTGTCCCCCACTACTGAGGATCGAACTCAGGACCTTTTGCTGGCCAGCCAGGTGTGGTGCCACTGAGCTACATCCCTGCCCAGTCAGGATATTTTGAAGCGGGATATAAAGTTCTGTTTTAGGTATGCCACTACAATATAAAAATTAAATTTTAAAAAACAGCAGATACAAACACCAAATAAGGTATTGGTAGTCCTACTCTGATTTTTCTAAAGCAAAATTTTATTACTTTATTTTAAACTTTTTTTTTTTTTTTTTTTTG
>NW_022900948.1:45133953-45145098 GCF_012274545.1 Fukomys damarensis
TTTTTTTTTTTTTTTTTTTGGTACCAGGGATTGAACTCGGGTCCTTGTGCTTGCAAGGCAGGCCACCGAACTGCTGAGCTAAATACCCGGCCCCCCAGCCCCTTAAACTTTAAACATATGAGTTCATTAAGAACTTCTTGTATGAAGTTTCATTTTGTTATAGCCTCTCCTGGAATTTATTCTTGTCTTTGGAGAACTTGTCTCATGTGTAATTCTGTGGTAACTACCGCGGTATTTCAGTGCTTCCGTGTTAGCTTTTCCTTGCCTTGACAAAATAGCTGTGACAGCTTGAAGGAGGAGAGCTGTATTTTGGGTCATAGTTTCCGAAGTTTTGGTCCATGGACCGCTGGCTCCAGGACCCTGGGGCTAAGGGGAGAGCACAGTGCGCGAGTGTGCTCAGCGGAGGCTGCTTACCTCATGGCAGAGAGGAAGGGGCTGGGACAAATGCGTTCAATAAGGCCCCCCAGCCTCACCTCATGCGTCCGTCGGTGTCAGTGGTCAGTGGACTGACCCCCAGATGAAGTCACCGCCAGTTGCCTTTCCAAAGGCCCTGTCGGCTGAACGCTGCTCAGGCCTCTGTGTGGGAACTTGTGGGTCTGCCTCAGATCCAAACCTTGACAGTCTCTCCTCCCGCTCCGTTACGTCCCCTCGGCAGGGGGACCATACCCCTGTTGCCCTGTATCAAATCCCCGTGCCGAGCGCTGTGGCACACAGTGGGTGTGTCGTAGACCCGCCTGAGTGGATGAGATGAGCCTCCCCAGAGTGCAGTCTGACGGGGCAGTCAGGGAGACTCCTCACCCTCCACCCCGTCTACCTTCTCCTGCAGAATGGATAGAGCTCAGCTTTTGGAAGAAGGAGCTGGGAGAGGCAACTGAGGAGCTGTTAATTCTTACTCTGGCAAATGCCTTTTCATTTAAATTGGTAATTACACAGGTAGTACTTGCTTACTGAAAAATAACATAAGTAAAGTTTCTTTGTTTGGGTGACTCACCTCACGCATAGCTGTCATTAAGTTTGTTGAGAAACCTTTTTGTCGTGGTCCTTTAATGTTTGAGACATTGCTTTCTAGGTTGCATTCTGTCCCACACCTATATACAAAGGTGGATCTTCTCAGGGCACAGTTGGTCATCATTAATAAGAGGCATTGGACCACAGTATGCGGGGGCCTTTGGCTGTTGCTTGCAGTGGGATCTGAAATGTATTCCTATCAAGTAAATCAGAGGTTGCTAAATAGGCAACTGGAAAAAGCAGAAAAGGTAGCTAAGTGGCAAGGCGCAGGAGACCTGTGCACAAGTAAGAAGCAACTGTGGGTTCCCAGGATCTAAGAGCCCTCGGCAAAGGAGGCTGAGCGGAGCCCCTTGTGAGGGTGGTGAACCTGTGGCGCGTGTTTGTTACGACTGAAAGCTCTAGAAGGTTCGCCATCCCTGCCCTAGACGCTGAGAATGGGCATATGCAGAAGAGGTCTGCTGGGGATTGCGCCCTGGTATTTCCAGCCTGTTCTCTTCTTTTCTTCAGAATCGCGCAGCACTTTGCTGCAGCTTGGCGCCTGGGTGAAGCACCACACCTGTGCCTTCCAGCGCCTCCTGCACCACTCCAGCTCTGTCCAACAGGGAGGGAGGAAGGAAGGTGATCACACTCGTATCTCCACACTTTTTGATGTGTGTGAGTTCACAGCCGAGGCCCCAGTGCTCCTCTTCCAGCCTCTCCTTTCCCCCACAGAAACAGGTTTCACTCTGGGGGAATATGGTGCTGTGAGCCTTCACTTGTGCCAATATTTGGAGCCATGCTGGGCCGCCCCGGGGGCTTCACACGAGTGGACCTGCTCCCTGGCGAGGGGACCGAGGGCAAGGTGAGCTTTGCTTCTGTGCCCTGTGACAGCGCAGCAGGAAGAGGGGCAGTTGGCGCACTGCGTCTGGCAGGCTGGCCGCAGGGGGAGCCGAGGGAGGCTTGGGTTTGCCCCCCTTCCCTTAAAGTGATCCATGCTCAGCCATCCCTGGAGGGTCTTCTCACACGCCGCTCAGCGGGGTCTAACCCAGGCTGACTGCCTGTGAGGTCTGCTTCGAAATGACCCGTGCGTCTTCCTGACAGTGATGGGATGTCCTGTGCAGTTCTCGGTGCGTGGTGAGTCCGTAGTGATCGGTGGCCTTTGTTGGGGTCGGTTTTGTGAACGAAATATTGAGATTTGTTCCTAGCAACGCCTCCGAGACCCAGGGAAGCCTGTCACGCAGGGGAGTTTTACGCGGTGGCAGCGAGCACTGAATCGGCTTCGACAAGGTCTTAGGAAGGGTACTTACTGAATTCTAGTGCCTGGGCCAGATGGTATTTTTGTAGTGCCTTTTCCAGAATTATTATTTATAGAGAATAGAACCCACATTCTGATGAGTTTTGATGTACAGCGTCACCTCAGTCACAGTCGACGTTATGACACAGTCCTTTATCGTTCAGTGCTCCTGGGCCCCTCTCCAGTCGAGTCCCGCTGATCACCACTGATCTGCTTCCTGGCTGTGTGGTTTTGCCTCTTCCAGAAATTCATGATGTGGAATCGTGCAGAAGTTTGCATTCGACCTCTTTCGGTTCACGTGGTTCTGTTGAGGCTTGCCCATGTTATGGACGCCGGTGTGCCCTCCGTTTGCTGTGAGCGATATTCTGCCATGGGATCGTCCCTCAGCTTGGTTATGCACCCGTCGGGGGTGACATTTGGGTTTTTTCCAGTTTGGGGTCACTGGGAAATCTCCTGTGACTGTCCGGGTTCCCATGATTGTATGAACATGTGCTATTATTTCTCTCGGGAGCATACCTAGGACTGGAGTATCTGGGTTGTAAGAAGTGTGAGCATGTCAGATGATTGCTGAATTATTTTCTGATATGTTTGGGATCCGATTTGCTACATTCACTTGCATTGAGTTCAGTTACTTTTTGTTTTGTTTTTAATGTCTCTTGAGACTTTCTCTTTAACCTCTGGATTCTTTAAAAGTATATTGTTTTAAGTTCCAAATATTTGGAGATGACCCTGTTATTTTTGTTACTGATATTGGTTTCCAGTTTGGTTCAGTTTTTGTCAAAGGATACATTATTTAAAAAAATTGAAGCTGGGGGTGGTGGCGCACACCTATAATCCCAGTGCTCAGGAGGCTGAGGCAGGAAGATCACCATGAGTTCGAGGCCAGCCTGGGCTACATAGTGAGTTCAAGACCAGCCTGAACTGCACAGTGAGACCCTGTCTCAAAGCAATAGCAGCAGCAGCAGCAGCAGATCATTGGGATTGTTTTCTGGCTAAGGATATGATCTATCTTGTTCCATGAGTATCTGTTGGTGTTGAGTGGACTGTACTGTGTCGGTGAGACATTGCTGATCAGTTATTGAGAGCGGACTGCCGAAGCCTCCACGTATAACCTTTTGGATTTTGCTCTGTATATTGCAGCCCTGTCATCGAGTGCCTACACGTTCAGCGTTGCTCACTTCTGATGTGGTGCCCTTATATCGTTATATAACCTCGCTCTTGCTCTCTGGCGGTCTGGTTTGCTCTGAAGTCTGTCTGATACTAAAAGAGCTATTTCTGCCTAAACTCTTACATGAGAGATTGCAATACCGAGAGCAAAACAACCAGGGGTATAAGTCTGGACCAACCAAATAGGCTGCACCCGTGACTACCTAAGGCCCTCTATGCTTTGGGTAGCTTAATGTTACTCTGCAGCCTCGAGCACGCACAACCAGCACTCAGCACTCTCCGGGCCACTGCCCCCGTCTGGCCTGGCGCTCCTCCCAGCTCCATCAGCCGAGTCTGTGAGGGGCACACACTGCTCCTGTAAAGTGTCACTGTTCAGATGCTTCGTGGCCCTCTGGATGTGCTGCCCTTGTGGCCAGCGCAGTTTCACTGTGTTCTTAAAGTGAATACAGTGACTTAAACCTCTGGACTTTCATGATTTTTGTGGGGTTTTTCTGGGTCAAGAGACTAGCGAACCAGTTTACAGATTGCCTCAAGCCACTTAAAAGCCCTTTTTTTGGTCTTTCAGTTAAAATTTGCATCATATATCTGGAGATCTGCTGACGAGAAATTCTAAGTTTCCTTCATCTGAGGATACCTTGCTTCTTTATTCCTGAAGAATAATTTCGCTGTGTAGTATTCTGGGTCAGAATACTTGGAAAAGTTACTCCACCTCTATCTGGTACTGTGGTTTCTGATGAAAAATCTACTGTCATTCTGTTTTTCCCCTTAGGTGGATGTCATTTTTCTCCCTGCTTTCATACTTTAATATGCACGTGTGTATGTTTTACAGGAAAAAGGCTTTACGCAAAGCTAGCTGTGAGGAGAGGCCTCACACCGCCACACATTACCCTCTCACTGTGTCCAGGAGAGCAGGGGCCTTTTACAGCCAGGAGCAGAGGAGAGAGGGAAACAGGGAGACGGTGGACAGCTCCAGGCTTGCTTCACCCCCCACTGCTGACCACTCCCTCCCGCCCCTGGGTAAGGGAAACCGGACCACACCCTCCTGGTACCACCATCTATGCATAGTGACGGGTCATCCAGGCTGAGGAGAGAAGGGGTGGCAGTTTGTGCTGTAGGTGTGACTAAGTTTGGAGCAGCCACTTGTCTCTAAAGAAAAAAAATTCCAACTTTTCAAGTTCCATTTTGCCCCGTCAGTTACACTCTGCTGTGGTTTAGTGCAGCCCTCGGCCTTGAGGGCCTTGAGGATCAGGGTCCTCCGGCTGGATGGCTGGTGTTGGGCCGGTGCAGGGATCCCGTAAAGGCAGCTGGAGTACAAGCAGGGGAAGCCGGGTATTTGAGCCTGGAGAATTTCCACCGAAGATCGTGAGGCTGGGTATAAAAGGAAGCCACATCAGGAGCTGCCGATGGCTGCGCCTGCTGGGAGGGCCTGTGTCAGGCAGTCGTGTGTAATGCTCCTTAATCTTTACAAGTTTAGCCACACGGGGTTTTGGTGTGGATTTCTTTGGGTTTATCTTGTTTTGGGTTTTGTGTAGACTAAATTCTAATATATCATAATATGATACGGATCATATTATCTTCATAATGTAAATGTGAGGTTACGTATGCACTACATTCTGTTCCATTGATATATATCTGTTCTTCCAACAATCTCTGTTTTCATTTTTTTCCCCAGTACCAGGATTCAAACTCAGGGCCTTGCACTTGCCAGGCAGGTGCTGCACCACTGAGCTATATCCCTGGCCCATGTACAGTCTTTATTACTATAGTTTCATGATATATCTTCAATTCAGGTAGTATAAGACCTCTACTTTTGTTGTTCTTTTTCAAAATTGTGGGCTATTCTAGGTCCCTTGTCTTTCCACATAAATATTAGAACCAGCCTGTCAGCTTCTTCCAAAATGTCTTTGGGATTTTAATTATAATCTAAAAATTTATTAAATCTAATATACCTAAAAATCTGTTACATCTATAATCAGTTGGGGGATTGACATCTTGCCTGACCTGATGAGGAATCAGCATTATAATCCATGAACATAGTATATCTCCCCTTGTCTTTAGGTCTTTTGTAATTTTTCTTTGCAGTATCTTGTAGTTTTGGGTAAGGAGTCTACATGTCTTTTGTTAAATATGTAACTGTTTCAGTTTTACTGTAACTAGAATTGTTTTAAAATGTTACTTCCTAAATTGCATTTTTTTATGTATATAAAAATACAAATGAATTTTGTATAATGAACTTGTGTTCTGCAATTCACCAAAGCCACTTGTTAGTTTTAGTACCTTTTTTGTAGACTGCTTACAGTTTTCTCCAAATACTGCAAGTTTTTTGTTTTATTATCTTATTGCTATTGATTTCAGTTTGATTCTTAAAGAGTATACTCTATTATTTTAGTCTCAAATATATTATTTTGTTTCCTAGGATATGGTCATAGTAAATGTGTCATATCCTTGAAGAGGTGAATGTTTTTCTTCTTAGTAAAAGATCATGTCATCTATAAATGAAGACAATAATATGTTTTCTTTTTGTCACCGTATTGCACTAGCTAAACCTCTACTACAATCTTAAATAAAAGTCATGTCAATGGACATCCTTACCGTAGCCCTGAAATAAACTGGAAAGCATTGAGCTCTTTACTATCGAATGTAATGTTAGCAGTAGGATTTTCATGAATGTCCTTCGTGAACATGAGGAAGTTCTCTTCTTTTTCTAGTTTCTTGAGAATTTTTGTCATGAAAAGGATGATAAATTAGGTTAGACATTTTTCTCTGTATCTATTTAAGTGATCATATTTTTTTTCCTCCTTTGTTCTATTAGCAAAATGAATAACATTGATTGAATTTCATGTGTTAAAACCAATCTTGCATTTTTAGGACAAAGTCCACTTGGTTTTTATAAGTTGTTTTGTTTGTTTTGTTCTTTTGGTTTTTTGGTGTCTTGCTATGTAGTTCAGGCTGGCCTTGAACTTACTGTGTAGCCCAGGCTGGCTTCAAACTCTTCACGATTCTCCTGCCTCAGCCTCCCAAGTGCTGAAGGAAAGCATTTTTTTTTTGGTACCAGGGATCGATCCCAAATGCTGAAATTACAGACATACACCACTACACCTGATTTGGTATGTTATTTTTATGTATTACTGGATTTCACATGATAACATTTTGTTAGGAATATTTATATCTCTGTGAAGGATATTGGTGTATTGCGGTGTTTTTCTTGTTGTTTGTTTTTCTTCTGGTGTCTTTGATTTTGGAACTGGAGTAATACTAGCTTCATAAAATGAGTTTGGAAATGTTTCCTCTTTTGTTTTCTGAAGGAGTTTGTATAAGATTATATAAGGAGTGTGGATAAGGTTTGTATAAGATGTTATTTCTTCTGGTGGTTTGGTTTGGTTTTGTAGTTCTGGGGTTTGAACCTAGGGCCCTGAGCTGTGCTCCCCGCCTTTTTGAATTTTTATTTTGAGACAGAATCTCATTAAGTTATGTGGCCTGGAACTTGTAGTCTTCCTGCCTCGGCCTCCCAAGTAGCTGGCCTTCATGTTTTCGGATGAGTCAGCGTTAATCAGACCCTTACCCCTTTTGTTTAATATATCCTTTCTTGGGTTCTCTCCAGATTGCTCTTTAAAAAAAAAACTGCTCTTTATCTTGGGCTTTGGAATGTTTCACTGTGATGTGTGTTGCTTTTCTTTTTCCTTGCTGTTCATTAAGCATATTGCACCATTAAATTTCTGTACATCATTAAGTTGGGGCAGTTTGGGACCCTTACTTCTTCGAAGGATTTCTACCCCATTGTTTTTTTCTTTTTTGAGGGGGAGATTCTAGTTACCCATGCTAGACTACTTGATATTGTCTAACATGTCTTATTTTTTCAGTTCTAGAATTTCCATTTGATTATTTATTTTTTGTTGTTTCTGTTTCCTGTTTTCTTGCTGAGATTGTCATTTCTTTCTGTATTTCATTGAGATAGTTGTAAAAGCTATTTTTTAAATCTTTTTTTGTGGGGAGTACTGGGGCTCAAACCCGGGGCCTTGTGCTTGTGAGGCAGGTGGCAGAACCACTGAGCTAAATCCCCAGCTAAAAGCTATTTTAAAACACACTTTTGGTTGGACTAAAATGTGTTCCATTTTCTTGATATTTTGTACTGTGAGTCATCGTTGATTGTATCTTGGAGGTGATACATGTTGAGTTGTGGAAATTCTACGTTATTGTATTTTTCTCTGAGTTGTTCAAGCACAAGTTAAGGATGTGACGGTTGAGAGTTGGGAGATCTCCCCCATCTTTTCCCTTCAGAATGACTTCACTCCTTAGCATTCATACTTTCCTGGCTTCCCTTTTCTGATTCACCAAGCCAGAAATGCTGAGTTTTTAAATGTGCATTCCTGCCATATCTGTGCATGGCATAAGTCTTGTAGTATTCAGACACAAGATTATTAAAGGCAGTCATTTGGAAAACACAAGAATACTTAAAACGATTATAGCGACAACTTGTAAAAATATGGAACAATTTGGGAAGATGCTTCCTGAATATGCCAAAACATCTAGATAGTTAAGAAGCTATTATGATGATAAAGAGAAAAGGAATCTGTTGTCTGGGTGTGGAGTAGCTTGCTCATCTCGCAGAAAGGAAACACGTCCCCATCGTCCACTTAACGGTTTGCAGTAAAAGACTTATGTCCTTTTCTTCTTGAATGTTAACAACATTGCCCGAATTTTAAAACCCGACTTATTTTCTTTTTTAGATTAACCATAGTCATTATAAATCCAGATAAGCAGAATTCATTTTTCTCAGATCTGTTCCATTCATCTTTGTTTACTTTCAAATTTGTCTTTTGTTATCTATTATTTGAATTAGCCGTACTGTACCTTTTCAGGTGTGTGTTTTGGTATTTAGAAAATGTAATTGTGGCAATAGATAAAGTCAGAGCTTTTAAATAGTTTTGAAATATATCAGCACATTACAGCAACATGCACATAATACTGATTTACCATCTTACTGAACTATATTTCCTTAAGGGAAAAAGCAGTTATCTTACATACATATTCCTGTTTCTGTGTAATCATTTATATTTATCACCAGCTTTAACATTTCTAAGCATATGAGAAAAACCAAGAATCGTTTAGCAATTTTTTCTATGAATGCACATTGTATGTCATTTCAAATATAAATGAGTGGCAAAGATAAGCATAGCTATAGCCTCATTTAGAGAAATTTGCACATCCAACAATCTGCAGTTATTTCACATATAAAAATATGAAAGATGAAAAATTTAAAACTGTTTGTAATCAACAGTGTATGAATCGTTCCTTAGTCAGACTCGGTAGCGTGAGTGTGCCTATGCCTGTGTGTCTACTGTGTAGAGATTTATTGTAAGGAACTGGCTCATGGAATTCTAGAGGCTGACAGATCCCACAGTCTGGATGGTAAAAGCCAGCAAGCTGGAGACCCTGGAGGGCCGACGAGTTCGTTCTAGCCTGAAATTTGGCAGGTTTGAAATTTGGATGGGAGCAGGGGCAAAGTCCCAGCTCAAAGGCAGTCAGGCAGGAAGAGTTTCCTGTAACTCAGGGAAAGGTCAGACTTTTTATTCTGTTCGTGTCTTTAGCTGATTGGGTGAGGGCTACTCATATGAGGGGGGCAGTGTGCTTCACTTAATCTAACAGCCTAAATATTAATTTCACTCACTGCCTCGCGGAGTTCCCTTGGCCCAGTCTAGTTGACACATAAAAAGGATCAGACTTATTTCCAAGCTGCATCTCAGAAGAAAAGCTGAAGAATGTTTTGTGGAGTACAGAAATACCAAGGACCCAGTATAGTAAAACTCACAGGGTTTGACATCTAATTAAAAAGATAGCTAGGTATGAGAAGCATTAGTAAACAACGGTCCACACTGAACAGAAGCAGCACCGATGATAAAACTATTGAGTTGTAGACACTACAGTGGTTATGATAGTTCTGTCCCCTCCCCATGTTAAGAGAGCTACAGGAACAGCTGAGTATGTGAAGCGGAGGCAGGGAAGATGAAGGTCTAGAGCTGGGAGGTCACACTGGGATTAGTGTCAGGATAACACTGTGGAGATTTTCGAGATTTAACAATCGGAGCGACACAGAACAGAGAAGGAACAATCCTGGGGAAGACGGACACACTGTCAGTGAATTCTGGTGTGACTTGGGTGGGTGAATATCTGCATAATTGGAGTACCTGAGGGAGCGAGGGGGAAGTGTGCATAAATACACAGGATGATAATAGCGGGCCTGGGACGTAGCTCAGTGGTATAGCACCTGGCTGACAAGCGTGAGGCCCTGAGTTTGATTCCCAGTACAGAAAATGTAATCAAAGCAATAAACTCACAGATCCAAGAATCTTAAGAACTCCAAGCGTAGGAAGCACAAAGAAAACAGTTAGGCACATTATACTCAAACTGCACAAACCAATACCTTAAAAAAGCCAGTGTCAAAACACGTGCAGAAAACTAAGATAAGGGTGACAACAGACTTGTCATGGAAACAGTGTCTGCCGGGCAACAGTGCAACATCTTTCAAGCAAGGAAAGACAACAACTGTATGCCTAGAATTCTTTTCATAGTGAAAATATCTTTCAAACTAAAAGGAAACAACGTATCACCAGCAAACCTGCAGTACAAGAAATACTACACAACACCGTCAAAGCAGAAAGACAAGAGTGCATGTTAGAAAATGAGCAGCAGAGAGAAATGAACACCCAGGTAACCACATGGGTAAGTACGTATGCACGTGTCCTTAACTACATCTCTCTCCAAAAGACACGCCTGAAAGGAGTAATGCAGTACATGGTGGCCTGTGACTTGAGAAGAAATAAACTTTATGACAGCACTAGTGCGCAGGCTGGGAGAGAATGGAGTGCCCGGCAGAAGGCCTGTGTGAAGTAGGATACAATCTCCCGAAGGTGCGCGGGGATAAAGACACAGCTCTGAAGCACCGGAATCAGCACGAGTGAGGCAGCAAAGATGAAATGTCGTCCTGAAAATATTTAACCCATAAAAAGGCAGGAAAATGGGAAAAATAAAAAAAACAGATAGGTCAGATACAAAACAAAGAGCAAAAACTAGGCTAAAAATCCCCATCAACCATTATTTTAAAGCCCTGTTGAAAGCAGAGGTTATTAAATTAAATTAAAAAGCAAAATCCGTTTTTATTTATGTGTTGCCTGTAATTCACCCACTTGTAATATAAAGCTACAGATTGAAAAAGGTCGATAAAGATATCAACATCACGTGGCCATCAATCAAAAGCAAACCTTAATGGCATAAATATATCCTAAAACAAAACTTATTACCAAATATCATTCAACATGACAAGGCAGTAAATTCATCCAGAAGACGTTGTAGGAAATGTTTGTGCACATTAACAGATTTTAAATAGATAAAGCAAAAACTGATAAATGTTTCGAGGAGAAATAGACAAATCCACAGTTGCATTTGAAGAATTTAATAACTCAATAGCTAATAGAAAAAGACAAAAATGAAATCGGGTGTGGAGTACTTGGACAGTAGAATCAGTTTATTTCACTTAATCGGTGTTTCTGAAGCACTCTGCCTAGACACAGCAGGGTGCACATTCTTCCCAAACGCATGTGGGGTCTGGGATTTGGCTTAGTGGCACCGCCACCTGCCTTGGTAGCACAAGGTCCTGAGTTCAATCCCCAGTACAAAAAAAAAAAAAAAAAAAAACAAAA
>NW_022900948.1:45145158-45166051 GCF_012274545.1 Fukomys damarensis
AAAAAAAAAAAAAAAAAAGTCAAGTGCATATGGAACTATCCCCCAAATAAATAATTTTCTGGCCATTAAAGACCTCAGTAGGGCCAGAGTTTTAGCTTAGTGGTGCTGCTGCCTGCCTCACAAGCACAAGGTCCTGAGTTCAATTCCCCGTACCAAAAAAAAAAGACCTTAGTAAATAAAGCTGATTCAACTTATAGAAAGTATGATCTCTGAAATCAAAGAGGAATCAGTAACAGAAAGATATCTGAAAGATCTTCTAAATACTTAGAAAATATACTTTTAAATCAACTATGAGGGAAGTCAGTTTTCAGCACTGGTTTGATAGAATGGTGAACAGCAGAGAGACAACCTCTTTGAGATTCAGTGTCCAAATGGTGGAATATAGCAGAAGACAGTAAGGACGGAAGTGGGTCCTGGGACCCAGCAAGAATCTGAATCGAGAATTGAGGCCCATGGGGAGAGCAAGGAGAAAGACTTCAGTAAGGAAGAGGGAGGTGGCAAGTGGCACTTTCTCTCTGAGCCCTGACTCACTGTGTGGGAAGGGCGCTCAAACCTGTAAACGCAGGATGACCACTGGCAACCCAGAGGCCTCCACAGAGGAACCCATCAGTGGAATAGAGCAGTGGACACAGTGGACTGCAGTGGCTGGTGAGTCGCTGGGGTTCGGATGTCCCCCAGGGGAGGGCGATTGGCCAGTCTCCATGTTGGTGAGGGGCTAACTGAGCTGGGAACGTGGGGCAGCAGTGGGCTGACTCCATCATGTTGAGGCTGAACTGAATTCAAGTCAGCTGCAACTCAAGGAGCCACATTCAAGTGGCAGGGAGCCAAGTTTAAGCCAGCAGGAGGCACACCGTGTTGCAGCCTGGACAAATTGTGTCCCAACCTCACAGCCAGAAACCGATGCAGGCTGCTGGGATTATCCACTACCCTGCCGTAAATCTACAGCTGGCTTCTTGGGATTGATCCACACGGATCTTGGCTCTGTGCGCCCAACCTGTCTACCAGTAAGAGCAGAGACATGGGTATTAAGAGCGTGAAATGGGTATTTTTTTTCCCTTTTCTTTTTTCTTGATTGTCTTTTGTTTTTATATCAGTGTGAGCGTTGTTTCTAGTCTTGTTGTTATTCTGTTCTGTTCTGATTTTTATTTCTTCCTTCTCTTGCCCTTCTGTCATCTTCACCAGTTTCCCAGAATTTGCATAATCTTCCTTTGTCCTCCAGTCTTGATTCTAATCTCTTCCTCCTCTTGTTCCTCTCCTTTTACCCCGTTCCTTTCAAATTTTCTCCCCTGAGGGTAAAATTGCCACACTGAAGACTTATTTACTATATACAATTTTTTGGTTTGTTTTGGATTTTGCTGTATAACCACAAATCTAGTTCATAGGGTTAAAAGTGGCAGATTAGTACTTACCACAGTGTGTCGTGGCCCAGGCTGTTTGATGCCGTTGTTACTGCTGATCGTACTGCTTTAGCCAAGGCGTCGTAATTGTTCTAATCAGTTGCTCTTCCGAATGGTGGGCCAAGCCTAAGATAGCCTAAGAGGCCTAATGCTGTAGGCCAGTGCCAGACAACTGGGGCTGGGCCAGATAGGCAGCAACTTCTCATCCCTGTAAACTGAAGAGGCAGGATCTTGTAACAGACCCGAAACCCAAAAGCCAGCTATGCCTGGGAGACAACTGTGAGAAGTGGTCATTTCCTACGGGTTCTCAACACTAGCGACAGAGCTGCTTGCCATAAACAGTTCATAAGCATCAACCCAGGAATTAAACTGAAAAAGGAAAAGAAGATGAGAAGACCAAGCAAGATGCCAGCTCAGCAAAGGCAAACCCAGGGGGAGGTGAGGTGGAGCAGTTGGAAAGAAGCCATCTGCCTGGACTCTCGGAAGTGGTAACCATGGAAGCAGCAAAGCAGATGAAGGAGGCTCTAAGTCAACTGCGGGGGTCAAAGAAAAATTAGAAGTGAAATTAGTATTTGTAACAGAGTGAAGGTGAGTGCAGTTTAAACTTTGTGAATAGCGGCAAAGGGAGATTTGTTTAGCTCTGCATGTCCATGTTACAGTGGAACGGAGGTCCTAAGTTGATGACCCTGGGTTCTCATCATAAGAGATTAGAAAAAAGGAAGGTTGGTGAGACCATAGCTAGAAGACACCAGTGTGGAAATCCATGAAACAAATCTGAAACTGAAAGCTAGCTCTGAGAGAAGAGCAGTTAGATTCATAAATCTCTAGCCTGACCAATCAAGAAATAAAGAAGGGACAAAAATGTAGTATCAGGAATGAAAGAGATGAGATCACATAGCTTCTACATATTTTATTCTGTTTTGTTTTGTTTTTGGTACCGGGGATCAAACTCAGGACCTTGCACTTAAGAGGCAGGCAGTGGAACCACTGAGCTAAATCTCCAGCCCTTACTTTTTTTGCGGGGGGGTACTGGGTATTGAACTGAGGACCTTGTGCTTGTGAGGCAGGCAGCAGAACCACTGAGCTAGATCCCCGGCCCTGCTTCTACATGCAAAAAGTGAATATTAGCAACGTAGAAGAAACAGCTTTCTTTTTTTAAAGATGTACTTTTATTTATTTATCTATTTGGTACCGGGATCGAACTCGGGTCCTTGCGCTTGCAGGGTGGGCCACCGAACCGCTAAGTCCCTGGCCCTTATTTCTTTATCTTATTGAGTTTATTGGTACTTTTTAAGTATATAGTACAGTTACATTCATCATTGGGATCTTGTACCTTTAAGAAACAGCTTTCTTAAAAGACAAACTACCCGAGTTTGCTCAAGAAGAAACGGACCATCTGAGCAGCTATAGCTCCACTAAGGATGTTGAGTTTGTAGTTACAAATATTCCCACAAAGAAAACTCTAGGCCGGATTGCTTCACTGGTGAATTCTTCCAAACAGTCAAGGAAGAAATAACATTAATTCTACACATCCTTTCCAGAAAATAGAAACAGAGCTGATGAATTCTTACTTCACTCCTCATCCCTTGAAGTCAGCATTACTCTGCTACCAAAATCAAATGAAGACTTTACAGGAAGAGAAAACCAAAACCTCCGCCCTATATTATCCATAACAAAATCAGAGAGCGAATTAACAGCAAACACCTGTGATTGTGGGACGAGCATTTGGCAAAATCGAACATTAATTTCTGATAAGTAAATTAGGGATGGAAGGAAATTTCCTCAACCTGACGAAGGACGTCTACGGAAAAGCCTCAGCTTACGTCGTACTTAGCGATGAAAGACTGAATCTTTTCTACTCCTAAGATCAGAAACCAGTTACGGATGTCAGCTCTCACCAGTTCTACACACCTGTGTTCTGTAGTTCTAGTGAGTCTAGTAAAAGTACTAAAAGACATCAGGATTGAAAGGGAAAAAATAAGCCAGTGTGTAGCACAAGCTTCTGTAATCCCAGCTTCTTGGGAGGCTGAGGCAGGAGGATCACAAGGCCAGCCTGGTGAGTTAGTGAGACCCTATTTAAGAATGAAATATTAAAAAGGTATGGGAATGTAGCTCAGTGCTCCTTGGATTCAATTCCCAGTCCTGCCAAAGAAAAGAAAAAAAAAAAAAAAAAAGCAAGGGGGTAATGTCTTCGTAGTCTTGTACCATGATTTTCGGTGTAAAAACTGATGGAATCTGCAGAGATGTTCCCACAGTCGAACCTTCCCTCATCTGAAAATGAAAGCCTTGAAACCAGAAGAGGTGCAGATCTGAGATATTTTTAAATTTTTGGATATTTGCATAGGCTCCACGAGCTGATCATCCCCAGCTGGAGAACCTGAAATCCAAAATCTGGAACTGCTGGAATACTGATTTCTCTCTGTTTTAGATTTTGGGGCTGGGGATATTTGAATCAGGGATGTGCAACTTGTTCGAGTAATAGGTAAATTTAGCAAGTTGCAGAATATAAGTTCAATATAGAAAAAGCAGTCGTATTTATATATAACAGTAACAAACAACTGGAGATTGAAATAAAAGTGCCATTTACAATAGCACAGTGAATACTAAAGGATAAATCTGGTAAAGATGTGCACAAACTCGGTAATTAAGACTACAAAATATCGCAGGGAGAAATGAGAGGATCTAACTAATAGAGGTCACTGTATTCATGGGTTAGACAATTCTGAACATTAGCTCTCCCCAGACTAATTTGTAGAGTCAACACAACTCCAGCAGGTTTTCAGTAGAAATGAGTCAGCTGATTATTCTCAAATGAATGTACAAATACAAAGAACCTAACCTAGCCAGAATAGCTTCTAAACAAAAATATTGGAAGACTGACATTGTCTGACTTGAAGTCTTATTATAAATTAAAAATCAAGACAGTGTCATACTAATTCTAAAAGACATCAGTGGAACACAGTGGACGGCCTGGGAACAGACCTTCTCCTGTATATTCAGCATCTCTTCTTTTTTTGGTACCAGGGATCGAACTTGGATCCTTGTACTTACAAGACATGTGGTGGAACCACTGAGCTAGATCCCTGCCCTTTCAACATCTTTTCTGCAGTGATGCAAAACCAACTCCATGGGAAATGGATAATTAATCTAACAGGTGGCACTAGAACATTGGACATCACTGACTATCAATATCTTGCACCATAGAAAAATTGACTGTAAAGTGGATCAGAGACCTAAAAAGTAAAATAAAAATTGACATGATTTATGGGCCAGGGATTTAGCTCAGTGGTGCCATCACTTGCCATGTAAGTGTGAGGTCCTGAATTTGATCCCCGATACCAAAAAAAAAAAAAAAAAATTGACATGATTTTTATAAAACATAGGTTTCTATATCTTAGGCCCGGTGCCAGAAGTACAATCGTTCAAGTAATTGCTAAGTTGATGTCATCAAATCTTAAAACTTTTGCCTTTCCAAAAATATTGCAAAGTCAAATCATAGACTGGGAGAAAATATTTGCAAAACACCTATATGATACAGGATTAGCATCCCAACATATTTATTAAAAAATCTCTCCACTCATTAATGAAAAACAGCTCACTGGG
Source organism: Fukomys damarensis (assembly GCF_012274545.1). Lineage (NCBI taxonomy): Eukaryota > Metazoa > Chordata > Mammalia > Rodentia > Bathyergidae > Fukomys > Fukomys damarensis. Next base: position 45,150,159 of record NW_022900948.1, read on the forward strand.
CATGGTGGTGGCATATGCCTGTAATCCCAGCACTCGGGAGGCTGAGGCAGGAGGATCGCTGTGAGTCCAAGACCAGCTTGGGCTGCATAGTGAGTTCCAGGTCAGTCTCAACTACATAGTGAGACCCTGTCTCAAAAAACAAACAAGCAAGCAAACAAAACCCTCAGTTTTTAAATATGACTGAAATATGTGGGCAAATGCTTAACTAAAGAGAAAGACCGCTAGTGAAGAGGCAGGCGTGAAGATGCCAGGCCTCACTAATGGTTAGGAAACACCAGTGAAGGCCTCAGTGGGCCCTGCATGCCTGTCAGAAGGTACGGAGTGGACTGGTATGGCTCGGTGCTACAGAACTTGCCCAGTTTGTGCCCAGCCCTCGGTTCCCTTCCCCTGTGCATAATATATAAGGAAATAAAACAAGGATACACGGAGTCAAAAGGCACGACTCGTATCAAGTGTCGCTGAGGGTGTGAAACACACTGCTGATGGGAATGGAAGCAATTCAGCCAGGCTGGGTTACAGCGCTGGCCTTCGGAGGTTAGCAGACCTCCCCTTTCCGGTCAAGAAAATGCCAGTGGTCATGTAGAAAGTTAAATATAATATTTGCCTCGTGACCAAGCCATTTTATTCCCAGGTGTGCGCCCACAAAAAAGAGAGCGTGAAGCCCCGCAGAGGCTCACACAGGCGTGTTTGTGGCAGCTCTCTCTGTCACAGCCCAGTCGAGGAGCGGGTGTATCTGTGCAGTGAACACTGCTCAGTGGGAGGGGTCCCAGGCTGCTGATGTGTAAGGCTCGTGGGTGGGACCCACAGTGGTTACGCTCTCAGCAGAAGAAGCCAGAGGGAAGCATCACATGCTGCACAGTGTCACACGCAGGCTGGTCCTCGGTAGCCTGAAGCAGCTCAGGAGTTGCCTGGGGATGGCGGGAAAGAGCAGGAGCAAGGAATCACAGAGGGTCACAGGACACTTTTGTAGATGGTAGGTAATGTAGTACATCACGTTGGTTGTGTGATAGTTCCACAAGTGTGTACAGGCTAAAACTCCCTGATGTGACTCAAGTATGTATGGCTTTGGTTTTTTGTTTTTAAGGTCAGTAAAGCTATTAAAAACAACAACAAACTGAGCTCCTCATCTTGTCCCCAAATCTGAATCCTCACCTCTTCCCCGGAGCCAATAGCTGGTGTCTTCCGCAATCCTGTTTTTCCCCCAAACCCCACACTGGTTCACCGCACCTTCACCTTCCCGGTAAGTCCGGGCCACATCCACCTTTCACTCCCTCTGCTTGTCCCGCCTCGGTCGTCGCCCACTTGGGTGACCTCATGAGCCTCGAGCCTTGTGTCCCCATTTCCGCTAGCGTCCCCTCCTGGAATCCTTGGACATGCAGCCCTGTTCCTGCCTCACCGTCTCAGCCCCTAGGGAGTCTCCTGCGAGCTGGCACAGTCTTGCGTCTTTGCTTCACTGTCGTCTTCAGAGCTGGCCTCCTGATCACCCTACTTACAGCATCCCCGTCCCTCCTCACTGTGCTGCCCGCTGCCTTCTGAGCTTTCCTCGTTCATCTTGCGGTCAGCCTTCCTGCACGAGCGTGTGAGCCCTGGGACCTTTGGTGGGGCTTTCTTTCCCCCATTGTAACCTAGGGGAGTTCTTAGCACTTAGTAGGTTCCTGATAAATATTTGCTGAATATTTTGTTTATTCCTTAATGGCATTTTCATTGCTTGTTGTTTTTTTCTTTTCCAAATCCAAACTTTCCTCCCAGTATTCTAGCCTGTGCCATAGTTTGGTGCCTGGGATGCTGCAGCCCACGAGAGATGCCCGTCCTTTGTGCAAAGGGAACAGGCGATCAGGGAAGGTGAAGGACAGAGACTTCTCCTGCTGCCACTCGGCTTTAGGGAAGGTTAAGAAAGAATCTGAGAACCCAGGGTTGTTTCCTTTGTATACAAGCACCCGCACCCTCCCGGGAAACCTGCACGTCTCCCGCCAGTCCTACTGTGCCCGTCTGCAAGGCCACGTTGGCGGTCATATGTGTATCTCCGTGCCTGTGTTTATACGTACTCCGTGTGTGTGGATGAGTTTGCAGAGTGAGTCCCCAGGAGTAGAAGTGTGGTCAGAGTGGATTCGTTTGCCGCTTTGATAGATTCTGAACATCGCCACGCTCCCCTGGGGAACAGAGGTCAGACACGCCAGCCCTGCGCAGGGCAGCGGCCGAATTCCCCGAGTGACTCGCAGCTCCAGGACAAAGTGAAAGGCAGCCATGTCATGGGAAGAGCGGAGAGCTGAGGGGCGACGTGAAGGTGCCCTCAGTTCTTAGGAGAAGCCAGGCAGGCCCGATGTCCCCACCCCTGGCTGCTGGCGGGTCCCTGGTGGGAGGACAGGCCCCCAGGTCGGGCACTGCGTTTCATGAGGTCGCCTGGCTCATCGCTCTGGAAGTGGTAGGATGTGAGTCAGCAGGCCAGATGACTGTCCAGGTCCTTTGTGTGGTTCGCTGGAGTCCTGCCGCGCTGTGGCCCGGAGGCTCCGGGACCTCTCCATGACGTGGTGCTCAGTGCGGGGACAGGTGCGGTAAGGGAGCCCGAAGCTGGTACAGCACAGGCCTTTGGGGGTCAGCACACTTCCCCTTTCCGGTCAGGAAAATGCCAGTGGTCATTCTCCGCAGGTCTTCCACAAGGAGAAGAGGGAGCTTCCCTGAGGCCTCAGTCAGGGCCCAGACTGAGAACAGCCACCTGCTTTAGCCTCCACGGCAGTGCCTCCCCCAACCCCAGAGCCTTCCGGCTTCTTTTGTGCACCAAGGCTGCCTGTCCTCTGTGGTCAGCCCTGCTGCCCCGGTTGAGAGGAGGGAGGCTCTGGGGGCCGGGGCTAGGGCCGCTTCTCGTTGTTCAGGCTTCTGACCTCTTTCCCACTCTGGGTCTTGTAGGGCAGAAGGCGTCAGGGAAGAAACCAAGCGACAAGGACCACGAGCTTCCCTCCAGCCAGAGCGCTCAGCAGAGGGGACCCTCTGGAGAGTCCCCAGAGCTGCCCGCGCAGGGACGCCCCAACTCTGGGCTGTAGCAGTAGAGTCCCCCGAGGAAGGGAACAGCGTTACTGCTTTTACCAATGTTTAAAATTGTGAAACAGTTATAAAACGGACCACGGGAGACAGATTTGTTCAGTGCAGTGGACTGAGTGCGGCCGTCACCGCCGCTGTCTCCAGAACTCTTTTTCCACCTCGCACAGCCGGTGGAGCGCCCGCAGCCTCTGTCCTTTCTGACTCTGCCTCGCCTGCTCTGCACACTCGCACGCGCGGATCGCGTGCTGTTCGCCTTCCTGTGACTGGCTGGCTGATTTCACTTCGCGTAATGGCCTCAAGTTCCTTCCGTGTTGTACTACACGCCAGGATTTCTTTCCCTGGAAGGCCAGGTTGATGAGAGGAGACTTCTGTATTTTCCTTTCTAACTGCCTTGTAGCTTTTTTGTCTCTCATTTCTCATGTTACTGTCTCGTGTTAATTGATTTTTTTTTTTTTTGAGTGAAACATTTCAGCTCCTTTCTCATTTTCTTTTGTACACATTCTGCAGCTGGCTCCTCAGTGGTTACGTCGGTGGCATGGTTTGAACACCCCCGTGATTCTTAGGTTAGAAACTTGTCTCGGTGTTAGGAGGTGTGGCCGTGGGGTGCCGTCCTGGGGGGCCAAGGCCATTGCTGTGGGAAGGGTCTGCCATGGGGAAAGCAGATTTCCATTGTGAAAGGATGAGTCGGCCCTTTCTCTCCCTCTCTGCCCGCTTCTCCCTCCTCCTCCTCCCATGGATGACACAGCAAGTGGGGCCCTCGCCAGGTCTCGACTCCTCAGCCTGCACTTCCTAACCTGCCTACTTGAGACAGATAATTGTGTTGTGAAGCACCCACTCTGGTGTTCTATCACTGCATCGTTACAACTCTGACTGGACCTAGAGCATGTCTACCCCAGTCGTGTGACAGTTCTGCCCCTGTATCTCTGTCCCGGTTCTTTTTAGCTGTTGACTTCACAGAATTACGTCTTTATACATTGTGTGTCCAAAGCATAAACTAGATTTTTAAGAAATGTGCTAGTTTCAAGTTACGCAGAAACACAAATAGGGTTAGAAACAGTGGACAGTGCTAGCTGTTACAATCGCCCGTGTTTGCCTTTACTTTTATTTACTTTACTTTTATTCATCACATGCTTTCAGGTTACTGTGCGCTGTCCTTTTGTTCCAGCTGCAGGACTCCTTTCCCCATCCGACCACATAGCTCTCCGGGCGATAAATCTGAGAACATCTGGTTCCTCCCTGTGTCTCGCAGATACAGGCTTCTTGTCAGCATGGTGAATACGCCGGCCCACCGCCTCCGCCCCTGATGACCTCATGAGGGTCCCTGCTGTGTGACAAGCTGCTTCTCTCACTGCTTTCAGTCCTGTCTTTGCCTTTCATACTTTGGCTGGGATGAGTCCTGTGTGCATCTCTAGTTTCCTTCTACTTAAAGTTCCCTGAGCTTCTTGGATGTTGTGTCTTTCATCAGATTTGGGGAGTTTGGGGCCACTGTTTCTTCATGTAATGCCTTTGTCTCTCTCTCTCTCTCCTTCTGGGACTCCCACAATACCTGCAGTGACCCTCACGGTGGTGCTCTGTGAGTCCCTTACGCGCGCCAGTCATTTTTCTTTCTGTCCCTCAGATTCAGTAATTTCTGTTGTCCTACCTTCCAGTGAGCTCACCTGCAGTAAGATTTACCTGTTTAATGTACAGACATGCATATGGTCATGTAGCTACCACCATACTTGAGCTGTAGACCCACTCACAACCCCCACACTTCCGTGATCTTTTGTTGTCAACCCATCCTCTCCGTCCTGGCAATTGCTGCTCAATTTTACCTATTGCAAGTATCACATGAGTAATTATAAAGTATACAATATTTTGAGTCAGAATGTATTCAACAGTCATCCTTGCTGCTGTATGCAATGCTTTACACTTTTCATTGGTGAGTAGTATTCCACTGGATGAGTGTATGACGATGTATCTACCCATTCATCCATTGAAGGTTATTTGAATTGTTTCTAGTTTTTGTGTGTGTGTGTGTGTGATTATGAATAAATCCACTATGAACATTCTCATACAGCTTTTGGGGTAAATAGTTAAGAGTGGAATTGCCAAGTCCTGTGTAAGTAAGTGTAGGCTTAACTTGTGAGAAGCTGTCACACTTTTGTAGCATCTACTGTTTTGCATTCCCACCAGCACATCCCCACAGTTTGCATTCCATCAGTTTTCCACATTCCTGCCCACACTTGGAATTTTCTGTCTGTGACTTGTTTTCACTCTTTTGACAGTCTTTAGAAAAAAAGTTGTAAATTTTAACAAAGTCCAATTTATCAGTTTTCTTGTTTTTTTGGTACCAGGAATTGAACTTGGGACCTGGCGCTTGTGAGGCAGGCGGAGAAACTACTGAGCTAAATCCCAGTCCTATCAGTTTATTTCTCTGAAGGTTTCAGAAACTTTGTGTTTGTATGTAACTTGTAGGCTTATAATCCATTTTGCATCGAGTTTTGTACATTGCACAAGGTGTTGATGGAGAATCACCATTTCGCATGTGGGTGTCTGGCATTCCAGCCCTGCTTTTTCCGACGGCCCTCACGCCTCTGTGGGGACCAGTTCGGCCTGTGTGTGAGCTCTCGTGTGTTCTTAGCTGATCGCTCAGTCCTAGAACGATAAAGGAAGTGTTCCCGGCTCTTTCTGCATTACTTTCTGTCCCGGTCCTTCTTGGACTACAGGGCGAGTCCTTTGCCATGAACAGAAGTTTCCTTTGACTCAGGGCAGCCCTGGAGTTTGGCACCTGGCGAGGATCTTCTGTGCCATCCTGGTGGACGGTGAGAGGGAGAAGGGAGCAAGAGGCGGAACTGGCCGGCTTGTCCCGTGTGCAGAATCGGTGTCGATCATCCCAGAGGTCAGGGCCTCATGACCCCGACGCCCTGAGGATTGATTTTCCAGCACAGGCTTTGGGGACACACTCAGACCGCAGCGCCCAGTTCTGCCCCGGCAAGCTCTTCCTGATGGCTTTAGCAGAATCAGCCTCTTCCCCCGACCCCAGGACACTGAATTTTTCTTACCTGTGTGATTCTTTCCTTCTCCCTGTCACCGTATGTCCCTGCAGGTCAGGAAATGCCTCCTCAGCTCTTACCGTCTCTGTCGCCGCTGCCTCTAGAACATGTTGCACGAACACACCATTCCCCAGTCTGTGCTGATGACGTAGGAATTTCATAAGGGCCACGTGGGTCAGACAGGACCAAGGAGCGAGGAAAAGCCCCGGTGCTCTTTAAGCAGAACTGCTTCTCGCTGTGTGGGGTCCCTGCTGCCTCCCCCCACGAGCACGGGCGTGTTTTCCTCCTCGGTGGGATCTCCGCTGCGCTGCGGAGGAGGCCTGGCTTCTCTGCTTCTGGTCTTTTGTGACTCCTCCCCGGCAGGCTTCCCTCACTGCCCCTGCGCTTCCTTCTCTTTCCCTGGGTTCTTTTGGAGACCAGACAAGGAATTGGCACGGAAAGGGCTGCACGGTGTTGAGAACTATTGATGGAGTTTTGCGATTCTTTTGTTTATTGTAAGCTTACCAGTCATGAAAGAGTTGTTCATTAATCTCGGACATTTAACTGACTCTGTCTCCTCAGCACTGAGACATAATATTCACTTCACTTCCTAGACCTTTGCCTCCATAGATCCGAGATATTGAAGTATTTTGACCTCAGCTAACTCACTGAGGCTCACAGTGTCCAGGGCCAGCGGGGCCTGTAAGATCTGGCGGCGCCCTGGTTAGGCGTGGGGCCCTTGGAGCTGCCGTGGGGCTGCAGGTGCTGTTGTGAGTGTCCACGTGCAGGCCGTGGCCGGACGCCGTGCCTGTGATTCCCGTGTCCGTGTCGTCCTCACCCGGAGCCCAGTCTCCCTGCTCCCGCTGCCTTGATGGCCCTGTCTGTGTGAGGACAGCACTGCCGCACGTGCACGTGCTCCTTAGCAGAGTCCCGTGGTACTGGGCACAGGGACAGGTGTCAGAGTTGGGTGGAGTAGTTTGGTGTTGATTCTCCCAGAGCTGGTGTGACTCTCCCATGAGAAAGATCTCTAAGTAAGCCAAGGAAGTACCAGCAATGTGCAGAGTTTGATTTCTTTTGAAATTATTTTTATGGTTGTGGGGATTCATACTACAAGTGCTGTACACTGAACTACTTCTCCAGCCCTGTTTAAAATTTTTTAAATTCTGAGGCAAGGTTTTGCTGAGTTGTTTAGACTTGCCTCGAGCTTGTAGCCCTCCTGCCTCAGCCTCTCAAGGAGCTGGGATGAGAGGAGAGCATGCATCACCGTGCACTGCCGTAGGGTGGTGTTTTATCTTCACAGCTTGGAACCCGGAGGCACTCTGAGGGCATTTCTCATCTTTTGTCCTGTCCATTGTATGACCATCCAATTAGAAAAGGGGCTCAAAATCATAGAACACATTGCTTTCCCCCCATTTTTATTAGCAGCTTCAGTGCGGTATAATTTACATGCCATAAAGTGTACCGCTCTATTGTGTGATTCACTGTAAATCTACAGTGTGCACCGCGACTGCGCTCCTGTTTCGGGGCAGTTCCATCGCCCCCCAGAGGGGCCCTGTGTCCCTCTGCAGCCCGGCCTGCGCCGCCCCAGCCCGGCAGTGGATGCCTCTTGTCTGCAGGTTCCCAGTGAGCAGGGTTTTCTGCAAGATGTGACCTTCTGTGCCCAGCCCTCTCTGCGTTCTGCGTCGTGACACCGCCAGCACCTCACCCCCTTTGGCTGTTGACTATGACTCTGTCGGTTCAATGTACGTTCTGTCCATCCACCAGTCGAGTTTGGATTATTTCCAGTCGGGGGGCATTGTGCATAATGCTGCTGCCTGCACTGACTTGCCAGCCTTCTGTTGATGGGCTTTCATTTCTCCTGGGAGGTTCTCAGGACTAGAGTCTCTGGGTCTTACAGGAAGTTTTGAATTGAACTTCTCGGAAGCCGCCAGACTGTTTTGTAAAGCGGCCGTACACTCCCACCAGCAGCGCTCCCGTTTCCCATTGTCTCCCTAACCCCTAGTTGTGCGTGTTGCTTCCTTATAGCCACTGCTGGATTTGAGGTGGTACCCATTGTGATTTTAACCTTCGTTAGTGAAACCGCAGTCCACGAACTTCATTCTTCCCGTGATTCTGGTCGCAAACCAAACTGGACAAGAACCAAATCAAATGTCCCCGTAAGGTCAACACTGAACCTAGCCACTGAATTCAATTCGGTTCTCGTCCAACTCAGCTTGCAACCAGAATCACGGAAAGAATCAGGTTCGTGATCCGAGGCACCCCGCACTTCTTCCCTTCCTTGGTGGTCGTGCCGAAAAAGATGGGAGCTCTTGCCATTGCTTTCATGAACCTGACCCAGCAGGTCAGCACAACACTTTTGCACATGCACGTCAAGAACGTAGTCACATGGGGATGCCTAGCTGCAGGAGAGGATGGGGACTGTTGTCTTTTTTTCTGGGACGATGTAGACGCCCAGCACGTACGGGTTAAGGCCTAAAACTAAGGGCCGAGGGCAAGCAAGGAGAACAGATGTCGAGGGGCTTTCTGTAACTAGTCTGTGTGGGATGTCCGTTCAGTTTTCATCATAGAAAGTCTAGCTCGGCGATGGTGAAGCTTTCAGAGACGAGTGCCCACACTGTGCCCTCACACCCACTTATTTATCGCAGTGCCAACACTGTGATTAAACCTGAACACTGGTTTTAGTTTAGAAAAAAATAACTCCTACATGAACATCTTTTGTCTTAAAAGAAAAACAACACATGGGCCGGGGATTTAGCCCAGTGATTCTAGCACCTGCCTTGCAAGCATAAGGTCCTGAGTTCAAGCCCCGTTACCAAAAACAAAAGAAAAACAACACGAGCCGTAAGTTTGCCGCCACTGCTGATAGGTTGCTGCCAACCTAACCTTTTGAGCAGTTCATTTTACTGTTGTTTTAGAATCACTCCAGTGTTCTTCATAGAAACAGTCACAAACGTGGGGTATTATTGCTCAGTGTATTAGAGTTCTGTAGGGACACGGAACCTGCAGTGGTCATCCACCTCTAAGACTGACGTTGTTCCCCATCTCCTCTGGTCTACAGAGAGGCCGGTTAGAGAACCAGGAGCCGGAGGGCAGGAGGTAGGTGTCCCTGCTGAGGCCATCAGACAGGGGAAGGGCCAGTGCAGCCTTCCTGCCTCTGCCTTCCCCGCCTTTCCGTTCTGCTCAGGCCCTCACCAGTTTGGAGGTGCCCACCTGAAGTTGGGGAGGCGCGTTCCTGGGCATCCCACAAATCCCAGTGCTCATCTCTTCTGGGAACATGCTCCCTGGCACCCCTGGACCAATACACATGATGAACCATCCAGTTAGGGAACGTGCGCGTGACTCGTGTTGGGGCTGCTGTGCTGAGTACAGATCTTCTGTCCCAGCTGGTAAGGAGGGTGGCAAACAGGAGGACAGCTTTGGGGAGTAGAGCTCTGTTTTGGTACTTGCTTTTTGGGGGGCCTCATGACCCCTGACCTGACCCTCTCCTCTGCCCCAGCACTGGCCTCCTGACCAGCAGCTTCTCCAGCTGGTCCGTGGCCCCCCTCCCCTGCTCAGGATGCAGTTCAGCTTCCAAATACCAAATCTGCTGCTGGAAGGAAGGGGAAGAGCCCACCGCTTCTCTGAGGACAGCAGTAATCTCTCAGTGTAAGGAGAACTCTCCTGACTGCATTTGTCCTCTGGTGTGTTTAGAACCTTGACAACAAAACAGATTCGTTCTGGACATTTGAAGAAACAAACACAAACTCCTCTTTAGCCTTTCATTTCCAGGGCTCTGTGCTTTGGTAATAATTACCCGGAACTTTGCTTTCGCTGGTACAGCCCTGGCCGCTGAGGTCCCTAACAGGAGGAGTCTTGCACTTTCACAGCTCAGCTCAGCTGCCCGGGGAAGACTTGGGTAAACCTCAGCTCCTCCATGCCTCCCAGTCCCTGCTGGGCTCCACACGGTGGGGAGGTTCAGACAACTTGTTTTCTTTCCCTTTCCGCCCTCTCTCCACTCCCCTGCAGCTGCCTGATCCCCACCCCATGGTAATGTGATCTCCCGGCCTGCTCTGCAGCTTGCAGATTCTTTTAGTCTTAGAGAAAGAGAGGGAAAAATTAACCCTTAGTTACCATGTCCCAGTCAGCAAAACCTCGGGGAAACCCAAGAGAGACGGAGTGTTAATAACCTGTCGGGACTCGATCAGCTGTTTCTACTTAGTATGCGCCGGTTTAGGTTATTAAAAGTCTTATTACGCAGATCATTGTTTTTGAAGGCTTTAGGTTTTCCATGACCTTGCTTTTGTAAAATTGCAATGAAGTTTTAACATTGCTATTTTTGACTTGTTTTCTGCATATCTTAATCTGAGTTCAATATTCAGATTAGAGGCAAACAAGACTTTTAGTGATTGAAATTAAATTTGGCACATACTATAAAAGTTAACCAAAAGAAAAGGACAAAGACATTTCATAGAATCATGTAAAATCTCTTTTCATTGAATTCAGGAACTTAAGAGTTTAATGAGACTATCCCAAATTATTTTTGTTTAATAATATCTGTTTATAATTAAACTTTAAGATGCACTGGTGTAACGGGAGTTAAGAATTTGGAGTTTGGTTATTCATTTCTTCATCAGCAGCAATATTTTAAGATTCGAGACCTGTAGTTTTCAACACATTTTATTTATTTATTTTTGTTTGAGACAGGGTCTCACTGTGTAGTTCAATCTGGCCTTAAACTTATTATGTAGCTCAGGCTGGCCTTGAACTTGTGATCCGCCTGCCTCAGCCTCCTGAGTGCTCAGGGATTACAGGCCTGTGCCACTATGCCCAGCTGCAACAAATTTTAAATAGTTTTTCAGCCTAGTGCCCAAAACTTGTCTGTCGGTTCTTAATTATGGGTTCCTCTACTGGATGTCCATGTGATGGGAAAAACATTTCAACGAGGAAATTTGAAGATCTGGGTTCTTCTCCTGGCTCGGTCACTCACCTGCTGTGTGACCTAGTTATTTAACCTGTGCCACAGTTGTGTCATCTGAAAGATGGACAAAATAGATTCTGATTAAAACTAATTAATGTTTGAGGCCAGGGATTTAGCTCAGTGGCACCGCACCTGCCTCACAAGCACAAGGTCCTGAGTTGGATCCCTGGTGCCCAAAAAAGAGATTGTTTAAAGGCTTATATTTATCTCCATCCCGCAGCCCCACTGGAATGAGAGGTTGTTTTGGAAGTGAAGATGCACAGGGCAAAGGTGACCCAAAAGGAGCCCGTGGTGGGCCACAAAGGAAGGTTCGCATCAGATCTCAGTCCAGTTGCTCAAAGTGGAAACGAGGGTGCAAAGCCTCACTTCTGAGAGAGGGCCCGTGTGCTTCTCAGAACTTGGTGAAAGCTCAGAAGCCCAAGGCTTTGGCACCGCAGAAGCAGGGAAAGGCTGTGGCTGACTCCTGGGGATCGCCTGCCATCCAGTAAAAGGGTACTCAGGTTCTCGGAGCTGCTCCCCAGCCCTGCATGGCCAGATGGTCACCTCTCACCGCCACAAGACACGGGAAGACTAGGGAGTGTCCCATAAAGGCTCTGGGCACGGGAGCTGCAGCCTAACATGGGTCCAGGGATGCTGGCAGCTGAAAATAGCAGGGTGTGGGCAAGAGATTTGGGTTCCTCTCAGGAGTCTACATACTGAGTAACAAGATTCTCAGACCCCTCAGTATCAGCTTACAGACCCCTTACAGAGCAGACTGAAATATTCTTTTCAGAAAAGAACGAATGATCCTTGTGGAAAGGCCTCCAGCACCAGCACTTTTGAGATTCTCTCGATGAACAGGCACACTCGCTGTCTCTCATCAAAGCCCGCCAGGCTCCATGCCCCTGCCATGCTAAGAACTTATGATCTTTTTAGTTCCTCGCTCGCGTATAATGAATCAACAGCCACGCTTCCCTAGACACTAGAGAAGTCTCCAGCATAATTAAGAGTGAAACAACAGAAAATAGGAACTTGGTAGAAATAAAGACAGCAGGAAACACAAGGAGTTCAAAGAACTATTCTTTGCTATTCTCAGATCCTCAGATACTGCAAACATCAAACGTCAAGATGCTACTGAGAACAATAAGTCACAATGAATTCTTTCCTATGGAAAATATAGCCAAAATTTAAAATTCTATGTAAGACTTGAAAAGCGGTCTGTCTCAGAATGTAGCACATAAAGACAAAGACAGGACAGTAAAAAAGAACAAGTAAGAAAATGAGACACTTGGGTCCAGGGCTTCAGTAGCCATCTGGTAGGAATTCTAAAAGTGAATATTGAGGGTCATGGTGGTGCTGGTGATGATGGTAAATGGTGGAGAGGTTAGACAACAAGTGCAAGGGAGAGTTTCCATTTGGGAAAGTGTGTTCCTAAGCTTATGACTTAAACCTTCGAACTGGATGTGTCCCCCCCAGTGCTCAGCATAATGTATGAAAAAGACCCACTCTGAGCCATATCATTGTGAAATTTCAGAACAAAGTGAGCCATTTAGTAAGAATTAGGACTCAGAGCTGGACTGCACAGAAAGTTGAAAATAGTGGAGAAATGTCTTGACAATTCAACTTGAGAAAATTATCTTCAACTTAGGATTCTATACCCAGCTAAACTGTCAAGGTAGAGATAGGTAGTTTTAGACATATGTACCCCCAACCCACAGCCCCTCCAGAGTACTGGATGATGAATTCTAGTAAGGTATATAAGTAGGTCAATAAATAGAATTGAGACTATTTGAAGTGTTTTAGAATTTGGAAAAAATCCCAGTAGGTTTTTGACAAATCTTTGAAGTATTTGGGGGGCGGATTATAGTAGCTACACAGAAGACTAATAAAAGATAGCCAATATCTCCAAGACAAACAAAGTTGTATAATAAAGGAAACATACACAGTATTATTGGCTGAGCAGTTAACAATATTTACATTGTCAGAACAAGGTAAACACTGACTACTAGTTTAACAAAAAATGTGATTTTAGTGTTTGGGGAGGTTGGGGATGACAACAGTATGACCCTCCTATAATAAGTTTGCAGACATAAAGCTTATGGATCCAGAAACAGCAAGATGTAGATATTAGGTAGAAATCCAAAGGAAGCTGCCTCTGGGGAAGCAGGCAAGTGGACTGCTGGTTTATGTTAGAAGACTCTTAGAAGACTATTTTTAGTCTTTTTTTACAAGACCATTAGGAGACTTTTAGTGTGGTTTGATTTCTAGCCATGTGTATATATTACTTTGATTGAAATAAAAATTAATTAATTAAACAGTGACATGGGCATGCCGATACTTTCCCCATCTGGGAAAAATGAAAGTCATTATCCAGATTTTCTAGAAAGTGGATCTACTCTCAAGCAATTCAGATCTGGCCTCCAGCTGAGAGAATGGCCTTGGGAGTCCCATGGGGACAGCACGGTCCTGCCACAGGCAGGGCCTGCACCAGTGCAGCCTGCCCACGGCCTCCTGGGCTGGGAGGGGCCCCGGGAAGGCGTGGAGGGGTGAGTTTGGTGTCTTGCTGCAAAGTCTTTGTTGTAGACCTGGGCACTAGTGTGAGGGTTGGGGCTCCTGACCATAGCTGGTGATTCTTTCCACTCAGAAAATAAATCGATTTCCTTGTCCCTTGTGGAAAACCTGCAGGTACGCGCCCTCACCTGGTACCTTTTGGAGTCCTTTTCATGTATCACAGTTGTTCTTTTGAGCCCCCAACTTAGTGCCACTGCCTGCCAGGATTAGCATCCTTCTTTGGAAGTAAGAAGAGCTGGTATGCACGGACCACCTCCATACAGTTTCTAACCTTCAGAACCGAGTGAGGTAGCTACTCTTCTGTCCACCCCACGCGGCACGGCCAGGCTGGGCCCCGGAACGAAGCTTGTGTGATGTCGCAGCTCGGTCAACCCCACCCTGGCCTCCCGTTGCTTGGTTTGCCCAGGCCAGAGTCACCAGGCCTCAGTGACTGTGACTCATGATCAGCCAGTGGTGCCATGCACTTCGCAATTTGTGAGACCAAAGGGATTGAGCGCTTATGCGGTGGCAGAATGATACAGCCGATAGACTCTCGAGCTGGCCTGTCCTGGAGTTGACAGGCGCAGGGAAATGCAGCAGGCTTTGCAGTCAGAAACAGTGGGGTTTGTGGGCCTGTGCACTGAAATCACACACGCAAGTCCGCGAAAGGACAGGCTGGGCTGGAAACCATGAAGGGCTCAGTTGCTGAGGACACCTAGTTGTGGGTGTCCCGACCAGACCCCCTGTCGGATTCACCCGTCTCTGCCACCCGCACTGGCACCTGACGTCCTGCTCTGTCTGAGTAGAGCCCTGTGTCTCCTTCCTTTGCCTCATAGCCATGGCAGGTGCCTGCTGTATTTTTTTTTTCTTTTTTCTTTTTTTTTTGGTACCATGGATCAAACTCAGGCCCTTATGCTTGCTTGCGAGGCAGGCGGCAGAACCACTGAGCTAAATCCCCAGCCCTGCTGTACTTTTTTTAAAGAGGACTGAACTCTGTATTATAAAAATCTCTTAAAATCTTCAGAAAAGAACCCTCTTCTGGTAACTTGTTTAGTAGCATTCTTAGGTTCAGAAATTGCTTTCAGATGAATATACTTTAGAAATAACAATTCATGGTTTGTCGTGTTCGCAGTGAAAACAAAAGCAAACAGTCCTCCAAAGCAGTGGTCTTTTGTGTTCCCGACGGGTATCTGATAATCTGGGGCACTTAACTCGGCTCAGTCCTTGTCTTCTGATGCCCCTGGGCTGGAGACCACAAATCTGCACTCTGAGCAGGCACCCTGTGCTCACAGGTGGTCCTCCAGCCTTACTTTCAGAAATGCTGATCAGTTCACCTGCTTTAGTAAGGCTGGCTCGCTCCCTCCCTCCCTCCCTCCCTCCTTGGGTGAGGTGATGCTGGTCCTGGGTCCAGGGGCTCACGCATGCTCTGCAAGCACCCTCACCCCTGAGCTACATCCCCAGCCCTAAAATACTGTTTAAAAGCTTTAATGCCCCGAGTTATTTTTCTTTTAAGACATTGTTTCCCAAGCAGTTGGGTTTTGTCTCTTTTTCTGATCTTGATCATATTATCCCTCTTCCACTTAAATTGGAAGTTTTATGCCATTTTGGAAGTCCAGGGCCTTTCCATCTGACTATGTCCTACCTATATGGATTTCCCTTCTTATCCTCCCTCTTTTCCTTACCTGTGAGATTGAACTTTCAGAATTCATGGGATTATTGTGAGGCACATGAGTGCCTGGAACATACAGGCTGCCCATTAAAAGACTTTTCTTTCCCAAACTGAATGCAACATAGCCAGCAAGTCAGGTCAGGATCTTTTAAATTTTTCTTTGTGCTTTTTTTTTTGTTTTTCTCCTTATTTTTTAAGTTAAATGGATTTTAGGTTTCACATTTGATCTTAGCCAAAAGGCTGAGAAGCGATGGATTTTAGGTTTTAAGTTGGTTAGAGGAATCCATTCCTCTGGTGAGAACACTGAAATTCTGCTTGTATGCAGTGATTTTTGTATCTTGCCAATGAGTTTCAAAGACAGCAAAGGCTATGTCTGGAAAGAACAGTCCCAGTACGGTATGGTAGAATGCATTTTGGCAGTGTCTTAGATATGTATTGCCATTAATTCAGAGCGTTTTGTCAGACCTACTGATGTATGCTTTTATATCTAAATTTTAAACGATTTGGACACAGTTTATAAGCATTACTTATTTTTAAGAGGATAAGTTCATTTTAGACTTAAAGGGCAGAATATTAGTAATAGTCATTAGCTTTTAAAAATAAACTCATGGGCCGGGGATTTAGCTCAGTGGTTCGGTGGCCTGCCTTGCAAGCCCAAGGACCCGAGTTCAATCCCAGGTACCAGAAA
>NW_022900948.1:45166216-45167774 GCF_012274545.1 Fukomys damarensis
AAAAAAAAAAAAAAAAAAAAAAAAAAAAAAAAAAAACAAAACCAAAACTCATATCCCAATGTAAAGTAAAGCACATGTGAATAAATATCTGGGTCTGAATTAATGGTTAGTATTCAAGGATATGGTTAGAATTTCAAAAATGACTATTAATGTGTAATTCTTGGCATTATGCTGCCAGTCTGAATATAGCCTTTTACTCTGAAATGCTATACAATGACAGATTTTTTATAGTCTGATCCAAGGCCCTTGAACTTTCCAAAATGGCAGCAAAACAGACAGATACTGCATTTTTTAGTTTGTTTGTATTGGTGGCACCCTTTTTGAGTATTATTCTTGGCAATTGTGTAGTGTTACATGTTATTCAAAACAACGCTAAACAAGTTAGCAGCCATTGCACACAGGCTGGCTAGCGGCCTTCGGCCTAGAAAGCGTCTGGCGGCGGTGCACTTGTCACCTGTGGCCCTCGTTGTATCTCCAGGTGGCGGGGTCAGCATGCTCCCTCACGCTGCCTTCTTGGGCCCTGGGAGGCCTGACCTAGTTCCAGACTCCAGGATGAAGGCAGCGGCGACCTGGCTGAGCCTGCCTCGCGCAGTCACTAGGCACATCCAGGCCAACCTTGAACCCCGATGCGGTTTTGGGCAGACCTTAGTGAAGATCTGTGCTTAGCCATTCCTGGTGTGTTGAGGGGAGACGGCTCTTGTCCTTATAGGATAGGCTGTGCGGGAACCTCTGGGTGGCAAGCGGTAGCCTGACCCCTTGGGCAGGGGCCTGACCCCACAGGCGGGCAGACTTGGGTCCCGTCTGTTTCTCCTCACTCGCACCTCTGGGACCGGGGGCTGAGCCCAGGCCCTTCACGTTGAGCTGCATCCCCAGCCCTTTTCACTTTTGGAGACAGACTTTCACTAAGGGACTGAGTTGCCCAAGCTGGACTGGAACTTGGGATCCTCCTGCCCCAGCCTCCAAGGGCTAGGATTACACGTGTGTACCACGATGCCGAGGCTCGAGCTCTGCTTTTCACACGAAGAACTGGGACAGTGATTGATTCTGTGGTGTGGGGCCTCACTGTTCTCCACCGATCCAGGTCTCGGCTCATGTCAGGAACACATAACCGCAGTAGTTGCTACAAATGTTCTAATATTGTTTGCACTAAATCCTGACCAGAGCTTTAAAAAGCTTTGAGCCCAGCCCAGCAGCGCCGTGGATTGTGGTACCTGGTGCACTCACCGCAGAGGGGAGGAAGTTATCTGTTGGAGAAAATGAAGCGAGGGTGACCTGGGCCAGGCGGACGACCTGACCAGCGCGCCTCGTATTTGTGTGGTTGTCGTGCGGGCTCCAGCCCCCTGGCTCTTCGTTCTTCAGACGCCCGCTGCCTCCATCTCTGCACACTCGCTGAATCAAAACGAGGCCGGTGTCGGTCATTCCAGAGGAATTTGCACGTTCACCAACGTTCTCCGAACACAGGGCTCGCGTGGCACCGTGCCCGTGCCCCGTGGGACTCCCGGCGTGGTGCAGGTCGGGGGTGCAGGTCGGGGACGTCGCGAGCCACCGTGCGGACGCA
>NW_022900948.1:45168829-45208993 GCF_012274545.1 Fukomys damarensis
CCCTCTCCCTCTCCCTCTCCCTCTCTCCCCTTACTCTCTTGGCCCTGGCTCTCGAGCCCACCTCGCTCCTTGGCCGTGAGTCACTGGGCCCCCGCGCTGCGACTGTCCCCGAGAAAGTTTGAGAAAGCAGCTCCGCCAGCCCTAGCAGCCTTGCGGGCCCACGTTGTGGAATTTCTGCTGTTAGTTGGGAATCGTGTGTCAAAAAGGTCGGCCGTGTCTGTGAAAACATACGATTTCCATTAAGTATCGTGCACTTGGGGAGCGGGCTCTACCATTTATGGATACAGTTTCGAGCGTCCTCCTGCCCTCCCCCGTTCCACCCCGAGGTTTCTGCAGACCAGGAGCCCAGTGGGTCTTAGGAACCCTGTCTTTTCTAGGGCAGAGAGGGAAGTCGCTTCGGGGAGGGCTGCTGTGAAGTCCGTTCCACGGAGCTTGCAGCCGGCCCTTCACTCTGCCTGTTTTCTGCCTGCTCCTTTCTCGTTCTGCTTCGTATTTCGGTTTACACCGTTATTTGACTTTGGTTTTGGCCTCACAATGAGATGACAACAGAAACGGAGTGAGTGGAGGGGGGTGTGCGGCCCTCATTTGTGCAGCTGTGGATGGGTGTGGAACGGATGTGCCGCGGCACCAGGGCCCAGAGAGGGCTAATTAATTGGACGTCCAGGGAGGGAGGCACTTGCGTTTCTGTTCTTTGATTTAGGACTTCAAATAGGAGAAAGGTACAGGCCACGAAGCTCTCATGTTTTTTCTCTCGGAAGTAAAGGAGTAGAGGCCTCATTGATATTCTAACCTGTTTTTCTTTTCTTTCCACCTCTGACTCGAGGGCCTGCCTGGCGTCCCATAGGCAGCCTGAACCATCAGTGCCAGCAAGAAGTGAAATCTGCCTCCCCGCCCCCCACCGCGTACGTGGTTCCCTCCCCCGGCGGGGGTTTTAGGCCCCACGGAGACTTAGAGAAACCTCATCAGCTGGGGGGAGCCCGGAGTCCAGCCTTTGGAGGGTGGAGATGGTTTATTTGTCCCTAAAAGTCGACGTCTGAGCAGCCAGCATCGTCTTCAGTCCATACACCGCTTATTTTTCCCAAGTCGCTCACAGTTCCAAACACATTCTCATTTACATCTGTAAGGAGTTAGTGTTAGGCATTGTCATCTCCATTTCGCAGATGGGTGCCCAGGGCAGAGATGAATGGACTTTTGTAACTGCAGAGCCAGGGAAAGTTAAAGTCACAGCTTTGCCTCGGGGTGGGCTGAGATTTAGCACATACCTGGCTGGTATTGTTTTAGAAAAAAATCTAGTCCTGAAAGCCTTCCTCCCCCATGCCTTGCAATGTGTTGTCATGTTCAGGGTCAAGTCTCAGAGAAGTTGTGGCACAGTGAATGCTTTGGAGTAAGGGCTCATTCAGGAAGGCATCATTCTAGGAATTCTCCCTCTTGGCCAGTTCCTGTTTATTTTGTTGTTACATTTAATTAGGGACCCTGAGGGGAATTATTGTTTTGTAGTGGAGAGAGGTGACCAACCCCAGTGAAGATTTCTTAAGACTGGAAATGCCTGGTGTCCCCTGGGAAGAACAGCGGCCAACATCTGGCTGAGTAACCCAGGCTCCCCCTTTATTGACACCCTAAATCAATCAGCCAGTGTTTATGGGTCCCAGGCATCCCAGGTCCGGGAGAGCATTGAGTAAGACCAGGTTTGCCGCTGTTCTGCCAAAGATTTAGCTATAAATGTAATTTGAAAGTGCTCGCTACCTGCTCCTCAGGCCTAGAGTACTTACTGTGACGCCTTCTGACCTCTGCAGGATACAATATGACTATTTCTCCAGATGGCCTGGCTGGTTCCATTTTATAGATGAATAAATTGAGGCCCCCAAAGGGTAAATATCTTACTGGAAGTCACAGAGCTAGGGAGTGGCAGGGATTTGAACTTCTGTCTCTAGTTCTAGGGAGCCCATTCTTAAGTCAGGCTGCGTCCTGCTGACTGTGACCATTTGTATCCTATAAAACTCATTATGGGTTTCAGGCATGAACTAGGAACTCACACCTGTAATCCCAGTACTCAAGAGGCTGAGGAAAGAGGACTGTTGTGAGCTCAGTGCAAACTTGAACTGCGAAGAGAGAAGAAAAAAAAAAGGAAAGAAGGAAGGAAGGAACAAATTCTCTAATGCCTAAAATAAGTACAGTTTCTTGTTCTCTTCTGGAAACCTAATACCAATAAAACAATTACCCTTAGCCAGGCACCATGCCACGTGCCTATCATCCCAGGTTCTGGAAAGCTGAGGCAGGAGGATCTCAAATTCAAGCCTAGCCCAAGCAACTTGGCAAGACAGTGTCTCCAAAAAGAGACACATACATATATACACATGTACACACAACTACGCAGTGTGTATAATATGTACGTATATCCATGAGGAGCTGAGGATATAGCTCAGTATGACTGCCCAGTAATCCTCAGTAACACAAACTTTAAAATAGTAGATGATTACCTTTAGCAGTAGAGTTAATTTTTTGTTTGTTTGGTTTGTTTTTGTAAGAAAGGGTCTTGGTAGGCAGTTCAGGGTGTCCTTGAACCCACGGGGTGATCCTCCTGCCTTGGGCTCCTGTGTCCTGGGATTACAGGTGTGCATCACCATGCCCAGCATTTACATTTTTTAATGTATATAAATAGTATACATAAATTCATAGATGGCTATTTAATGAAGATTCTAAAAGCTTCCTGTCTCATTTCTCCCCTGAGGGGCAATCACTAAAGTGTTCCTTCTGGAAAACTGCTCTCTAGAAAGAGTCTGTGCCTATATGAGCATTTTTAGCACCTGAATTTTGCTCCCTGCTCAGAAGATCGTCTTCCAGCACTGTTCATCACTGTGACCTCATTCGCCTTACAGCTTTTGGTCGCCTTTGAAAGTGAGCTTTCTGATGACCCCTTCTCCTGGAGACAAGGAGACAGCACGAATACCACCAGCCCTCTGAATTCGCTCATCGCCGTTTTGCTTGGTTTGCGTGCATGCGTGTTGGTGCTTACGCGCGTCATGCGTGGGTATTGGGCTTGGACACCAGAGTGCTGCACTGTGGGGTCCAGGATGAGTGCCTGTGAAGTGAGCTGTTCTTGAACTTCCTGGAGTCGTGGCCGAGGTCACTCTGACACGCTGGTCTCAGCCACGGAGCGTGGACTGCACCGGGCTGGGCGCTGGGCGGCATGCTGCTCTCGAAGCACTCCCGCCCGAGGAACCGAGGGCTTCTGAGGCCTCTCTGTTGACTGACACAAGGCCACCGGTGCCCAACGCTTTGCGCCTGTAAGGTTGTCCCCTTGTGTAACTGACAGCTTTGGTGCTCAGCACTGCTGGGATCCTCACTCACCTCCCACACCCAGGACGGAGAGGAGGGGCCTGGCCCAGCACTTCGGGTGCAGTGTTTTTCGGTCGGGAGCTGGGCGATGCCCATGTCCTGACTCTGCTCTGCCCACCCTGGGAGTCGTTTTCAGGGCCCTGGAGGTGGTTCGTGGACACTGGGCCACGAGGAGAGCAGACGTGCACGTTTCTGCAAGTGTGGGCACCCAGACCCCCGAGACTTCAGGGCCCCCGGGAGCGCCTGTGTGCAGCAGGCACCGCTGGAGCCAGTGCCCGCGCCCAGATACTGGCCCTGTCTTGGGCGATGGTGGGCGTCTTTCCCCTCACAGAATCAGGCTCGAGAATCTTCTGCCTGTTGAGTTGTTCAGAGACTTCGTGTAAATTGTTTAGCACAGAGCCTGGTGTGGAATTGTTACTTTATGCAAATATTTAGCAGCCTAAGGTGGTGGCTTTCCTAGTTTCTCTGCTGGCTGAAGGGATGACAGAATTGAGGGAACTGCCTAGCAGTCTTCTTGGTAATGAATTCATTTATTTCTAAGGGCTTTAAATGCATATGCGGTAATTAGTACTTCCTGTCCTCAGAGTAAAGCTGAAAAGTATCTTCTTTTCCTCTTACCCTCTCTTATTCCCATGATGAATATTCTGGTTGTGCAAGAACCATTCCCATTGGTTTGTGGTTGGTTATTTTATTTCTCCTCTCCAGAGGCATTATTTCCACAGCCCCTAAGCGTGTAAAATCTGAAAGCTCATGCTGCTTGGTACCTTGTTGTAAAATCAAGTAATCATAACTTTGCCTTTAAAATTACTGACCTGAAATAGAAACAGGAGAAAAATGAATCGGTAAAGATCGAACATTGGAAGAATAACTCTTCTTCATAGTGGTGGATCATAACAACGCAGGACAATTGATCAAATAAATTCTTAGGGTCTTTTTTTAATGGAGAGTTTTAGACCTGTATCAAAAGCAGGCAGTAATGACCTCCCTTGCCCTTATTACCCAGCTTTAAGGATTTTTGACTTCTGGTCAGTCTTTTTTCTGCATAATGAATTGCAGTTCCAAAGCTGTCAGAAGAGTAGCTTGCTGGTTACTTTTGAGAGCGTGGTGCTGCCCTCACAGAGGGGCATTGATGCTGTCTCCAACATCGCTTTCAGAGTCATCTTTCCTGACCCGCCCCATAGATACTTTATCACACTGTGTGGTGGGTAGCGGTGGAGGAGACAGACACACAGACGGGGAGTAGAGAGAGGAATGGAGGAGGATGGAGACAGACCAGGAGACAGAGCTAACAGGACTGAGACGAGGGATGGAAGGAAGGAAGACCCAAGAGGGGAGACAGAGACCAAGGGAGGACGGCGGAGAAATGGGGCAGGGGATCAGTAGGAGAGACAGGTGGGCAGACCCGTGGGCCTGCAGTGACCAGCAGTGAGAGTCCTGGAGGAGGAGACGCACAAGGCCTTCTCTCTCAGACGCAGCAGGGGTAAACCGCCTCACGGGAGAGGGGTGCTCAGCTGCTCCCGCGCACTGAGTTGTGGAACTTCAGTCTCCTCACTCTCGACTACTCTAGAGAGACCTAGTCCTCGCCTGCCTTACCCAGCCTCGTATATCGTGTGCCTTAATGTTTTATTTCCAAGCAGGATATAATAGAAAGCCCAAATCCCTACTTGGAGGTGTTGAATGCAGTGGCCCAAATTAGCAATAAAAATACCAGTGGCTAAGGAGACTGCCTGCCACCCGGCGGTGAGCGTGGTCCAGCAGGACCCAGGAGACCAGGAAGACCGTGAAAGAAGAGGAGGCGCGAACACTGCTCACACCCCACCCCAGGCTTGGGCAGAGGGAGCGGGTTTGCTGCAGATGGCGGGTGCCTGTGTGGCCAGCGGTCCTGTGTCAGATGGGGTGTGAGGCCAGGCAGGGTCCTGGCACCTTTTGTGGGCACACCAGGGAGCCTGCCTGCTGTCCCAGATGGATCCTGGAAGCACAGAGAAATATGCTGTTACATTTCACCTTCTTCAGGATCTTGGCCATGTGTTTGTTTTGTTTTGTTTTCATTCCAAATTGCATTCCCTAGGCCTTAGTGAAGATCTCCTCATCAGGCTGCTTGATCATCTTGACCGCCTGTCATTTCTGCTGGTCATACTGTGGGTTAATGAATGATTAAAATGTGCTCTTTCAGTATAAGTTAGTGTTTTTTGGAGAGACATAAAGAGGTTTGTTAGGCAGAATTTAGAAGCATATACTCAGAATTCAGGGCAGGCCCTCCAGAGAGAGGCCTTGGCGTAAGGCTTTTTTGTTTTCTTGTTTTGATTGTTCAGGCCGGCCTTAAGCTCACAGTGATCCCCCTGCTTCTGCCTCCCAAGGGCTGGGATTACATCCTGGAAGCTTAGGGTTTTGCCCAGTGGCTAAAGACAAGCACAGGCTGCTCTGAGTTTTAGCTCCTTGGGTTGTGCCTGTGCACAGCAGGGTCACCCTGCCTGGGGATGCTGAGGTGGGAAGACCTGGTCCCAGCCTGAGGCAGTCAGGTCACAGTAGCCTCACAGAGTGGCAGCACTGATGCCTCCCGACAGGCTGGTGAGGTCTTGACCACTGTTGTCCTGTTGTGCACTTGAGAAACTGAGGCCCAAAGGAACATTTTCCGGACACAGCAGAGCTGAGATCTGGACGTGGTCCATCCACACCCAAGCCCAAGCGTGTCATCCTGCTAGGGACAGTGAGCAGATCCCTTAGAATACAGCATGGTGACAGCCACTGGCAGCCAGTCAGCTGGAGAAGTCAGTGGGGCGAGGAGGTGGGGAGGGGGCAGAGGCCGCAGAGAAATTCCACTAGAGCAGGAGGCCAGGAGGGTGTCCAGGCCGGGAAGGCAAGTGGGGAGAGCAGTCAGGGGACAGCAGCAGGGGGCTGCAGGCTCGGGGCAGCTGGGGAAGCGGGGAGCCCTGGTGTGCACTGCGGGGCACATGGCGGCTGCACATCCCCCGGGGACCCTGCTGGTAGATGGCTGCTGACCAGGGGCAGATAGGCCGTCTTCCGGGGCTGTGCTCCCGCTGCCTCCCCCAGCAGCCAGCTCAGGGGGCAGGGGCTGAGATGGTACTGAGGTGACGCCCAATGTCTGTCCAGGCGCTGGCAGGGAGAACGGGGGTGGGGGGTGGGGGTGGGGGTGTCTGTGGTCAAAAAGCCTTTGTGCTTCTTTTCTACCAGTTGTAGAGTCTTTGGCAGTAGGTTCTTAGGGAGAGATATAAAATTCCTTTTATTGATTGATGAATCTATTTTTTGCAGGGCCAGGGATTTGGCTCAGTGGTTCTGCCGCCTGCCTTGCGAGCACAAGGACCTGAGTTCGGTCCCTGGTACCACAAAAAAAATTTTTTTTAAGTTTTTGCTTTGTGTTGAGGGAAGGAAACAGGGTCTGTGTATCTCCATAAAGTTTAATGTTTGGACTGTTGACAAGGACGTTCAGGGAGAATTCTGTTTTGCTTTGTTTTGTTTTTGTCTTGACTGGCCAGGCACATTATAATGTAAAAGTTTCTAGGGCAGATATTTCAGCCTTGAGCTAACTTAAATAACTGAGTTTTTCCAACAGGCGGTTTCTCTAGAAACTGTTTCGTGTATGGCCTGGGGTGTGTGAGTGGAAGGAAAGTTGCACTTACTGCGAAAGGAAGTCTGGTGGTGTGGACTCATGGCTTCCCTTCCCGGCCTCCGGGGTGCAGCAGAGGCTGCCTAGAAGCTCCTTGGGGTCCGGGGCAGATCTCAGGGCTTCCGTGTCAGTGGGTGGGAAAAGGCAACGCGTTGTTTCGCCAGCCTCTGACTGAATGCAGTGCTTCGCCCGGGTCAGCACCGAGGTGACGGTCCGCAGGGGGAGGCCGAGCTCTGCATGTTACGTAACAGCCGCGGCCTTCACACTCGCTGCCGCTTGGGTCTTGCCGTTTAATGTGTTCATCAAAAAGCACATATTTAATGTATTAACAAAGACGCACTGAGTCACAAATTAATTTCTAAAAATATTTTAGGACGCTTTCACTGTAACTATTTCCTTCAGAGTCCTGTATTTTACGGTGTGCGTGCGCAGATGTCATTCTGAGAAGGCATCTGGGGTGCCTGCCCGGCACAGGTGAGGCGCCCCGCCCAGTGGCCGGGGGACATTGGGATGCCCTCGGGCCCCTTGTAAGCCCCTTTCCCACACTGCTTGTGCTGCTGGGCCCTTCCACGCCCCGGGAGCCGCCGGCCCCACTTCCGGCCCTCTCGGCCCGTGTTCCAGGGCAGCGCTCGTCCTGTAGCAGTGACCACAGAGGCCCCGCGCGGCTTCCTTCTTGCATTTCTCCCCGGAGCCCAGGGGCGTGGGACGCTCCCGTCACTGCCACCCTGCCCTTGCTGCCCTTCTCCGCCCTGCGCCCAGCAGCCGCCTTGGTGTCTAGGGTGCTGTGAAAATTTTGCGTAGAGCATGAAGTCGATAGAAAGGCTGTTTTTGTTAGATGTTGTCAGTGATTCTAACTGCTCAGGGGAAGGTATAAATTACAAGATGAGGGACCATGTAGAATGCAGATAAAATTGCTTTCAGCAAGCCCAGATTGTGGGAAATAATACTTTTCCTCTAAGCTCATATTATAAAGCGTGTGTGACTTACACTCCGACTCGAGAGCAGTGTGAGCATGAGCTCATCGGTTGGAACAGACTTTGAAATAAAACACGAAGGCCCCCTCCTCTCAGAAGGGTCTGTTGTATAGACTTTTACATTACAGAGATTCCTCGAACTGGAGGATCCTAGCAGAAGAGCCACCAAGCAAACGAGGAGGAGGAGGCTGGGCTGAAACCCTGGCGAGCGCACAAGTGAAGGGGATGTGAGGGGCGGAGGGGCCCCTCGGGAAAGCCGCACCTCTGGCCGCACGCACCGGACAGGGAGCCCTGACCTTGGGCACCAGTGCCAACAGGAAGGCGGGAGGCTTCCCGGGATGTTTTCCTGGAGGTGAAGCCTCCCTCCCCTTGGGATGGCGAAGTCTTGGCCTCGGACTCCGCCAGCGCGCTGCGTCCCTCCACACCAGATCCGCCCGATTGGAGATTCTCCCCGTAAACATTTTTCATCAGTGACTCACAACTTTGTGAAAGTCCGTTTTTATACAAAATGATCTCTCAGTTGTACTTTAAAGACCCAAACCATTTTCCTAGAATGCTGTCCAGACAAGTTAATCATGCAGACCCTGTGAATTTTGTGGCCTGGTTCTTACCAGGTTTTCAAAGAACTTGATACTTGGGTAGCTGGAACCAAAGCTTTTTGGAGGTTTGGGCGCATTTTTCAGATGCCAGTTCTTGACACTCCGCTGGCCACGGAATGGCATTTCTTGAGTTTTGTTGGTAAAATGACTGGCTTTAAGTGGGGTGAGGAGGCACTTGCGGAGAGCCGGATCTTGAAAGTGTTTCAAATGTGATTCAGAAAGGATGCACAGGAAGATGTTCCCTAGAAACAAGTAAGAATGAGAGCGGATCCTAAAATGTTTTTCCCAAGTCTCACTCTGGCCGAGAGACCCTCTGGGAGGGGGCGTCCTGCACGTCTTTTTTGAATGAAATTTGGGCTTCCTTTGGGTTCTGACTCTGTGACAGAGACTAGCAGAAAGTTCATGCCTTGAACAGGAAAGATTTGAGTGCACTATGCAAGTTTAGCCTTGTGAGATGGGACCGTTTTTAAGGTTGACGAGCATAGTTCGCTATGAAATGAAGCGAGGAACTTGGCGCCTGTACCCCGTGAGTCAGTTTTGACATCAGCTGGGACTGGGAGTTGACTGGAAGGCTTTGGTGCTGGGCTGTAGTTCGGCTTCAGCGTATGGATCCAAGGCGTGCGTGAGCAACACTTCCCTTTGGGCTGGGGAGGAAACGGAGAGGCTGCTGTGGCTGGCCTGGCGTCCCTCGAGTCCGAAAGCAGCAAGAGGCGGCGCCTTCCCCGTGGAGGCCCCGTCCCCCTCGCGTGAAGGTGGCAGCATCTGCCTGCCTGTTGGACACGGTGCCGTCTTCACCAGGACTCCTGTCCAGTCTCCCTGGGCCGGCATCTGCTCTGCCTACCCCAGGTGTTTTCCAGGCCGCGTCCCGATTATGTAACTTTGATCGACTCCAGATGCTGCGGGGCGTTTGATAGCGGAGGTCGGATGGCACTGGAGAAGAAAAGCGTTTCTGTACTCGTGACTTGGATTTAATTTCCTG
The DNA here is from genome assembly GCF_012274545.1 of Fukomys damarensis. Lineage (NCBI taxonomy): Eukaryota > Metazoa > Chordata > Mammalia > Rodentia > Bathyergidae > Fukomys > Fukomys damarensis. The sequence continues at coordinate 45,178,343 of NW_022900948.1, forward strand.
TGTGCTCCTGGCCCGGGGTGGGGATGCAGAGGGACGCACACTCTCTCAGGACAGTGCCGGCGGCCTCCCTGCCCCACACTGCTTCGAGTTCACTTGCCAGTTATGTGAGGGTCAGCTGGCTCGGCCTGCTTTTCTTGTTCTGATTATAAAAATATGTCACACTCATTGTAAGAAATAATCCATAATATAGAAAATTGGAAAGAAAATTGAAAACGCTTATAATCCCACCAAATTTAAGTACTGTTTCACATTTTGGTACATCTCTTCTGTGTTTCTTAAAAAATGTTTACAAAATTGGAATCATGCGCTATATGCTGGGATGTAACAGCAGCACTTAATATTTTGTCCTGAGTATATTCCTAAGCCATTAAGTATTTCCCCCAAACATTGTATATTTAAAGTTTATTTATTTGTGTGGTGCTGGGGATCGAACCCAGGGCCTCACATGTACTGGGTATTGCTCTGCCACTGAGCTCCACACCCAGCCCCATACAAAAATATTTTGAATGGCTTCTTGGATGTATTCTGTGTTATTACTGGGGCGTGAATTACTTTATCATATGTTGCTGTTTAGTACTTTCCCTTCTCTGTGCTTTTATTTAAAGTCACTGTATACAAATCACTGTGCAGCTCTCTCGGGATAAATTGCCTGCGAATGCTGTCAGTCCACCACTCTCCTGGAACGCCTGCTGTTGCTGCCTTGCCCTCGCCGGCAGTGTGCAGAAGATGCACGTGAAAAAGAATCTGCATTTCTCTGGCTGCTAGCAGGGTTCACGTCCTCTCCATGTTTAGTGATGGTTTTGACTTTCAGTGCATTGCCTAATTATGGCTTTTGTCTGTAAAGGGCTCTAAGTTATTAGTATGAAAGAGTCTTTTTGTGTTAAGAACCTTTTGTAGCCGGTGAGGTGGTGCACCTATCACTCTAGGAGGCTGAGGCAGGAAGATCACAAGTTCAAGCTGGGGATGGAGCTCAGTATAAAAGCCCTAGGTTCAACCCCCAGTGTTACAAAGGAAAGAAAGAAAGAAAGAGAAAAGAAAGAAAGAAAGAAAGAAAGAAAGAAAGAAAGAAAGAAAGAAGAAAGAATTAAGGTGCGTGCTTCAGGAAGACTCTGTAAAGTCAGGTACCTTTTCAACACTACTGGATTTGGTATGGGACAAGGTCACTGGAGTGACTTGTAGAAATCTAGAAGATTCTGTGGGGAGTCAGCACGGCACAGTGCACAGCCCCGCGGGTGGTCTGCAGGGACAGAGCTGACATTGAGGGATGATTCTGAGAGGGGCCTAGAGAGATTGTGTGCCGCTGAACCCCATCCTCACCCACGATGACCAGCCTGGCTCTGCGGTCCCAGCAGGTAGCGTGAGGGTCACTCCTACTAATAAAACCCCCCACTTCAGTGTTGCATGGCATCCCAGATACGTGTGATTTGTAGGGTTTTGTGTGTCAGTTAAAAAAAAACAAACCAAGAACAAAGAAATGCGCTGCTCCTCCCTCCCGTTGTGGCTAGCTGGTCAGTCCCTGATGGTCCCCATGGTGCAAGAGGCCTCGAGAGCCAGGGCAGCCCTTCCGAGGACAGTGCCGGGCATGTCACCAAGCTGCTCCCCAGCCCAGGAGGTGGCAGTGTGACAAGACTCTTCCTTGAAATCATCCCTGTCTTCACAGTTCATAAAATGAAATTGCCAAGTGTGGTCATAGCATAATTTAGGATTTGCACTTCTAGAAGTAAGTCCTGAAGATTCATTTCCATTGACAGAACAAAGGCTAGCATCGAAAGACCTGCATTATTTGTGTTCTGTTGTTTACTTCCAAGTGCTCGTTTAGAGAAATGACCGCTCCCCAAGCTGACCAGCCTCACTCCTGAGAGTTGACCGGTCTCTCAGTGACCCAGTGTCTCTGTGAAGCAGATTCAGAGCCAGGCCAGTCCCCAGGATGGGTCTGCAGGTGAAGAGATGTCGTGTGTGGGTCCTCTCTGTCCACACGACGGAAGACGAAAGCCAATGTTCTGTTACCATTTGTGTGGGCTCATTTGTAGATCTTTCCACTTTTTTCAAGGCAGAACTTCCCCTCCTTGGGAAAAAAAGACTTTCTTATTGTAGCTTCCTTAAATGGTGTGTGGGCTTCACCACATAACGCCCACCGCCGTAAGCGCCCTTGGAGTGGCTTCGCTGGATCTTGTCATTTATCACAAAGAAATTTGGAGGCTTTGAGCATAGTGCAAGGGGGAAAAAACACAAGAAGGAACTTCAGGGAACATAATCAGCTATTGGACCTTGTTGTGAAAAACAGTCGTATATTCCTAAGGAATATACGAGGTGATGATTGAATTCCAGCTCTCAGAATCTACTTATGGACAAAACATGAAGGGCTTCTTTATTAGGGGAAAAGACCTCGCAGTTCTCACTAGGTTGAAGGAGAAGGCGGAGCTGCTGTGTCTGACAGAGGGCGAGCACTGCCGGAGGAGAGGGGCGGTGCTGCCCTCTGTGGGGCAGGAGCGGCAGGGAGGCACTGTCCCCAGCCGGAGACTGGTAAAGGCGCACGTGTGACCGAGCTCCCGTCAGTGGACGGTGGCACCTTGGACTGGTGTCTGGGCGGAGAGGTGGCCACCAGGACAGCGGGCAGCCTGGGTTGGGGAGACGCCTTTCATTCCAAATCCTTCTATACTATTTGATTTTTAAAAGTAGGTGTATGTATTAGCGTCAATCCATTTAAAAGTGTTTTAAAGCAAGAAACTTACCCTCAGGGCCGGGGTTTTAGCTCAGTGGTTCTGCTGCCTGCCTCGCAGGCCCAAGGTCCTGCGTTCGATCCCAGGTACCCCCCCCCAAAAAAAACTTAAACTCCATATTTTAATGGAAAATTCATGTGAAGGTGGACTTGGACCCTTTCTGCCTCAGTTCATGTTGAATTAATGAGTTTTAAAAGCTGAAACTACTTGGGAACATTAGTTACCACCTTGGAATGAAGATACTTAGTGTTTTTCACAAGATTTGGTAAAGAATCTTCCTTTAAAAACTCATACTAGATACAGATGTTAAGAAATGAAATAAATTAGGGCTCTGTATGCTGGAAACAGACACTTTTTGTTCCTGAAAATAAAGCTGGTGTCTCTTCGGTTCTCCTTCCCGTGACATTTCTCTCCCCTCCTCGTCCTCCAGAAGCGCTGCAGAGGCCAGTAGCATCTGACTTCGAGCCCCCAGGCCTGACTGAAGCTGCTCGTTGGAACTCCAAGGAAAACCTCCTCACCGGGCCCAGTGAAAATGACCCCAACCTGTTCGTTGCCCTGTATGACTTCGTGGCCAGTGGTGACAACACTCTAAGCATCACTAAAGGTGAGGCGGCTGTGGGCGCTGGTGGGGCTGCAAGACGCCAACTTCGGGGAGCTGTGTCTCGACCAGTCTTCCCTTTGTGCGTCGAGAGAGCAGCTTCCAGTGTCTTTTTTGTTTGTTGATTTGTTTTCTTTTTGTTTTTCTTTTTTGGAGGGAGTAGGGGCTTTGAGACAGGGCTTTGTAGGTCAGGCTGCCCTTGAACTCACTATGTAGCCTGGTTGGCCTTAAACTCATGATGATCTTCCTGCCTCAGCCTCCTGAGTGCTGGGATTCCAGGTGTGTGTCACCACACCCAGCCCAGCTTTCTGGTTTTTGAATATAGAAGGGTCCAAAACAACAGCAGCCTCTTCTCCTAAGGAAGGCTCCGGTACAGAAGTTTGGAATCCAGCCTCCCTGTTTTCCTACCGAACAGGTCACCTAGACAGAGTTTTGAAAATGTGATGTTTTTTCCCCTTTAGAAAAATCACTTTCTCTCAGAAGCCTTCCTTAAGTACAAGCAGAGCACTTGAAAAAAGCGATAGTTTTATTAAAAAAAGAGGCTGCACACTTATCTGTACGTTCAGCACAAGCAGGAAGCTTTGTGTGTATGTACACTTTCTCACAGGCTACCCACGCACGTATTCATGCGGTCTCGTTAAAACTAGCACGTACACGTTTCAGGCGCCTTCGTGACCCCCAGGAGGAGACAGAAGGAAGGAAGCTGGTCTTGAGAGTGGGAATGTCTGACTGGGTTCCTTTCCTCTAAGGCGAGAAGCTCCGAGTCTTGGGCTACAATCACAATGGGGAGTGGTGTGAAGCCCAGACCAAGAATGGCCAAGGATGGGTCCCGAGCAACTACATCACCCCCGTCAACAGCCTGGAGAAGCATTCCTGGTACCATGGGCCTGTGTCCCGCAACGCCGCCGAGTACCTGCTGAGCAGCGGGATCAACGGCAGCTTCCTGGTGCGCGAGAGCGAGAGCAGCCCCGGCCAGCGGTCCATCTCCCTGCGCTACGAGGGGCGGGTGTACCACTACAGGATCAACACCGCCTCTGATGGCAAGGTCGGTTCCTTAGCCTCTCGAAGACCCTTTGGGAAGAGCCCCTTACGTGACCCTACGAGCCTCGGGGCCTCGGGTGCTCCTCTGATGCCCCTGCGGGAGTCGGCGGTGGCTTAACGTAGTGGGCCTGGCTGCTGGGGTTCAGCTGCTCCTCACATTAAGACTTCCTTTTTGAAACTTCTCTTGTAATGACAGTACTTCATCCTCAGAGAAAAATTAAGGCAGATGAACACTTTAGCTTTCAAGTCCAGCCCGTGGCCTTCTTCCATGGATAAAATTGCATTTTAGGTGTGTGGGAGTGCGTGCATGTTAAGTGTGTATGAGCGCGCACATTTGTTAAACAAAAGTGGGATCACTTTAACCCTGGCATTGCCAAACCCAAATGGTTGTAAAGGAGTCAGCATAGAGGATTTTGTTGTCTTTGTGTAAACAGCCCTTCAGAATCCAAGACGGGAAGGGAGGAACCGCTGTTCACCGAATCCCTGTTGCACACAGGAGCAAGCACCTAGCAGTCCATCCGTGTATCTCACTCTGTCCTCTGCACAGGTGTTGGTAGGATCTGCATTTTTGCATTTAAAAGGAGGCCCCAAGAGATGAGGTGTCCTGCCCAAGATCACAGAGGGAGAGATGGGAGGGCAGGCTGGGACCCTGCTGTCCACTCCACTGCCCCAGGGCTGCACTGGGGGGCAGTGAAGTCGGGTAGATCGTGGTGGTCCGTATGGCACATGCATCTCTAAATAATGTATCACGTGTACCTGGGTCTTAACCAACAGGACAAAATGAATCACCATGAAAAACAATTCTGCTCCTAACTCAGTTCTCCTGCCCAGTGGCAGCCACTGTCACCAGTTCCCCCCGGTGAATTTCCTGACAGATTTGACCTGGAATGTATCTGTTTCTCCTGAAAAGACGAACGCTGCTGATGTGTGCTATACACTGCCCTGCGTCTGGCCGCAGTCCATCCACTGCACTCATTTCCTAGACTCACTGGTGGCTCCTGACCTGCAGTTTGGAAACACACTGCCCTGCTTCTTTGTGTACAGTGTAAACACATGCAGGATGAGTTGCCAGCATCAGTTGTACGCTGTTCACGATGGTGTAAAGACGCCATGTCTCCTCCTCAGAAACTGCACACATCTGGTACCTCTCAGACAGCATAGGCAGTGCCTGTTTCCTGCCCTCGTAGGACCTGCCAGGGCATCTTTGTCACTGACTGGTGAAGCAGCTGTCTCCTCATATCTAACACAGCACCCTCGAGCCATTTATACAGTTCGTCTTTTTCCTGTATGTAGGAAATACAGGTATTTGGGCCTGATGGTCCGTTCTCTTTCATTGATCTGTTTCCCCACCGCCAGTGCCAGCTTGGAATGTGGGCACTGTGTCCTGTGTTCCAGTGTCTGCTGGGCTAGTCTTCCTTCTTACCCGTGTAGCATTTTCCTGCCTGGCCTCGCACATTCACCTGTGCCACACGGACGTGCATATGCTCCTGTTGTCAGCGCGCTCTGCTCCATGCGTGCTCCTCTGGGCTCCGCGTCCTTGCAGGTGTCTGCAGCTCCAGTGCCGTGGTTTGTGCACAGAGGCGTAGCCTGCTGTTGAAGTGCAGCAAGAGAGGGCCTTGCCTCTGTGGCTTGGATGTAGAGCTAGGTCTTTCCGTTCTGTGGGACAACACCAGGGCGGTGGCCCTTTTGAAAGAGTCTTCAGACTGCAAGGCGCCTTTTTTTTAGTGACGCGGACATGAGGGTATACCCCGCCTGGGAGGTGACTTTCTGGGGCGGACAGCTGGCTTCCCATCTGTCCTCTCTACCCCCGGCAAGGCATGCTGCACCGAGATAATCGCTGGAGGTTCACACTGGACAGGATAATGGCATCTTTTCCCTGGAGTTGTTTGATCAGCAGACTTGGAACAGATGCAGGCAGGCATGATCTAGTCTGACAACTCATTAGCTGGGGTTGGCCTAAAATGCTGCATGGAGAGGGGAAGAAAAGGCCACACGTGTGGGAGCATGATTTATGGAACTTGAGATTCATTTAAAGAAGCACCCGGTGGGATGTGGTGGCACAAGCCCACGATCCCAGCACTCTGAGAGGCTGAGGCAGGAGGATCACAAGTTTGAGCCCAGCCCGGGCAACTCCACAACGTGGTGAGACCCTGTCTCAAAGAAATGAAAAGGGCTGGGGACACAACGCACAGGCCATGGAGTCCATTCCCCATACCGTACACAGAAGGGAGAGTGGGGAGAGGAGCAGAAGGAGGGAAAAGCCAACCCCTCTGCCTCCAGGGGTCCTGCCGTCCCAGGCAGCACACGGGGCTCCTTTGATCAGCAGCACCCCATCAGACTCCCGCAGGCATCTCGGCCTGCCCACCCTGCCTGGGAGGGCCGCCCCGTCCTCTGGGAGGGCCGGGTGTTTGAGGGGCTGTGTCAGGTGGGGTCATGTCCCTGGAATGCGGGATCAGCGACAGGACGGGGCGGTACCACAGCTCTTTGTGGGTCTGCAGGCTCGGCACCGGAGAAGGCATCTCACATAGCAGAGTTTTGATGCAATCCTTTTTGGATTTCTAAAGGGAAAATTTAAGATTGCTAGGAGGGACAGGCTGGGGTTGGCAAGTTTACTTCTTATTTTCAAATCAGTGAATCTTTAGAAAACAACTGAATGTGGAAGATTCTCCTGCAGGGCCCCAAAGGATTCCATTCTGCCTCCACCCTCCTGGCTCTTACCTCTCTCATGTTCTGAGCTTTTCGGCAGTGGTCATGTTCAGTTAGCCCAGGGCCACAAGTCTAGGATCCCAAGCTGGGGATTCTGGACCTTTGAGCCCGGCTCTTACAAGGACTAACGTCAAACTGAGCCAGTGCCATTTGCTAGCAGTCTGGTGGATAGGTAAGAAATCATCCCACGCCTAGGACACAGTTGTCTTTCTTCCTGTGCTTTCCCTGACTCACAGAACTAAGACTGATGTTCCCTACCACCCCGCCTGACTCCTCTGAGCTCTGCTCGCTGTGTCCATGACTCGCCCATTTCTGTGAGGTGCTGCTCCCCAGACCACAGTCCCTGAGAGCTCTTATGTACCAGTCACCTTTCCTGGTGCGGGACAAAACCCTTAAAGGAGGAGAGGTTTGATCAGGATTACCATTTCAGAGGCTGCAGTCCGTGGTTGCCTGACTCCATGGAAACATCATGGCAGAAGGGCAGGGTGGAGCAGAGCTGCTGAGTTCCTGGCTGCTGGGAGCTGACCCCGGGAAGCCGAGTACCAGCGAGAGCTGCACCCCCAGAGACACGCCCGCAGCAGCCCACCTCCTCCAGCCGACAGCACATCAGCTCGGGCCTAGCGCCCTCTGAGCCGGTCCCTCTAGGAGTCTCTTTATCCATGGAGTTGACCGTCAGGCTTCACTGGCCGTCCGCCAGGCTCCTTTTCTCCCCGAGATGCCGAGTGGACGTTCATCTTCACAGTCTGCTGAAGTGACAGGTGCAGGATGTCAAGAGCAGAATCGGGGAGCAGGCTCTGGCAGAGCGGGCAGGAAGGGCTGGCTGTGGGTGGAGCGTCTCTCATCTCTGAGACTGGCCAGCTCCACAGTGGCCCTGAGGTGCGGGCCTGCTAACTAGGGAGAGCAGCTCCGGGGCCCTCACTCCCCAGCCAGCGGCCCACGAGCAGCGTGCCAGAGGTGACCCTCCAGGGTCTGCAGCAGCCCGAGGGTGCACAGTGCGAGTCCACTGGGCCCGTGTGTGCGGCAGTTAGGAGGAAAGCCAGCTCCGGAGTTGGTTTGACAGGTGCTGTTTTTCCAGGTCGTGGTTAATGAGGAAGAAGCAGCAGCCCTGGCAACACACCCCATTTAACGGGACTCGTGTAGCCCATCGAGGTGCTGTTTGTTCACAGCATTAACTTCCCTGCCCTTTCTGAACGTGCTGTGCATTCCTCACCGTTACCCAGTTGTTCACAGTAAAATGCTGCTCAGAAATCGGAGCTTGTCACCAGAGTAGGTGGTTGGCGGGAGGGACATGGGAACAGGACTGGACTGAGCATGCAGGGCCCTTGAGGGAGGGAGGGTTTAACAGGGTCTCACTATGAGGTTCAGGCTGGGCTTGAAGAACAGTGATCCCCCTGCCTCAGCCTCCTGAGTGCTGGGCTTACAGGTGTGTGCTGACAGGACTGACAGAAATTTTGTAATAGTCTTATTATTGGTACATATCTGAGATACATAAGGAATACATTCATCATAGACAGTGGGAGATATATATATCTCCCATATATATATCTATATAGCCCATATGTATATCTCCATATAAAGCCAATAAATAAATGTGTGTGTGTGTGTGTGTGTATATGCATTTATATCATATCATCTTAGTCCTTTGTACATCCATCTACAAAAGGCCTGCTTCCCTATTTTGTATCGTCTGCCTTTTATTTTGCTCTTTAAACTATTTATACTTTGAGTTTCTCATACAAGAGAAGCCGTGTGATATTTAACTTTCGGTGTCTGACCTCTTTCACTTAGCACTGTGGCCTCAGGGTGCCCCACTTCCCCACAGACGAGTCTGGCTAAGCAGTACCCAGGGAGATATATATATCTCCCATATATATATCTATATAGCCCATATGTATATCTCCATATAAAGCCAATAAATAAATGTGTGTGTGTGTGTGTGTGTATATGCATTTATATCATATCATCTTAGTCCTTTGTACATCCATCTACAAAAGGTCTGCTTCCCTATTTTGTATCGTCTGCCTTTTATTTTGCTCTTTAAACTATTTATACTTTGAGTTTCTCATACAAGAGAAGCCGTGTGATATTTAACTTTCGGTGTCTGACCTCTTTCACTTAGCACTGTGGCCTCAGGGTGCCCCACTTCCCCACAGACGAGTCTGGCTAAGCAGTACCCCGTCGTGTGGATCTGCCACACTTTCCTCATCCGAGAAATGCAGGGCGTTTCCAGGATGCAGCTGTTTGGAGCTGTGATGCTGTAAACGTGGGTTCGTGAATCACTGCGATGCAGTATCTTTAGCTCTTGGGAAGATACCCCGGAGTGTAGCTGTGCTGGGCAGAGTTTCTGCTGTCGCTGTTTCGAGGAATCCAATCCCCACAGCAGTTTGTGTAGTAGCTGTACTCGTGTGCCTTCCCGCCAGCCGTGTAGCAGTGCCCTTCTCCCTCGCATCCTTGCCGGCATTTGTTGTGTTTTGAGTTGGTGATGATGGCTCTTCTTTCTGGACCAAGGTGGAATCGCTTTGTTAAGATTTGTATTTCTCTACTGGGCCAGAAATGCTGAATGTCTTTTCGTGTATTTGTTGACTTTATGTACTCCTTTTTCTGAAAATCATCTTCATTTCAATTGCCTGTTTCAATTTTTGGGGTTGTCTAATGTTTTTTAGTTCCTCGTATAGTCTAGATATTGGTCCTCCATCCGAGGAGTAGCTGTGCGAACTTTTTCCCCATTCTGTGGGTTGCCTTCTTTGCTGCAGAAGCCTTTTAATTTGATGTGACCCCATTTGGCGATTCTTGATGTTCTTATCCAGGTGAGGTTTGTGCAGAAAGTCCTTGCCTGTGCCTGTACCTTCAAGTTTTACCTAATCTGTCTTCCAGCAGGTGCAGTGCTTCTGTTCTCATATCTAGGTCTTTGATCTGTTTTGATTTTATCTTAGTTCAGGGTAAGACGTGGATCGAGAGTCGTTGTCTGCATGTAGATAACCAGTTTTCCCAGCACCATTTGCTTTTTCCCAGTGTATGCTTTGGCCCCTTGGTCAAAGATCAGGTGCCAGTGTTTCTGTGTCCTCTGTCGTGTGTTTCTGTTTCTGTACCAGCACTGTGCTGGTTTTTATCACTGTACCTTTGTATATAATTGGAAATACAGAATTGTGATGCTGCCTGCTTTGTTTTTACTCCCCAGAATTGCTTATCAGTTTTAGTAATGCAGGCATTTTGACTGTATTTGTTCCACATGTCCAGGAACAGGGAATATCTTTTCCTATTCTATTTTCTTTTCCATTTTTCTGATGTCTTCTTCAGTTTATTTTTTCAGGACACTGTAGTTTCTATTGTAGATGTCTTACTCCCTTGGTTAGGTTAATTCCTAAGTATTTAATTTTTTAAAAGCTATTTTGAATGGGATTATTTTCATAATTTCTTTCTTGGTGGGTTCTTATTGGTGTATAAGAGTGCTGTTGACTTTTTGTGTGTTGGCTTTGCATCCTGCTACTTTGCTGAGTTTATTAGTTCTAGGAGTCTTTTGGGTCTCTATGCAAAAGATCATGTCTTGGCTTCTTCCTTCCCTGTACGTATCCCTTTTATATCTTTCTCTCTCTCTCTCTCTTTTTGTACTGGCGATTGAACTCAGGACCTTGAGCTTGCGAGGCAGGCGGCAGAACCACTGAGCTAAATCCCCGGCCCCTTTATATCTTTCTCTTGCCTCATTGCTCTGGCCAAAGTTTCAGGAACTGTATTGAGCAGGAGTAGTGACAGTGGATGGTTTTGTCTTGTTCCTGATTTTAGAACAAAATCTTTCAATTTCTCCTCACTTAGTTTGAGGCTGGCAGTGGATTTGTCATGAGTGGCTTTTATCAGTTTCTTCAGTACCCATTTTCATCGGGATTTTTGTCATGAGTGACGTTGGGTTTTGTCAAAGGCTTCTGTTGCATGATTTTTGTCCTTCTGTTTATGTGATACATTCATTTATTTTTATGTATGTGGAGCCGTCCTTGCATTCCTGGGGTGAAGCCAACTTGATTGTGTTGTATGATCTTTGTTCTGCTTGCCAGTATCGTGTTGAGGATTCTTTTCTCTCTCTCTCTCCCTCTCTGTCTCTCTCTCTTTCTTTCTTTTTTAAAATTTATTTTTTTTTTGTACTGGGGATTGAACCTAGGACCTTGTGCTTACGAGGCAGGCAGCAGAACCACTGAGGTAAATCCCAGCCCTTCTTGAGGATTTTTGCATGTAAGTTCATTAAGGAAATTAGCCTGCAGGTTTTTTGGTTTGCTTTTTGTCTTTGTTGACACCTTCTCTGGTGTTGGTATCAAGGTAATGCTGGCTTCCAGGGGTGAATTTAGCGTGCTCCTTCCCTTTTAGTTTCATTACAGAGTTTGAAAGTGTTGGTGTTAGATCTTCCTTGCAGCTCTGGTAGAATTCTGCAGTCAGTCCCTTGGGCCCTCGCCTTTTCTTTGTTGGTAGTTTTTATTGCTGCCTCTAATTCATTGCCTGTTACTGGTATATTCAGAGGTTTTTGTGTCTTCATGGTTCGATTTTTGGCGATGCAGATGTGCCGGTGAATGTCCCCATTTCTTGTAGACTCTCCAGTTAGAATGTAAGTTTTCAGAGTAGTTTCTTATAGTCCTCTGTATGTCAGTGGTATCAGTTGTGATTCTGCCTTTTTCACTTCTAACTGCATTGATCAGGTTTATTTTCCTTTCCCTCTTTTTGTTAAGTGTGACTAAATGTTTATCGATCTTGTTTATCCTTTCAAAGAACCAACTTTTGATTCATTGATCCTTTGTATTAATTTTTAGTCTCAATTTCATTAATTTCTACTCTGATCTTTACAGTTTCTCTCCTTCTATTAATTTCAAGTTTAGATTGCTCTTGTTTTTTAGGACCATGAGATGCTTCACTAAGGTATTTATTTGCTCCAAGTAAATACTGCGCATTTCTTTCTTTCTTTCTTCTTTTAATGGTACCGGGGATCAAACTCGGGACCTTGCGTTTGTGAGGCAGGCGGTGGCACCACTGAGCTAAATCCCCGGCCCTGGCATTTCTTTTAATGTGAATGTTCACAGCTCTGAACTTTCCTCTTAGAACTACTTTCTCTGTATCCCTTAGGCTTGGGCACACTGTGCTGCTGTTGTCACTTGATTTTAGGAAGCATTTTTGTTTCTTCCCTGATTTCTTCTGTGACCCATTGGTTATTCAGTCATGTATGGCTTAATCCCTGTGCTTGTGTAATTTCTGTGGTTTCTTTTCTGTTGATATCTGGCTTCATTCCACTATGATTCGGTAGAATGCAGGGTATTATTTCAGTTATTTTGTATTTATTTAGGCATGCTTTGTGGCTTAAGATAGTATCTGTTTGGAAAACGTTCATGTCCTGCTGAGAAAAATGTGTATTCTGTTGTTGGAGGAAACACTGCAGATATCTGTTAAGTCGTTTTGTCGATGGTGTAGTTTAACGCTGGTATTTCTTTGTTAATTTTTTGGTCTGGTTGACCTAATGTGAGAGTTGGGTGTTGAAGAGCCCTGTTATGATTGAGTTGGTGGCTTATCTGTCCTTTTATGTCAAGTACAGTGCGTAGATATTTATATTTATAGTTGTTATCTCTTTGTTACGGTTTCTGTCTAGATGTCCCCCCAAAGCCTCTGTGCTCATAGGTGGGGCTTTGGGGAGGTGCCTGGTTGATGGGGCATGATGCTCATCATCGTGGATTAGCCCATGACGAGTTTACAGCTAAATGTGACTTGGGAGGTGCAGCCTAGTTGTGGGGCGTGGGTCACTGGGCGTGTGGCCTGGAAGGGTCTGCTCCGCACCCTCCTCCCTTGGTCCCACTCTGTGCTCCCTGTCTGTTATACCGCCCTGCCTTGGAGCCAGCTGACTCCGAATGAAACCTCTACAAACCATTCGCCAAAATAAACTTTTCCTTTAATTTGTGGGTGTCAGGTGTTTTGTCGCAGAAATGAGAGAGTAACTAAGACTCCCCCTTCTGAGCTGTCCTCCTCACCAGTGGGTTGTGGCCACCTCTGTCTCTTCTGACCAGGTTTGGCTTGAAGTCTGCCGAGTGTGAAAGTAAGCGCGCTGCTGCGTATTCTCCCCCGCTGTGTCGCTTGTGTCCTCTCACCTTGAGTCAGTGAGCTGCCTTTTGGATGAGTCGTGTCACCTTTAAGTGATACGGGCTTGCGTTCCTACCCAATCTGCCAGTGTCTCCACTGAGAGTTAAGACCACTGACACCGAACATTATTATTGTAAGGTGTTCACTGAGTCCTATTCATTGCAATATTTTCCCGGTGCTGATTCCTTTGTTGGTTTCCTGGCCCTATTAGACGTATAATTTCCTCTGGGCTCTTTCCTGGTGGCTTCTTTGTCTCTATCTAGAGTTCTCTTGATATTTTCTGCTGTGCTGGTTTAGCAGTCACGTTTTCTTTCTTTTTTTTTAATTTAATCTTATTATTATTATCATTATTATTATTATTATTATTATTATTATTATTATTATTATACCGGAATCAAACTCAAGGCCTCGCACTTGCCTGGCAGGCGCTGTGCCACTGAGCTACATCCCTGGCTCTGGTGGTCATGTTTTCTCAGGATTTCTCTGTCATGGAAAGTCTTTATTTCTCTGTCACTTTTGAAGGCTAATTTTGTAGGATATAGAATTTTGGGTTGACGAAGATTTTCTTTTAGGGCTTACAAAACGTCACTGCAAGCTCTCCTGAGGTTTGTACTGAGAAGTCTTGATGGGCTGGCCTTTATTAACAACTTGCTGCTTTTCTCTGACAGCTTTTAGTATTCTCTCCTTTCATTGACTTTCTGGAAGTGTGATTATGGTGTGTCGTGGAACGGTTCTTTTCCGGCTGTGGCTATTTGAGGTTCTGTATGACTCTGGTGCTCAAACACTGAATTCTTTCCCTACATTTGGAAAGTTTCCCGCTATGATTCAGTTAATAAGTTCCTCGTGCCTTTGTGTAATCTTCTGATTCGTCCTCTATTCCTGCAGGTGTGGGGCCCAGTTTGCCCGGCGTCTTGTCTTTTTCAGGGTGTCGTTGAGCTCATGCTCTGCACCCACCTTCAGTTCCTGGCCCTGTATCCCCATACTGGTGCAGTCTGCTAGCCGTGTTTTTCACTGAATTTTTCATGTCTTGTATTTCTTTTCATAATTTCTAATTCCTTATCTTACTGGTCATCCTTGTCTTATAGAAAAACAGTACATTTATCATGGGCATCTTGTACCTTTACATGATATGTCTTGGTTTTTATTTTTTCCTCAGGTTCATTTCTTCTTTAAGCTCATCAAAAGGTTTACTAGTGGGGCTGGGGCTGTAGCTCAGTGGTGGTGCCGCCTGTCTCACCAGCGCAAGGTCCCAAGTTCGATCCCCGATCCCCGGTACCCAAAAAAAAAAAAAAAAATTATTAGTAAAATCCTTTATTTGTTTGAAAAAAATCCTCTTAAGCTTTCAAATACTGTGAAATTGCTTATGTGTTCCTTCTTTGAACTCTTCACACATTTTGGCCCTTTGGTTTTTGAGTTCTTTGCCTATAACTTCCTGTATTTTATTATCCATGAGATCATCCTTAGAGGAACTAAGGGTTTTTGGTGGCATCTTGTTGCTTTGCTTTATCACATTTCTAGTTTTTGTGCTGCAGACTGAAGATCGTTTGTGTAGAGAAACCTGTGCCTGCTGTGGAGATCGCTTTAGTTAGACTGTCTCCGTGTGGTGTGCTGCGGTGTCCTTGTGTTGGGTTGTGCTTTGGTGTCTGCCCCTCCTCGCCCTACTCAGCATATTCTCCGAGGTCCCCCTGACGTCCAGCCCTGTTCTGGGCACTTGATCCCCGGAGCCACACAGGGAGAAGAAACGGCCTGTGGTAGTGTTGGTGGCACAGTCAGCATCCAGTCCTCCTCCAGTAAGAAACGCTTCACAGCAGGAGCTGTAGAGACCAGCAGTGGTCAAGGTCAGAGCAAACTGGACATTGCCAGATGTCAGAACCAGTGACAGCTGTAACCGTGTCACTAGGGACCAAAGCTACAGTGACACCGTAGACATTGACGGGCCAGACACTGACATACCGAAATCCGTCTCTACTCACGGCCACAGCCAGACCCTCAGCAAGAGAATTCAGCAGTAATGATATTTAGACAACTAAATATCTAAGAATTAAGAGAGCTGAACTGTAACAGTAAACTGGAGGAGGTGAGGAAAGGGGAAAAGGAAAATTTGAAAAAGGAAGATGACAGAAAAGTGAGATAAAGAATCCCATTAAATAGAAGAAAGTTAACAGAATTAGGTAAATGTAATAGAAAATAATAAGAAAAAATTCAGAAAAGATTAAAACAGAGGGGGAAAAAATTGCAAAGAAAAAGGGAAAATGAGTCCAAAAAAATTCTTACTTGTGCTTAGGTACGCGGTTGCTTGGCAGAGCCTGTGGTATGAGTATCCACCAGGTATGAGGGGGCCATAGTGAGATGCAGCTAAAGCCTTTTTTATAGACCCACTGTGTGCGTGTGAGCTTGAGTGTGTACACACCTGCCTGTGTGTGTGCTGAGTCCTCCCACCCTACCTTGTGGGCAGGGCCAGCCAGGGCTGTGGTTTGTGCTGTAGAGCTGTACTCATTCCTGTGGCTCTTAGGGTCTGGTCCCTCTGTGTACCCCAGGTTGCTGCTGTCTCCACCTAGCGTTAAGGCTGTGGACTTGTGAGGTGCCCCTTGCTCCAGACACCCCGGGATGTGGTGGCCTTCGAGCTGAGGCGTAATGTCCCTGGTCACGTTGGCAGATGGGGCGAGCAAACGGGCCACTCACTTCCGTGCTGGACATATCGAGGTGTTCATTAACTCTGTTGGGCTTCATGCCAGCCCCTCAGAAAACCTCATGCATGCCACTGGCCTGGCTGTTCGTCCTGGAGGTAGCATTACTGTGGCCCACCCACCTGAGCACACCACTGCTAAAGGTTCTTGGGAGCGTGTGACTAGCCTAGCCCCTTTCCGCCCAGTCACTGTGGTAGGGTGACCCTGGGAACCCTGAAGTGCAGCTCTGTGACTCCGATTCCTGGAGCAGTTCAGTCTTCAAACAACGAACCCCTTCCCAGAATAGCTCCTGGTTAGTCCCTCCCGTATATGGCGGCGGCCTTCTCCTCCGACTCTAGCCTGCCCTGCGGGAGGAGTCGCTTTCTTCTGCATTTGCAGTAACTGCCTTTGCTCCCGGGCTGCGGACCCTGCGGGCCCCCTGCAGTTGGCAGAGACGGCCCTCCCTGGGGCGAGGTCAGCTTTCTAGACCCCTTCCTTCCGTTCTCTGCGCTGGCCTCAGTCTCTCCAGGTCCTCTGTGGTTCCCAGTTTTCCTGCCAGGTCTTTCTTGATGCCCAGAGCTCTTCCTTTTCTCTTTGCTAAGTTGTTTTCCAGGTGTGTAAATTTTAGGGTGAGCAATGGACTCGTCACAGAGTGTGTAATTTTAATTATCGGTAACTTTTAAAGTCTGTCCATTTAGTCGGAAACATCCAGCAGAGAAGCCTCATGACGGACTGTAGGAGTCCATTCCACATTGCTGTGGGCTGGGAGCACCCCTTTCAGATCAGCCCTGTGCCCTTGTGCTGACCCGGGGTGGGAGCTGCTAGGATGCCAGGCCAGTCTTCTCAGAGTGGCTTTTTCTGCTTCTCCCAGCCCCTGGGGAGGGAAAGCACCATCAGCTCACCGACCTGAGAGAGGAGAGTCACCGGCTCTTGCACTGCAGCCACTGGGCAGCTGACCCACTTCTCCCAGGTGGGGTCGGAGTTGTCTTTGTGTCTGTGACGAGCACTGAGGACAGCGTGTGGGGTCCCGGCCAAGCCCCTCCTGTTCCTTCACTCACGCACGCTGCGCATCCACGGTCCCATCAGGCGCTGTTCACAGCGGGGACTCCTCCTCCCAGATGTCCTGCCTCTCCGAGGCACTGTCACGGGGTCGGTCGGGGCCCAGGGCCAGTCTCCGTGTGAGGTACGAGTTTCTCAGCGCTGAGAAGTCTTTCTGGACAAATCTTGGGTTTCTTAGAATTTTATTTTAACAGGATTGTTAGTAAAAGACTTTGTAGGGGTGGGAGGCACATTTGTACTCCCAGCATGGAGGGAGGCTGAGACAGGAGGATCACAAATTCAAGCTCAGCTTGAGCAGTTTAGCAAAACCCTGTCTCAAAATAAAAACTCAGAAAGTCTCAAGATGTAACTCACAGAAAACGCCTTGGGTTCAATACCTGGAACGACCAAAACAGCAAAGAAACAAATTGCTTGTGTCATCTCCCCAAGCAAAAAGGAAAACAAAAACAAAAACAAAAACAACTCCCTATTACAGAAATCCTGTTTACCTTCTTGAGGGTCACAGATGGGATCAACTTGTACATTTTATCACTTTCTCCTTTTAAAAATGCTTTAACAATTACAGACTTACAGAGAGTAATTCTGTTAGTTTTCATTCCCACAACAAAGCACCGTGTGCAGTAACTTCAGGAGAAGAGAGGTCTGCCCCACAGGGTGGAGCCCGAGGTCCAGGCAGTGTCAGTGGGCGCTGGTGGGGGTGGGGGCCCCCAGCACACAGTGGCAGAGTGCACAGGAAGCAGGCCTCACCTGGGTCACATCTGGCACCAGAGAAGCAGAGAAGGTGGAGCCGGGCTCAGTCCTTAAACCCAGGGGTCCCAAGCAGCTCCTAGGTCTCAGCAAGACCTGAGGGCCTCGCCCCCAGCAATACTGCCACCTAGAGGCCGAGCCTGTAACAGTGGCCCGCCGGAGGTCTGTCTCCCACCTCACCTCAGGCTCAGAAGCACTGAGTCTCTGCAGCTGCAGCCTGGCCCTCCGCCCCTCTTGCCCCTCTTGCCTCTCCGCCCCAAGGATCCCCCCTGTGTACTGTCTTCCTTCTCCCGGCCCCTGGGCAGCTTAGAGAAGTCTGCAGAGCACCCAGGAAGACTTCCAGCATCTCTTCCCCCACCGAAGCCAGGAGCTTCAGTTCTGTGTCCATGGCTCCCATGTTCTGTGTGGATTTTAGTGCAGAATCCTCTTTGGTAAGGAGCCAGCCCCACGCTGTATCCCTGAAACAGACCAGGGGAGGAGGAGGACAGAAAGGGAAAGGTGGCCACTCCACCCGCACTGGGGCCTTCTGCCAGCCCGTGCCTCCCTCTTCCTCTCGGTTGGGTCCAGTGGAGAACCAGCACAGTAGGACTCTACCTGGGCCCGGGATAGAGACGGGCCTGCTTGTGTGTTAAAGTGCGACAGGGAGGCGCTGGCGTCCTGGGGTGTGGGAGGCTGCCCCCCAGGGGACAGGCCACTTCCTGCTCAGCCGGAAGGAGGGGCAGCAGTGATCACTGTTTCAGTCTGCGTTATCCATGCACAGTTATCAGTTAATTTCCAGTTAGCGACTACTTGTCAAGTCCTGCTATTCAATGCCGACACTTTACTGAGCACCTGTTATGGACTCATTTCTTGTTCTCGGCATTGGACAAGAACAGACAGCTCAGGGCCTGCTCTCCTGGAACTTCCGTGCACGTAGGTGGAACCAGAAGTTGAGCAGATATACAGGAAACAGCTAGCGGTCAGTACAACACAGAAGTAGGGCAGTGACGACTCAGGTGGTGACTTCAGGCTGGTGGGCAGGGACATTTGAGCTGCTCTTGATAGGGTCACAGAGAAGGGAAGTTGGTGGGCATGGATTTCAGGCAGGGGTGCAGCAGTGCCAAGGCCCTGGGGCCTTCCTTGTGTCTTTCTGCGTCAGCTAGCAAGTCCCAGTGTGCAGCGGGAAGGCTCAGGCCCCGTGCCCCGTGGGTGACCGCTTTTTCTCTCCCCTCAGCTCTACGTCTCCTCCGAGAGCCGCTTCAACACTTTGGCCGAGCTGGTTCACCACCATTCCACGGTGGCCGACGGGCTCATCACCACCCTCCACTATCCCGCGCCCAAGCGCAACAAGCCCACGGTCTACGGCGTGTCCCCCAACTACGACAAGTGGGAGATGGAACGCACGGACATCACCATGAAGCACAAGCTGGGCGGCGGCCAGTACGGGGAGGTGTACGAGGGCGTGTGGAAGAGGTACAGCCTCACCGTGGCCGTGAAGACCCTGAAGGTGGGTCGCGGGGATCGTTCTGGCGGCCTGGAGGGCCTTCGGTGGGCCCTGCGGGCCGAGGCCCGGGACTTGCTCTCGCCTCCCGCTGCAGGCTGGCGCTCGAGAATAGTGTTGCGGTTTCCAGGCAGCTTATCTTCCCATTGAGGTTCTTTGAAATCAGCGAGGGCCAAGGAAGCGTTCACGCCCAATCCGGTGCCATCTTCCGGCTGGGACCGGGGCTGGGCCCCGGGAGAGCGCCCCCTAGCGTTAGTTCCAAGTGAGCTCGGCTGACCTGGTCTTTTCTGGAGCTGGGAAAGAAAAAACAAACCCGCAGGCTGGGAAGAGTAGGCCCACCATGCGGCTGGCCCCGGGGACTGGGGCAGCCTTTGGGTTGGTGCCAAGCGGCTGCTCTAAGAGTGAGCTGCGCTCTCCTACTAGAACTGGACAGTGGCTTCCCGAGGCCAGGGTCCGTGAGGTTGGCCCTTGGCCAGACACTTTCGGTGGGAGCGGGAGGCGTGGCTGCTCACCTTGGACTTGGTAGTGTGATGAATATTTCTGTCTGCCGGGCCCTGACTTCCTAGGTGGTCGGAGAAGCAGACAGACTTGCACCAGGAGAGGCTGGCACTGGGGCGGGAGAGAGCGGGGCCTGGGGAAGGAGCAGGCGGAGGCACAGGGAGAGCGGGGGTGGCTGTCCTGTTACCCAGTGAGGATCCACGCAGGGCTCCGGGTCGGAGGGACACAGCGCCACTCAGGGCTGAGAGCCTGGAACTCGGTGCCGGGCACTGTAAGTCACGCTCCTGCGGAGGGAGATCCATTGATGCCTTGGTGTAGAGGCCGTGGGTTTTCTCCCTGTGGTGAAACCATCTTCTGCCCTGGTACGCGTGGGCAGTTTAGTTCTGATCTCCAGAAGAATGGGACAAAACAGCCGCGCCCCTCGTGTGCCCTGTGGATGTAGGGAGAGGTTTGTGTGCGGCTCCAGGGCAGAGCTGGCCCAGGCCTGGCCAGCGGTGAGCAAGGAGGGCCAGGTGTTGCTCTGGTGCCTGGGTTCACAAAAACGAGGCGGCGTGAGCACAGCATACCTCTGCGTCAGCTTCGAAAAGAGTGCGTTGCGAGGAGGCTCCAAGCGCGTAACCTACCTGCTGGAGAGGGAAAGGTGCTCCAGAGGCCGGAGAGCTCGCCTCACCCGTGCCGTCCTTTCTGCCAGACGTGCAGTGCTTTTCCCCGGCCTCCATCAGTGAGGAGAGACGGGCCCCATGCGGTACCTAATCCAGGACAGCAGAGCGCCCCTCTGCTGCATGAGGCGGCCCTGCCCAGCCATGCCATGGTCTCCGACGGTAGTCTGCCTGCTTGTCCAGCAAGAGCAGCTTCACTTTGGAGACTGAGAACTTGGACTCTAAAGGACACTGATGTCTGTCACCTACAGGCTCGCTGTGTGCCTGGCAGTTGTGAGAGTTCCATACAGCACCCCACTTAATCCTTCACCCGTGAGAAGCCAATGGACCCCCCACGTGACCCCCATCCTCTGGGGGACGGGAGAAGAGCCAGGTGCTCAGGCACGGACTCCAGAGCCCACCTTCCTTTTCCGCAGTGGGAACCCAGGTCCGTCTTCCTCGATCACCGTGGGGATACCCTCAGGAGAGTCACGTGTCCCCTCCTCCACAGAGCTGCCCACCCGCGCATCATGCCCTCCACTGTGCCCCCGCCTGACCGTCCTGGTGGGGGTCCCCTTCCCACTCGCCAGCAGGGGGAGCAAGCCGTGCTCATAGCCGGTGCCCACAGTGAGCCTTCAGCGTCCGCACCTTTAGGTCGCAGGGAGAGAACGGAAAGTGAGGCCCAGGAACCTGGACTCAGCTGGGCTGGGCTGGCCGGGGAGAAGAAGCCCACATTTTAGTGAGCTGGGTTTCAAAAGTTAAGTGATTTCTATGAAAGTTCTGTAAATAATTGGAAAAGAGTACTCTTGGTCTGGTTGTGGCATTCACATCGACGCATGAGCTAACGAGCAAATTTACTATGAAAACAGCAGAAGTGTGGTTCCTGAACAGGTGACGCGCGCACCCGGGGCCCTCTGACCCTTGGTCCTGTGACCTGCGTCCTCCCTGCATTTGTGGTCTCCATGGATCAATCACCTGCCAGAGGACCTTCCAGGGGCTGAGTTTGGTGTTGAGAAAGTACCTGTTTCCTCTCCTAACAAGCAGTGTTTTGGTTTTGCTTTTCCTTTTTTTTCTCTCAGGAAAGTAGTTTTCTTGGGGAACTCCAGAAAGTGGCAGGAAAGGAGGGTGTGACAGCCCCCGGTTCTGGCGGTCACACACACGGGCCTTAGGGCTCCTCACCTCCAAGCTGCCACTGCTCTGAGGGCACTGTGTCCACTTCAGGCTCTCAAGCGTCCAGGGACTCCAGTGGGAGGTGGCTTCTCGTGGGCTCATCTCTGGAGCTTCAGGTGCCTCGCTGGTCTGTGAACGCCACACCCCTCCATCCTGCTGAGAAAACCACCTTTTTCTCCAGCGTTTCTGGTTGACAGGCTCCTGGTCTCTGATGGTGAAGGTGGGTGCTGCACATGCCAGTAACCTCGCTCCCCTAGCAGATGTGGAAACCCAGCTAATTGTGCTCAAATCTTGCTCTGGGTTCAAGGTTCCTGCTGAGAAGGAAGACTCAGAGAGCTTAGCCATTTCTGAATCAGGGCTCTTACAGCCATTGCGGTAGCACACAACTGTAATCCCAGCAATGGGGAGGCCGAGGCAGGAGGGTCGCCCCAAGTTCGAGGCCAGCCTGGGCTACATAGTGAGACCCTGTCTAAACCCACAAAATAAAATAGTGCTCTTTCTTTTGCTGTTGAATACTACACTTGTGGGTGAGGCCAAAAGGAGGAAGCTGATTAGAAAATACCTGAGAGGCATCAAGTCTGCGAGTTTGTGTCAGTAAAAAGACAAAAACAAACACCCAGTGTCCCCTGGAGCCATCCTTCCTTTCATGCAATCAGTTTTCTGGTCTGGTCCACTGCTCAGGGTTAGAGAGGGCCGCCCTGGTCATAATGGATTTCATGAACTCCTCTGACGAGTGCCGACCCCGATCCAGCAATGCACCAAGTGCTGTTTGCATGTGCGGTAGATGCAGATTCTCCTTCTCTTTGTGAACAACGGGTTTAGCCTGGCTTGGTGGTGCACACCTATAATCCCAGCGCTCTGGGAGGCTGAGGCAGGAGAATCTCAACTGCAAGCCCAGCAAGTTAGACCTTGCCTCAGATTTAAGAAAGACTGAGGATGTAGCTCAGTGCAGAGGCCCTAGGTTCGTTCTCCAGTACTGTAAAAGTGAAAGAGGGAAGAGAGAGAGAGGGGGAAGAAAGGTGCGAACATAGGTTTAGCGAGGATCAGTGCGTCACCGGTCCCACGGCACCAGGGCAGTCAGTCTGACAGGCCCCTCTCCCCCGCTGCAGTGCCCCCAGGTGTTCGTCCACACCTGAGCCCAGCAGTCAGACCTCCAGAGCCCAGCCGACCCACCTCTTCCCTGGTGTGTGGCCGCATTTCTTCCACCCTCGCTCATCTGAGCGAGTTTCGCCCCACCCTGGGTGGACAAATTCTTTTCAGAAGGGCAAGGGCGCTGGGGTGGTGGCACACACCTGCACTCCCAGCTGCTGTGGAGGCTGAGGCAGGAGGGTCCAGAGTTTGAAACCAGCCCAAGCAAGACCCCGTCAATTTCAGAAAAGGCGTGGGGGGCTGTAGCTCAGTGGTAGGTGCTCGGCCTAGCGGGCCGAGGCCCTGGGTTCAATCCCCAGTACCAGCAAAAATAATTTTTAACAGATGAGGGAAAAAATGTTTGTGGCCCTTGGGATCGAGCCCAAGTGGATGGTGGACTTGTGACATGAGAGCACAGGCCCACCACAGGGCAGCACAGCTGCCAGGCTGTCTCTTGTCGTCTGACTGATAAAGGGAGCTCTGCCTGATTCCAGCAGGGGGAGACAGATTCACGCCGACTTTCTGAAGGGATGACACGGAGGAGTGTCTTCTGTGCGTGCCTGTAGGTGTGCGTGGAGAGAGAGGGACACTGACAGTCAGGAAGCGCGGTGTTTTGAGAGCCTCGTTCCTTCTGCAAATCCGTGTCTCCCCGGAGCTTTCTAACATGGATCGTTCAGGGGCGTCAGCAGCTATGAAAGCAGATGGCGCTTCTGAAGTGATTTCTCCGTGTGGTTTGTACGTGGGGCTTTACAAAAGGAAACTGCGCTTGTCCAGACAGCACCACTCCAGGGTGACTTCTGAACACGCTGCCGGCCCCGGAGGGTTCAGAAAGCCCGGTCGGTGACCCTCTGCGGGAGCAGCACCTGTACCTCCGTGCTGGCCGGCGGCCTCAGTGCCTCTCCCTGCCGACTCCGAGCTGCGCCAGAGCAGCACACACTGCTGAGCCTGTGGGAGGAGAGGTCCGGGGAGAGTGGCACCGCCAGCGGGGTGGTGGCAGGAGCAAGCTGGCCCTAAACGGCTCGGCGTGGTGACCGCCAAGGATGCCGAGTGCCAAGGGATCGTGGGCGATGCCTCCTCGTTACGCACTTCAGTGGCTGACGCGATCGAGCAGCACAGGAAAGCTCTGAGCAGAGGTTGGCCGGTCCTCGGTCACGGCGAGGAGTGGGGCAGCCCCAGTGAGCCGCACATGAGGGCACCACTGGCAGGAGCAGCGTTTGAGGTTCTGCATTTCATAGACAGTTTGCTAGTGAGACCCCCGAAGGGACCTAATTTTGAAGAAAGTCCTTCCTGGCTGGGTGTGATGGCACTGCCTGCAATTGCAGCACTTTGGGAGGCTGAAGCAGGAAGATCGCAAGTTTGAGCCCAGCCTGGGCAAGTTAGCAAGATCTTGTCCCAAAAATAGAAGCTTCAAAAGAGCTAGGGATCGTAGCTCAGTGTCAAAACGCTGGGTTTAACCTCTAGTGGCACACACAAAAAACAAAACAAAGAACCCCCACCAACACCCTCCCCCAGCCCCGCTCAGTCTCTGTTGGGACGACCTCAGGGAACGTGGCAGTAGCGTGTCCTCCGTTATCTCCTGGCTGCCTGCTCTTGTTCTGCTGGGTAGTTTGGGCCTGGCACAGGCTCTATGACAGGATCTCCGGCCACGGCCACAGACCCAGACCTGGACTTGGGGAAGGAGAGGAGAGAAGCAGAGCATAGCAGCCACTGGGAGAGGTTGCCAGGTCGTGCAGGCCTGCGTGGCCCCAGGTGAGGGGAACCCTCGAGCCTCTGGGCGAGCTCCCCTGTCACAGAACCGGCTGTGTTCGCCTACGCACTTGTTGCTGAGCTCACCCATGTTTCTTTCCTCCTGCAGGAGGACACCATGGAGGTGGAAGAGTTCCTGAAAGAGGCTGCAGTGATGAAGGAGATCAAGCACCCCAACCTGGTGCAGTTGCTCGGTAAGTCAGTGCAGAGCTGGGCCTGGCCCGCGTGGGCTGGGAGGGGAAGCAGAGACCCGGGAGCCGCCAGGCGCCACTGTCACGTGGGCCTCTGGAGTGAGACGTGGCCTGCAGGCGCGGCTGTCTGGCGTGAGGCCTGCTCTTCGCCCCCACACCCAGCAGCAGCCTCTCCCCTAGGAAAGAGAAGAGCGTGGCCGTGCTTCCCCCAGGGACACCGGAGCCACAAGGGCTCAGAGCCACGGGGTCGGCAGCTGGGCCTGGGTGCGGAGCAGCAGGCATCGGCTCCGGAAGCCCCCAAGAGCCTCTGCTGCAGCCCCGTGTCTGCTGCAGGGGTCTGCACTCGGGAGCCCCCGTTCTACATCGTCACCGAGTTCATGACCTACGGGAACCTGCTGGACTACCTGCGGGAGTGCAGCCGGCAGGAGGTGACCGCCGTGGTGCTGCTCTACATGGCCACGCAGATCTCCTCGGCCATGGAGTACCTGGAGAGGAAGAACTTCATCCACAGGTGGGGCCTGGCTGCGGGCGGGAGCTCGGGCAGCGCCCGGCCGGGGCTCCTGATGAAGCTGCTCTGGCTGAGGTGAGCCGGGCCAGGACCCGGGCCCGCAGTGCCATCCACCTGGGCCGGGCCGTGCCCATCGGAAACTTTCTGCCAAGTGGGGCATCGAGTTCGTTCGTCGGGCTCCTTCCTGGGATCAGAGCCCCTCCGGCCGCGCCATTGTCCCCCAAGGCCGCGCTGTCACTAACGACCTCTTCCCAGGAGCAGTGGTAACAGCCAGTGGGTGGATTTCGTTCTCAGAGCGTGCGGCCTTCCTCCTCCTCCTCCTCCTCCTCTCCTTGCCCACTTGGCCCACTGTCATCTGGCCCTGGACGGTCCCTGATTGTCCCTGCAGGCTAAATGACACACCTTTGCCGCTTGAAGCCTGGAGTGCTGTGACCTAAAAGCGTGCGCAGTTACCTTGGTGCTCGCATGTTTTGAGGGAGAAAGTGGCTTCCTAGCAAAGTGCCGGCCTGACGGGCTCTGCCGCAGTCTGTTGTGCGAGGCGTTCTCCACGCGGGGCTCTGACCTTTCCTCCCCAATTAAGTCAAGTAGGACAGCTGTGCGGGAGACAGCGGAGCGAGGGTGAGGGCAGTGCTGTGAAGGGCCGGCAGCCCCTTGTGAGGCAGATTTCCGGGCTCCGTGAGCGCCAGGCCCGGCGCTCCTGTCCCTCTGCACCGTGGGCCCCTGGTGCTGCACCTTGAGAATTCCCAGCTCTGATTCAGGCAGACCGGCAGCGCTTCCTGAAATCATCTTAGGCGAACTCGTCTGTTTAATTCTCATTGCTGCTGATCAGGGGGTCCGCGGCTGCGCCCAAGTGGGCTGTGCCCGAGAGGTGTTAGGGGGTGCTCAGGGCGGGCAGGAGGAAGGGGTGAAGGAGGCTGCAGCTGGGGTGCAGAGACGGGAGACTGCTGAGCATGCGGTCCCCGTGCCCGCCATAGCGTGACTGACCGCACTGACGCTCGGCTGGGGCCCGCCCTCCTCCCACCCCGGGAGACCGGCGTCATCGTGGTCTCTGTGACATGGAAGGGTCCCGGGCCCAGGCTCGCTCACTGGTGTAGGTCATGGCTCGGGACCTGCTCCCGCCCTCCGCTGCCTCCCCTAGCTGGGGGCTCAGGGTGTGTTCGCCGCTCCCTGGCCTGCGTCAGGCCTTCACCCCGTGGCTCCATGACACGCTCACGGTGAACTTTGTCCCCGCCCAGGGACCTCGCTGCCCGAAACTGCCTGGTAGGGGAAAACCACTTGGTGAAGGTGGCCGACTTTGGCCTGAGCAGGCTGATGACCGGGGACACCTACACGGCCCACGCCGGAGCCAAGTTCCCCATCAAGTGGACCGCGCCTGAGAGCCTGGCCTACAACAAGTTCTCCATCAAGTCCGACGTCTGGGGTAAGGCCCCTGCCTCCGGGACGGCCAGGCTGGCCAAGCAGCCTCTCCCGCCCTTTCCCCTGCCTCCTCCACTTCTTTTTCGTCATAATTTACTTATCTTGGTTACTTTGCTTCTTTCTTGCATTCTGAAATCGTTTCTCTTGTTTTCTTTCTAAAATGAAGAAAAAATGTGCTTTTTCTTTCTGAATTGTCGAGTAGCTTACTTTCTGATTTTAACATACCATCCTTTTTGTTTTTTGAGGCAGGGTCTCACTGTGTAGTTGAGACTGACCTGGAACTCACTGTGTAGCCCAGGCTGGTCTCCAACTCACAGTGATCCTCCTGTCTCAGCTTCCTGAGTGCTGGGGTTACAGGCGTGCGCCACCACTCCCGGCCAACCTGTATTATTTTGAAGTGAATCCCAGGTGAAAATTTCACTGTGAGTCTCCTACAGAGGAGTTCAGTTAGCGTAACCATGAGGCTACCCCAAACTTGGTGGTGATTTCCGAATATTATCAAATAAGCGGTATTCAGATTTCCACTTGAGCCACAAAAATCCTTCCTTTCACAGTGTGAGCTGAGATGCAAATAGGGGTCCCACCCTGCAGTGCTTGCTCTGCCCTCCACACGTTCCCACTGGCGGGAACCACCCGTGGTACAAGCGCATCTAATCACTTCTTTGCTCTTTTCACAATAAAATTAATAAAAGTCTATAAATGGACCAAATCTAGTTATTTGAGTAACTACTCTCCAAATATAAAAACACTATTCGTACAAATTTAAAAATTCTTATAATAATAAATTACATGTGCGTTACATTTGAAACTGTTCCTCCAGGAGTTTCTATACTTAGAGGCAGCTGGTTTGTGACAAAGCGTGGTAGTACGTGTGGCTTTCTCTGTGGCCACCGCGGCACCTGTGTTTTGGGACAGTCGTGCAGGTACCACAGGAGGGATGAAGGAGTTCAGACCTGAGCCGCCGGCAACAAGACGTACATTAATCTCTAGCCCCCAAGTTCACTCTGCGTCTTTATTTCCTTGTTGATTAATTTGTCAAGACGCTTGTCGTTTGTCCCTCACGTTCCCCGCACTGTGGGCTTTGCTCCTGGCATCCCTGGTCCGATCGCACGCCCCTGGCTCCGGCACTCGGGTCGCCTTTGGGATGGCTTCTTTCACTGAGGGAAGGCAGAGATGTGCTCTTGGGTCAGAAGGTAGATGAGGCTTGATTTCCTCGGGGTGTGTGTGAGAGACAGCTGTTGGAACCCGGTACTGACCCACCGGTTTCCCAGGGATTGCCAAGTCCAGTTCTCAGTTCTGTCTCATTCATTCGGTAGCCGGACCCGAGAACAGGACGGTGCTCTTGTCTGTCTGTCACCCAGTGGGCTCTGCAGGAAAGGCAGGGTAAATGCTTGCTTCTTGTCCTTGCCGCTTTTCTACGTTACACATTGGTCTCCTCATCCCTCTGGTGGTGGCCAGTTAGGCTTTGTTGTCTTTGTGGTGTCCTTTAGAATTCTTGGTGGTGGCGCATGCCTGTAATTCCAGCACTCAGGAGGCTGAGGCAGGAAGCTCACCAGGAGTTTGAGGCCAGACTGGGCTACATAGTAAGTTCAAGGCCAAGCTGAACTACACAGTGAGACCCTCAAAAAAGAGGTTTCTAGGGCTGGGGCTTTGGCTCAGTGATTGTGCTGCCTGCCTCGCAAGCACAAGGTCCTGGGTTCCATCCCTGGTACCAAAAAAAAAGAGAGAGAGAGAGGTTTCTTGGATGTCAAGATCTGGATGTGTTTCCGTCCATGTCTGCTGTTTCCCCATTGGTACAGACTCTGAGCGCTGGCCATTGGAAACTTAGCTCCTCGTGCTGTTGGCGTTGCCTTTGCGGTCCCTTCCATAGCTGCTCTATGACCAGGTAGCCCAGGTTCCTCCCTGCCAAGACCTGAATCTCCGCCTTCTCCAAGGGAGCTTGGCTCCATCAGTGGAAATGGGATTTCAAGGCCATAATGTGGATTTCAAACTTTGGAAGACTTCATACACCTTTTATGAAGTTTGCGGAGTCCAGAGGGACCTTGGAGCTGCTCCTGTATACCCCCAGCGACGGAGCTGAGTGGAAGGCAGTGTCTGGCTTATGCCACGGATCCTTCCGGAAAGGCGAGGGGCTGACAGCCTTGTCGTCCCCCACAGTGCGTTTAGGCTGTGGTGTTAGGGAGCGGACGGTCTCGCTCTGCATGGTTCTGCCCTGGGCTGTCGGGAACCGAGAGTGAGCCTGGCTAATGGTACTGCCGGGGCTGCTTCTGAGGAGCAGCCGCCGCCGCCTGCAGCCCAGGGGAGCAGTTTCCATCGCAGTGCATTAAACCCTACGCGTCTTCCCGCCCCTCTTCCCTCTTTCAGCGTTCGGGGTACTGCTCTGGGAAATTGCTACCTATGGCATGTCGCCATACCCAGGAATTGACCTGTCCCAGGTGTACGAGCTGCTGGAGAAAGACTACCGCATGGAGCGCCCAGAAGGCTGCCCGGAGAAGGTCTACGAACTCATGCGAGCATGTGAGCTTCCCCAGCCTGCCTGTGGCGTGGGCGGCGTGGGAGGCCCCTGGTGTGCACAGAGGGGCAGCGCTGCGCGATCCGCACAGGCCGCTTGCGGAACACTGATGCGCACTTCACAGGCCTTTCCACCGTCTGTGTGCCTTTGCGCAAAGACAGTAGGCGCGTGAGCTCCTTTGGGTTTCATTGTTTAAGCAAGAATTGGATGGGCACGAAACCTGGGTTTCTTATTAATAGATTTCCCAGTCCTTCCCCCAGATACTCTGCTGTAGCAGCCGGAGCCCTGGCTGTTTGTCTACTCCCTCATGCGGGCGTGTGTCTGTGTGCATCTGTTTGGCGGCGTCCTCTGTGACGCACGCCGTCTTCACACGGTGTCCTGCCGTCCGGCCCTCGGCTTCTTCCTGTTCGGAGGAGGCGCAGCGGCCCTCTCCGCGTGACCCACGCAGGCCTCTGCCCTCCACTCCCACCGGATTGTCAGTAGCTGCCTCGTGCCCCGTTATGATTCCCTTCCTTCGCCCACCCTCTTGGGATGAGCATTTGGTTGCTTCGCACATTCGTTTGGTCTTTGCCATCACAAGCAAGGCCTGAACGAGCACCCTCACAGCCGGTGCGACTGCGTGCTCTGCGGGCATTTCTAGAGGCTGAACCGCTGGTTCAGAGAACGGTGCGTTTTAGACCTCGGTAACGTCTACGGACTTGTCTTCCAGAAGAGGTTAACCCGCTCCACCCTCCCATCAGAAGGCTGTCGAGTGCCTCACACCCTCAGCAGCAGTGGGCTCTTTTCAGCCCTTTTCATCTTTATTTCAGCCTCCTTTTAATTAGCGTTTCCTCTCTTAGGAGGGTGTTAGACTTCAGTAACCACAGAGTAAGGACAGGGCAGAAACAAGCTATTTGCCTTCACAACTCTCTCTGCCTAGTAGAGTGGGATTGGGAAACTACATTTATAAATCCAGTTTTTGTAGTAATCCGTGTGTCTGTTAGAACGTCCTGAGATCTGGTGGCGTGTGTCGTTCTGACCTGTCGTAGTGTAAGGTGCTCGCAGGTGGGGATCCTCTGGTTTCCGGGCTGCTCAGGGAGCTGCTGCCACAGCCTGTGTGGCCTGTCCTCGGCAGGCGTCTGACTTGGCCTCATCTGCCCAGGTTGGCAGTGGAATCCCTCCGACCGGCCCTCCTTTGCTGAAATCCACCAGGCCTTTGAAACTATGTTCCAGGAGTCCAGCATCTCAGATGGTAAGTGCATCTGGGCCCCGCTGCGGGCGGAGGGTCACATCGGGCGGGGAACACAGGAACCCCTGTTGGCTCAGCAGTGTTGGCCTTCTGCCTCCAGCAGCCTCACCGAGGTCTGGAGAACGCTAAGTGCTGTTTCTTCAGCATGCGTAACCCTTTTCTGTGACCGCCTCACTGCCCACTGTCATCTTAAAAAGGCAGCCCCATCGCTGATGGCTGCTGGTTTTTTGTTTGTCCTTAGAAGTGGAGAAGGAGCTGGGTAAACAAGGCATGCGGGGGGCTGTGAGCACCTTGCTGCAGGCCCCCGAGCTGCCCACCAAGACGAGGACCTGCAGGAGAGCAGCCGAGCCCAGAGACACCCCCGATGCGTCTGAGACACCCCACTCCAAGGGCCAGGCAGAGAGCGGTATGTCGTGGCGTCATCCCCTGGCGGCCAGGTGGGCCCCGCACAGACGCCCAGCCCTCGCCCGCAGCGCTGAGCCTCGACCTCTGGCAGG
>NW_022900948.1:45210969-45212644 GCF_012274545.1 Fukomys damarensis
CACGGTGCTGGCCGTGAGAGCTGGGCTCCCCGCTCAGCCATCTCTCAGGTGCCAGAGCACACAGCAGCCGGCCTGATGGCGCTGACTCGGGAGGCGCCTGTGGGCCAGCGCCGGCCTCTGCTTGCTGGGCGGTGTCCTCCCAGGGCTCTCCCCAGGTGGGCGAGGGAGGAAGATGGGCACCACCAAGACAGTTTCCTGCCTGCTGGCTCTGCTGGGCGGTAGCGGTTGTCCTCAAACGCAGGGACGATGGTGGGTGCGATCAGCACAGCCTGGGCAGGGAAGGGGCAGGGCCGAGCCAGGGGCCGTGGAGGTCGGAGGCTGTTCACCCACCGCAGTGTCCGTACGCATGTACATTGGTAAAGAGCAGGTCAGTGGTCAGCTTGTGTACACACATGCAGCGGACCCTCGAGTCCTGACCACCGAGGTCTTGAGTTAGGACCCGAATGCCAGCCACTTGTGCTTCCGGATGGTCTCAGATACAGATCTAACCCTTAGAGTTCTGGAAGGAACGTGACAACGTCCTTTCCCGTGTGGGGCTGAGAAACCCTGGGCTGAGATCTGGCTGGAAGAAAGTGGCCTGAAATTATATAGCAGAGAGGCTTTGAAGGCTGTAGAGGGGCCTGAGCCTTCATGACCAACTGGAGTAACAACCAGCCCTCAGGACTGAGTCGTGAGTCGGGCCCACTGTACGTGTGCACACGCATAGCCTGTGCCCTAGACAGGGTCCGTGTGTCTGGCGCTCAGGGAGAGAGCGGATGGCGTGGCACGTGTAGTGTGGGCGCCAGAAGCGCACGGTGAAACGCCACATGGATGCACTCAGCTGGCGCCATGTTCTGTCCCTGTCCCTGGCCCGTCTTGTCCGCAGCGTGGGGGCCGCTGACGTATGGACCATCCAGGGCCTTTGCCCTGTGCCCTCTGTCAGTGTCCAGTTTGGGGTCGGGGCGAGCTTACTGAAGGCCCAGTGACAGGCAGGTGCAGTGGAACCAACAGGACATGTCGGAGGGTGCAGGGAGGTAGGGTCCCCTGGGCCAGCAGTGCCAGTCAGTGGCTCGGCCCTGGCGGTCTGTGCAGAGTTCATCAGGATTTCACGCTCCTTGCCTTCATCCGCAGGACTAAAGCTGGGTGGGGCTCAGCCCTTGTGCTGCCCGGTTTTCCGGGACACATTGTGCCCCGGCACCTGTGGTCTCTGTCACAAGGCTGACAGGAAGCCTCTTCTCCCAGTGGCCTCAGCGAGGAGTTCTGTCCGTCACTGGCGGGAGCCTGGCAGCACCCGAAGGCTTCAGAGGCGCACTCATCCATGTTGAAAGGGTGCCCGCTGAAGTTTTCACACGGTCACCCCTTCTGCCTTCCCACTCGGGTGACAGCCCCGGGGCTCCTGTCTCTTCCCTCCGTAGTCGTCCTCGTGCAGCAACGCCCGTGGAGGGACAGAGGCCGGGGCATCCGACCGGAGTCCCGCCGTGGGGAGCGGGCCGAGCTTCCCGATGCCAGCCTGGGAGTTTGCCAGGGGCTCGGTGAGGCCTGGTCGCCTCCACGCGGCAGCACCCTCGGTTCTGAGTGAGAGCTGAGGGGCGAAGGGAGGTCGCCCGCCCAGGCCACGGCACGGTGCCGTCTGCCCGCTCAGCTCGCCCCACTGTGTTTCAGAGCCCCCCGACCACGAGCCTGCCGTGTCTCCGCT
>NW_022900948.1:45213181-45214218 GCF_012274545.1 Fukomys damarensis
GGGGGCAGCGCCAGCAAGCGCTTCCTGCGGTCCTGCTCCGCCTCCTGCGTGCCACATGGGGCCAAGGACACCGAGTGGAGGTCGGTCACGCTGCCTCGGGACCTGCCGTCCGCCGGGAGACAGTTCGACTCGTCCACCTTCGGAGGGCACAAGAGCGAGAAGCCGGCCCTGCCTCGCAAGCGCACCAGCGAGAACAGGCCCGACCAGGTGGCCAGGGGCACGGGGACGCCCCCGCCCCGGCTGGTGAAGAAGGGCGAGGAGGCCGCGGACGAGGGCCTCAAGGATGCCTGGGAGTGCAGCCCGACTCGGCCCTGGCGGTCTGTGCAGAGTTCATCAGGATTTCACGCTCCTTGCCTTCATCCGCAGGACTAAAGCTGGGTGGGGCTCAGCCCTTGTGCTGCCCGGTTTTCCGGGACACATTGTGCCCCGGCACCTGTGGTCTCTGTCACAAGGCTGACAGGAAGCCTCTTCTCCCAGTGGCCTCAGCGAGGAGTTCTGTCCGTCACTGGCGGGAGCCTGGCAGCACCCGAAGGCTTCAGAGGCGCACTCATCCATGTTGAAAGGGTGCCCGCTGAAGTTTTCACACGGTCACCCCTTCTGCCTTCCCACTCGGGTGACAGCCCCGGGGCTCCTGTCTCTTCCCTCCGTAGTCGTCCTCGTGCAGCAACGCCCGTGGAGGGACAGAGGCCGGGGCATCCGACCGGAGTCCCGCCGTGGGGAGCGGGCCGAGCTTCCCGATGCCAGCCTGGGAGTTTGCCAGGGGCTCGGTGAGGCCTGGTCGCCTCCACGCGGCAGCACCCTCGGTTCTGAGTGAGAGCTGAGGGGCGAAGGGAGGTCGCCCGCCCAGGCCACGGCACGGTGCCGTCTGCCCGCTCAGCTCGCCCCACTGTGTTTCAGAGCCCCCCGACCACGAGCCTGCCGTGTCTCCGCTGCTCCCCCGAAAAGAGCGAGCTGCCCCGGACGGAGGCCTGAATGAGGACGAGCGCCTTCTCTCCAAGGACAGGAAGACCAACCTGTTCAGCGCCTTGATCAAGAAG
>NW_022900948.1:45215045-45216380 GCF_012274545.1 Fukomys damarensis
AGAGCAGGGTGAGGAGGCACAGACACACCTCCGAGTCCCCGGGCAGAGACAAGGGGAGGCTGTCCAAGCTCAAGCCCGTGCCGCCGCCCCTGCCCGGCCCCGCGGGGAAGTCTGGGAAGGCCTCGCAGAGCCCCGGCCAAGAGGCCACGGCGGAGGCTGGTGCGAAAACCAAGCCCGCGGGTCTGGTTGTGGATGCTGTGAACAGTGACGCTGCCAAGCCCAGCCAGCTCATGGAGGGCCTCAAAAAGCCAGCGCTCCCTTCCGGGCCCAAGCTGCAGTCCGCCACCAAGGCACCAGGGACCCCCACCAGCCCGGCACCCGCCCCCTCCGTGCTGACAGCAGCATCCTCGGGCCTGGCAGGGGACCAGCCGTCCTCCACCGCCTTTGTGCCCCTCATATCCACCCGGGTGTCACTCCGGAAGACGCGCCAGCCCCCAGAGCGCATTGCCAGTGGGGCCATCACGAAGGGCGTGGTCCTGGACAGCACGGAGGCGCTGTGCCTGGCCATCTCCAGGAACTCGGAGCAGATGGTCAGCCACAGCGCGGTGCTTGAGGCCGGCAAGAACCTGTACACGTTCTGCGTGAGCTACGTGGACTCCATCCAGCAGATGAGGAACAAGTTCGCCTTCCGAGAGGCCATCAACAAACTGGAGAACAACCTCCGGGAGCTGCAGATCTGCCCGGCGACCGCAGGGGGCGGCCCCGCGGCCACTCAGGACTTCAGCAAGCTGCTGAGCTCCGTGAAGGAGATCAGCGACATCGTGCAGAGGTAGCAGCAGCCAGGGCGCAGCAGCTGGCCCTGTGGGCCCAGCCCCACTACCTACGTCCTACGCCTCTGGCTCCCTCGACCATGCGGTGGTCCTCACGCTGCGGCTGGAGGCCCACCCTGGACTGTGCTCACCTGGCTGGGGCCCCCGAGTGCCGTGGACGGAGCTCTGGGGACCCCTCTCCCGGAGACCCTCCGCTGGCTGTGCCTTCTGTGTCGCACCCCCACCCCGGGCGTCGGACGCCCCCGTGAGAGCCCCTTCCTGGGAGGGTGTGCCCACCAGCGCCCCCACCCGTCACTCCACGCTCCGGGCCGGCTCGCTGGATCTCCTCGCGTGGAGGATGCGGAGGTTGGAGGGGAGCACGGGGTGCAAACTAACTAGCCTCTGAGCCCCGTGGGTCTGGGCCCAGCTCTCGCTCCCCCGTGTGTGCTGCGAATCCTGGCTTGAGTCCTGAGGGTGGCAGCGGCTTCCGACCAGGCTCTCGCCCTCCTTGCTCCTCTGAGATGGCACGGGCGGTTGCCTTCAGGGCTGCCCGAGACCAGACAGCCTCCCGGCCGGCCCAAGCCCT
>NW_022900948.1:45216656-45227312 GCF_012274545.1 Fukomys damarensis
TCCTGCCAGCAGCCCCCGGCGTGGGTGCTCACCGCCGGCTCGGACTCTGGAGACTTCGCACAGCACCGCGGTGCGGGAGGCCCCACCACACCACAGCGGCCTTGCAAAAGAAACCAAACGCCTCCAGCCCTTCCTGTTAACCTGCCGTGCCACTCTATTTTGCATTTACACTTTGGTAATTACACTTTTATAGACTCGCTCTTTTATAAATGGCGTGTAAATAGTTTTCCACTGTGTTCTCTCTGGAGGGTTCGTGGTCTCCTGTTTCTCCCTCGGTCCCATACATTTTCTTTCTGTATACGACTCTGTGTTTTTTGAATCAAGATCTCTCCTCTGTAGTATTTTTTAAATAAATAAGTGTTTACAGAATCACTGGCAGATTGTCCTGGTCTGTCTCCTCCCTGTTGTTGAGCCGGTGCCTGTGGAGGCGGGGCTTGGGGTTCTTGAGGGGCTGAGGTCCCGTGTTGGGGTCCACGGGCCAGAATGAGGGTGGGCGGCCATGAGGACGTCACCGCCAGGGGCCCGGGGTCGCCCCGGCCCTCGTCCTCGGGCCAAGTCGCACACTGCTCTGCTCTCAGGCCCATCTGGGTCGTTGGTGCTGTAGCCACCAGGCCGTCCCCGGGCCCTGAAATGAGGGAGGCGACATCCTGCGGTCATCACTGCCAGCCCTCCGAGGACACCGTTGGGCCCACTTCCCGTCCCCGCCTGAGTGCCCCTTGCTCATGCTCCACATGCCGGCTGTGTTTCTGGGGGTGGGCAAGGAGGAGCAGAGGTCTCCGGCCTCCAGGGACGGCGGGCCTCACAGGGCCACGCTGCTGGCCCGAGGTGGAAGAAGGGGAGGCTCGGGGGGTTGGCAGGGCGCCGACACAGCCTTCTCCCGGAGACCGTGGCCCCAGCGAGGGCGGAGATGCCTGCGGGCCTGGCTATGGAGTTCACCGTGGTCTCTCAGCCACCCCTGCCGGCGGCTCTGGGTGCAGATGCCTTGCTCTCCTTCTGGAACTGGGGCCCCGGCTCTTCTGCCATTCGCAGGGCTCCCTTGGGCACCGCTCTACGGCTGGAGACGGCCACAGCCGGCAGCTTCTCGGTGTTGAGCGGACCACTCGGGTCTTCACAGCAGCCTGGGAGGCAGGTAGGTGTGTGGTCACCACTGGTGAGTCAGCCCCCACGCATGAGACTGGCCACCTTCGTAGGGAGACACACGTGTCACCTGAGCTCACGGAACTGTCTGGTCTGGCTGATCCAAGATCGTGGGCTCTTCACCTCCCTCGAGTGGTCACAGAGCTCTCGAGGACATCATAGAAAGTGCGGCTCCCAGCTCCAGGAAATGCAGCACAGCGCCGGGGACCGTGTTCTGCCACAAGCTTTGTCTTGGTACAGAACACACTGAGCGTGCAGCCCCCTGGTGGTACCCAACCTCCTGGGCAGCACCCTCACCCCAGTGCCATCTCTGAGCCGTGGCACTGGCAGTCCAGTGGCAACAAGTCCCTGGCCAAAATTAAAGTCCCTGGAGTCTGTCCCGGGCGTCCTGAGCATTAGAGCACAGTCGGGATGGTGGTGCCTCCCCTGCTTAGCACGGCAGCTGCCTTTCTTTCCTAAGTATCAATATTTCAGGCATATACAGAAAAATGCAGAAATGTTTTCAATCCATGTAAACAGCCACATGCCTTTAGATGCACCCACCCAGAAAAGCCTTTTCTGTGTCTTGGATGAGAACAGCAAACAGCTACAGGCAGCACTCAGGGCACTGGGATTGGAGAGCAGAAGAAGCCAGACCGGAGCTGGGTGGGGTGAGCTGGGCACTCCTGGTCCAGTCTCTGCTTCAGAGGTACGAGGCGTGTAAACAAGGTGCTGCAGTAAGAGATATATGGCTCTGAATCCCTCTCAAAATCTCTCACCTCGGCTGCTCCCCGCTGCAGCTCTGGACTGCTCTTTCCTAAGGGTCTGCGGCCGAGCGCACCCAGCAGAAAGGCGGGAGCTTGGAAGTGCCGTGGTGCGCCCTCCGCCACCCTGTCCACCGGGGCTCGCACCCTGCGGCTTCCGGCTCCACCCCACAGTCAGAATGGCCACGGAAGGGAAATATCTTGAGCTGAGGGCACCAAGGGAGCTGCCGGAACCCAGCTAAGGACGCTCGCGAAAGAGCGCTCCGGAGCTGCTGGGGGAAGTGGCAAGGACAACAGGATGAGTGTATTCAACCTGAGAGGGAGGATTTTCAGAGTATGTGCCTTTTACTGTAGTTTTAAATTATTTTTAACCTTCACCATATTTATTTCATCCTACCTTGTAAATGCTTCCCAGTCTTGCCTTCATCCTAGACAGCAGTGAACTTCCCCCAGGAGGAGAGATCCGGGGGTCAGGGTTGCACAACAAGGCCCAGGACCTTGGCACAAGCCTGGGGTGCACAGCGGGGCAGAGGCTAAAGAGAAAGTTTAGCCAGACACAGTGGAGCTGATGTAACAGACCAGTGCCCTCTGCAGCCTTAGTGTTCTGGTTTTCAGGGTTATTGAACTCGAATGTACGAGCAAACTGGAAAGAATAGCTTTGTTGTTTTTTTTTTAATGATGAAAGGGCTTCCATTGCTGGGCTCCCCCTCCCACCTCTATCCTGGGCTTCTCTGTTGAGGTTAATCTAATCTTGCTAAATTAAAAACCTGCCAGTGCACACCCAGCTGAGCAGGACGGTCCAGCTGGCTCTTCTCCGGGCGCTCTCAACTAGTGACCACGGGCAGGCATCTGTGTAAGAGTCGGAGAGTGGACTGGGCCAGGGGCCTGGCTGCAGGCATCCCTCTGCCCTTGGCCGTGGGTCAGCGATGTAATCACCTGTGCCCGGCTGCCTTATGCATGAAGGAGCCGTGGGAAGGGTCAATCCAGCCACCTGCTCCTGCACACCCAGGGCGGTGAGCACCCGGGGTCGGCTAGCGTCACCCTCACCTCCTGTCCACCCACTGACACTTGTCCCCAGGGCCGTCTCGCCGGACGCCCCGGGGGACGTCACACCAGCAGGTGGTCACAGCCGGAAGCCTCTCTCCCTCTGACTCCTGGACTGGTGTCCTTGTCCTGTCCCTGTGACGCGTCCCGGGGCCTAGGGAGCCCCGTGTGTGTGTGTGTGTGTGTGTGTGTGGAGGCGCCTTCCCCACCTCGCCTCCCGTCCCCACGCCCCAGCCGGCCCGGTTGCTTCGTGGCTCAGATCTGTCACCCTTAATGAAGTGGCTTTTCTGGCTGCTGAGGATTGAGAGCTGCTGCCAGGCAGCGAAAGTCACTCATAGAATGGGAGACGCTGAAGTGCTGCGAGGTGCCAAGCTGGGCCCGGCCCAGTGTGGTTCTAAAAGGCTAATAAAAATCCGCCAATTAATTGTGACAGCTCAATGGAAAATTATTCAATTGTGAGCAGGGGCAGGCGGAGGCTCTGCAGGAGGAGGGGAGCTGTTGCCATGGAAACATCGATACAAGTTCTCATCTCGGCAGTGGCAGCGCCTCTGACATGGGACGGATGCAGGGCTGAGGCGCAGCAGCGGGATAGAAAGGACCGCGCGTCTGGCCCCCGGCCCGCAGCCGCTCCGGGCTGAGCACTAGGGCTCCCCGGGGTGGAGTCGCAGCTTCCCTGACGCTCTTATTCTGAGAAGAGGAGGAAGGAGCAGTCGAGTGTAGGAGGAAAACAGCCTGCGCCGTCTCCCGTACCTTTGACCAGCTGCCAATTAAGGTGTGCGGGCCCAGGCAGCGCGGATTTCCATCTCCCCGAAAGCAGAGGCTGTCGGAGCTCAGGAAAAGGAAGTTTCCAGGCCCAGAGGACCCGGAGGGAAGATGCCAACATCCTATTATGATTTTGCAGTTGCTACAACTTTTATTTCAAAAGACGCACACGACACATTCATACTGTGAACGTCGGAAGTGCAGCCTCGCTGTAGCAGAACCGCACTCCCCTCCCTGCGCCTCCCAGCTCTCCCGGGAGCCCCCAGTTCGCAGCCGTCTTCCTGCCAGAGGGGCCTGGTGGTGGTGGGGTGGGGACGAGGAGGGTGGTTTTCCTGTTTTCCGGCTTGGCTCTTTTTTGGGTTCTGGCTCTCGGAACCGCACTGTGCACCCCTGAACGCAGTGCTTCGCAGACGCATTTCGGACGCCCCCGTGGAAGTCGTGCAGAGAAGCTGACAACTCTGATGACCCCGCCGCCGAGTCCCCGCCATCACCTGGATCCCGCACGGCCCTGTGCATGGCCCAGCCGTGCCGCCCTGGCCCTGGCCCCGGCCTGGCTCGGCCCTCAGACCATCTGGGGACAGGAAGGTCAGGGCCCGGGGGGAACAGCGTGGCCTGGTCGTCTTGGCCTGCACACAGCTTGCTCTTGCTCACCTCTTTTTCGATCTTGGCCAGATTTTTGTTTTGTTTTGTTTTTCTGTTGGTTTGGTTTTGCTTCAGCAAAGTTAGAAAATCTAAAGACAGCACACACCTAACAGAGCCTATGCTAATGCTTTGTGATAAAATGCCAATGTCGCCTCCATGTCTTCTCGGAGGCTGCAGGAGAAGACAGCCGTGAAGACAGATGGGGTGGAGGCCTCGTGGCAGCCGCTCCAGGGCCCTGGCTGTCACCCCCGGCCAAAGCGGAAGTTGAAGCCGCCTTTCCTCCTGCTGTAGCCAGTGAGCTCCTCGGCCAGGTTCCCCAGGGGACCTGTCGCCTTCTCGCTGCCATCAGCTGGCAGGAAGCTGGTGGCCTCGCTGCCCTCCTGCCTCCCCAGGCGGAGGCTGGGGTGCCCTCTGCCCGAGGCCTGCAGCTCCCTGGCCACAAGGAGCAAGGCCTGTGGCTGTGGGGCACCAGACCACGGCAAGGGACCCCACAGAGACTGGGTGCCGGGGCCCTCGGCCAGGTGGGCCCAGCTCCTTTGGGCTCTGGTGCCTCCCACGGTGTCCACCGGCTCTCTTCTGTCCAGCAGAGGCAAGCAGGCGCCGAATGGCAGGAGGAGCAGGTAGGGCAGGGAGGAAGGGCCCCTCATCTGGCAGGGGAAAGAGAGAGGAGTTAGAGGCCGTGTGCGGGGCCAGCTTGACTTTCGGGGCCTGGCGGCCATCGAAGAGAAGCCTGGGCCTGGCCGAGCCTGGCTTCTGAGCAGCTCAGGAGCAGCCTCTCTCTCCCCCAGCAGGCTTGGGAGCTGACACCAGTGAGGCCGGCACTTGCCCTCCAGCTGCCTGGGTCGCTTAGCCCTTCAATACCAAAGCTGCCAGAGTGGCCCCGTGGCCACGGGAGGGCAGCGTGAACTGGAGTTGCTTCTCCTTTTAATATAATTACTGACTCTGGGGCCTTATCCTCTCAGAGGCCTGCGAGGGAAGGAAGAAGCGCCTGTCTGTTTCCAACTTGATAACCAGTGGGTCTGGCAAAGCTGCTTAGCAGGGAAATGGCTTGTGCACTTGGTGGCCCTGGCCTCACTCACCACCACCCGGGCACCTGGTGGCAGATGCCTAACCCCACCACCAGAGCAGGCGTGCCAGGCTCCGAGCGACAGGTTTCCACGAAGCCTCTGCATCTCCTTTCCAGAAAACCCCACTTTCCAGTCAAACTGCCAGGAGGCTGGAGATTCTGCCAGGCCACACAACTGCAAAGCAGAGGCTCCATCCTGACAGCTGCCTGGCTCCTCGGTGTGCCAGGCCAGCGGGCGCGTCCCCAACACAGGCCACCTGTGGGTGGCCTCACCCCCAGCTCATGAGGCCCAGGCGGGCAAGGTGATTGCATGAGACCCTGTGGCTTAATGAGGACGGAACTGGGTTCATGGCCAGGTCCAACTGTGCTTGACTCTGATGTCCCGGACTCGGTGCTCTGCACCACACACGATAGCCTGGGGGACCTGAAACAGAAATAAAGCTCCCAGGATGCCCCTGCCGTGGCCATGACTGCTCCCACCCTGTGCACACAGCCTGTCCAGTAATGACTACGGGCAGCCGGGCTGGCCCGTCCTCTGGGGAGTCCCACCGAAGCTAGGACAGGGAAGAAAGGGGCCTCTCCAGAAACTGCCCAGAGCTCTATCCAGAAACGGCTCCCCTGAAAACATTGCAAAGAAGGGAACTCAGCCAGAAAGTTTGAAAAAATGAAAGAAATCTCTCTGTCTGCCCTAATCCAGCTCTCCTAAGCTTGCTCTTCACCTGGGCCTGCAGTGACGCTGGCCTGGGCCCGGAATGCCCCTCCCCCGGGACTGAGCTGCGGTGTCCTAAGGGGACTGGCCCGTCCTCCTGGGAGTACCAGGATAGAAGCACCTGGGGTGGCCTCCAGGTCCTAGGAGGTCGGTCTCGATATGGAACTGGAAGTGGCCGTCTTCCCTCGGGGATTCTGGGTCCTTTCCAGACTGCTGAGAGCTGGGGACCATGGCGCACTGGCCCCAAGGTGCAGGGAGCAGCCAGAGCTGCATAGGGCAGAGAGGCCGGGCTCTGGTGGTCACTTGGTGCTGCTGAGGCCATGGGCAGGGCGAGGTATGGGTTCCTATCTCTGGCCTTCCTTGGGCGTGGCTCTGTGGACCCTCTGCCTGCAGGGCCCACCTGCCTGGGACTGGGACTCACCGTGTGGCTGGCGGCTCCAGGGGCCGGTGGATGCCTGGGACAGTGCCACGCTGGGCGGAGTTCCTCAGGTCCTCGTCAGGGAGGCGTGGCTCCTGGCTGCTCCCCGCTTTATGTAGGCTCTGGGTGTCCTGCCCCCCCGCCCGGCTGGCTGATTGCGGCACATTCCTAACCCTGAGATCCCTTTGGGGACATCGGTGGTGACGGAGGGGGCAGCGCTGGCTGCACAATGAGGACCCAACACAAACAGGATGTGTTCTGATGAGAGGGCGGACGCTGCCCTTTGGAGGAGCGTGGCGGCATCATTAGCCACGAACCGTGGGCACGAGCGCCTGGGTCCCTGGGCAGAGCACGGAGGCCATTAGAGCCCTTCCCTTGGTCGGGCTGGCCTCGCTCGCCAGAGGACGTGGGATGGGTGGACATCCACGTCCTGCCCAGCCTGGCTGCCCCGGCAGGACGGCTCCCTCAGCGGGGGTCACAGATGCACTTCGCCCGCTCCCGGAGAGGCCGTGAGCCTGTTAGCAGACATAGCTGCATGGTGGGCCTGTCCCTTAGATGGCGTGCTCTGTCCCAGCCCAGGCCTGACACCCAAGGGGCTGTGGGCACCGCACCCTTCGACTCCTCTGAGAGAGACCACACCGCCCTTGGGCTGCAGTGATGGGTCTCAAGGCCAGGCCATTAGCTAGTGTGGACTGGGCAAGGGGCATGGTCAGCACCTCCTGCTCCTGCCCACCCGCGTCCATAGTGGGAGCACAGAGCGGGGATGCCGGGACTTTGTTGGAGATGGGAACACAATGCCGGGTGCACAGGGCCTGGCTGGCAACGGCTCCACCCCTGCTTTCCCTGGGCCCAGCCCTGCCAGCCTCGTGTGACCAGTCAGGCTCCCTGTCCAGTGCGTGGGGCTCTGGGAAGAGGCCAGAAGAAGTCCCATCTGTCCACTGCAGGTTTGGGGTGTGGGCACCGTCGGTGTGGGGAAGCCCGGCCCCCCCCATGGCCACACTCTGCCCCTGCTCAGAGGTGCTGGAGCCAGGTCAGGTGTTGGATTTGGGGACAAGCGTCCCACTGGTGGGACCCGGCCTGTGCCCAGAACACAGGGCCCAGAGAGGCTGCTTTCCGATGCTCTTCCGGCCTCCGGGCTCCAACGGCTCTGAGGCTGCCAGGGTGACAGCAGCTGGGCCGCTGTGAAGGGCCCACCAACCGGAGGCAAATGGGCAGGGGCCAGCGTCCCCTCACTTCCGGGGGAGCTACCCTGCGGTGTCCACGTGGACTCTGGCTGCAAGGCCCTGACCCACGGCCTGCCCCGCTGAGCCATGCGAGCCCCCGCCAGCCAGCTGCTGCCCGGGACATTCCTGTGCCTTCTCAGCCTCAGTTTCTCCAACAGCAGCGCCCACACCATGGAGAAGCATTTCCTCTCCATGGCTGTTGGGGGCCGGGGGCGGGGAGAGCCGAGCTCTTCCCCCTAGGTGTTCCCAGGCCCTGCACTCAGGGAGCCTCTTGCGCTGGACCCAGGACCTTGTCAGCTCTGAGAACTCCGTGGGGTTTGTGGAATCCGGCAGCCACCAAGGGAAGTGCCTCGGGGACAGTTTGGTCGTGGCAGGGACAGCTGGACCAGGTGTAGCCTGTGGGCATGGACTGGTGTCCCCACCCATTCCTGCTGGCCCTGTATCCCAGCCGGCAGGGCGTGTGCCAGTGAGGGAGGACTCTGGAGTGAGCCAGGTCCGAGTTCCATGAACCTGGATGTGGGGTGCGAAGACCCCTCCCCAGCCGCCTCGCGCAGCTCTTCCCCCGGCCCCCAAGTCCCCTCTAATACCAGTGCTCATAAACGAATTCTGGTAAATGAACCCAGGGCATGATTTTACCGCAAACCTCAAGTCGGTTCTATGACTAAATAGCCATTAGGAACCATTAGTTCCTAACAGTGTCTGCTACCCCAGAGCTGGAGTCCCAGCCCCGGGAGAGAGCTGCGGGGACAGTTCAGCACCCAGGGACACCAAGCGGAGGTGCAGGTGGGCAGGCCCAGGTCCCCCAAGCCCACTCCAGGGGCTGTCAGCCCTCGCCAGGGGCAGGACCCCCACCCTCCAGCTGCAGCTACCCCACCCTGGTGAGGGGCTCAAGGTCATCAGCTCCGAACCCGCACCCCAGGCCTGGGGAATGCTGTCCTGGGTATCAGACCCGCCCATGCCATGCCGAGGGGCCCTGAGCTAGGCTGGCACAGAGGCCGCGGCTGGGTCACCAGGTGACTTTATTGGAAACAGGAACGCACAGGACGTCAAGTGCACACACCCCTGGCGGTGACCATCCCACCCCATGCTCCCCTCAGCCTCAGTCCCCCAGCCCTCGGACCCCACACCACTGCCGTCACCAGACACCCCAAGGCTGCTGGGACCCCTTCACCCTTGAGCCCCAGTCCCTTCTGCAGAAAGTGGGAGAAACAGGTCCTAGGGGTGCCCCTGCCTCTTGGCTCAGAGCCCCCTCAGGTCACGGCTCCTCCAGCCGTGGCACAGGGCTGCATGGCTGCTGGCAGGCAGGCCCTGCACAGGTCCCCCTGGCCCTCCTTCCTCTGCCTGGGAACCCGAGTCCCCCGGGCTTCACGGATGCGGCTGGCAGTTCATGTTTCACCGCTTGGCTGGCTCGCTAATTCCACAGGTCTCTGCCCGAGACGAGGGAACGGGGCTCCAGCCCCAGACAAACCCTTTGTGGTTGGGGGCCGGTGCCAGGAGGAGGTGGGCACCAGAATGTCACTGCCGCCCCAGGGACAGGTGTCAGTAACCCCATTCACACGCAGCCGAGGGTCGGGGCGATGCAGTTGGAGACCAGCTCTCAGTGCTGTCCTTCGTTCTGGGAACAAGGGTCCCTGGCTGTTACGGAGCCTGCCCGTGAGAGGCTGGGTGGTTCCTGCCAAGACCTGGGGTACAGAAAGGAAGGCCCTCTGCTCGGCTCACTTTCCTCACCAAGGGAAAGGAGGAGGCTTGGAAGGTGACATCATGGGACACGGGGATGCCGCCACCCAACATCCAGTTGGGACCGGGGCCCTAATGACCATTTGGACCCCCCTGGCTGGTTGCACGTCTCAGGTCCTGGCGGTTCCGCACAGCGTCCCCTGCTTCCTGTAGTCCCTCCCTCCCCTCTCAGGTGACAGCCAGGCTGGGGGCTCCCTGAG
The DNA here is from genome assembly GCF_012274545.1 of Fukomys damarensis. Taxonomy (NCBI): domain Eukaryota; kingdom Metazoa; phylum Chordata; class Mammalia; order Rodentia; family Bathyergidae; genus Fukomys; species Fukomys damarensis. The sequence continues at coordinate 45,226,338 of NW_022900948.1, forward strand.
GCCCAGGGCAGTGTGCAGGGCTCTGAAGGGGGCCCAGGAGGAAGCTGGGGGTGGGGTGACCGGGTGGTGCCCCTTCAGCCAGCGCCCAATCACCTAGTGGTGCCACCCTGCCCTTGGGCTCCTGGACAGGGGCTGGGCTGATTCGTGCTGCTAACCTGGACTCGGGCTCCTGAGCCACCCTCACCTGTTCTGCTGCGCCCTGCCCTGTCCCCGCTGGCTGTGCTCCAGCACATCTGCCAGACAGACACACCTGCGACTCAGAGCATCACAGGTGGGAGCTCATCTGATGTTGCGTCAGTGGCGGGCGCGCAGGACTGACACAGACGCTGGCTCCAGGCCGGGCCGCTGCCCCCACAGGAACAGGGTTCCACGCGGCCTCTGCAATGTGACCGGCACCCTGGCGAGCTGGTGTCCGGGTTTGTACAAGACAGAGAGGGCCCACGGGGCTTCCGTTGCAGCTGGCTTCTGTCTCACCCCCTCCTGTCTCTGGGCAGCTCCTCACCGCCACCCTGGGCACGCTGGGCCGGAAGCACCCGCAGCCCGGGCGACACACAGGTGGCCAGTGTGGGGCCTGCAGAGGGCTGCGAAGTGTCACTCGCTGAGGTCCACGGCCAAGAGGAGCACGGGGAGCAGCCAGGCCACAGGGCCAACGCGAGGCCCCTGGTCCTTCAGGAAAGGGGAGCCCACTCCCCATTTCCCTGCCTGCGGTCTGTCCTCCGACCCAGGGAGGGTCCCTGCTGCTGCTACCACCTGGCCAGGCTCCGGGCTGGCAGCCAGGCCTCCTCAAAGGTCCCCTTCTGGTCCCCATAGGCGAGAACTTGCAGAAGTAGCCCTGCGCTGGATCCTGCCGCAAACCCACAGGTGCCCAGCTCTGAGCCGGCAGCCGAGTCGCCTGGGGGCGGCGGCACGAGTGGCCGGGCACTGGGAAGTGTCCAGGCAGCCTGCGGACCGCTGCCCCAGTCGGCCCCTCTCCCC
>NW_022900948.1:45228043-45241493 GCF_012274545.1 Fukomys damarensis
CGGGGCGCAAGCCGGCGAGACCCCAGCGTCCTCCTACCTGCGGTGCCCGAGTACTGGGCCACGGAGAGCGGGTACCCGTCCTCCTCGGGCTCCACCGAGAACAAGCCCACGCCGAAGCTCCCGTAGCGGGCGAAGGCCGTGCCGTTGTCGAAGTCCTCCAGGTCCACGTGCAGCTCGTAGGCGGCCTGCGTGGTCAGCGCGTGGATCCTCTTGAGCCCTGGAGGGGAGAGGTGGGCGAGGAGGCGGCCGAGAAAGAAAGAGGGGTTGGGGGGCTGGGAGCGCGTGTTTGGCGAGGCAAGGACAACTGGCGGCAAGTGCGCCTCTGCTCCACGCTGCTGCCTTCTTCCTGCGGGTCTGTTTGGCAGGAAGCGGAGACTGCCAGGTGTTCCCGTTTGGTTTACTCTTTAAATTGGCCGTGCTTTCCAAATGCTCCTTAGAGCTGACAGCCGGGGAAAGACAGCAGGAGCCGGTCTGGTGCTGCCTTCCCGCCCCAGCCTCTGGGCCTCTGCACCTCTGCACCTCCGGGCATCCGTCCCAGCCCCTGCCCCGGGCACTTTCAGGCACCTTCTGGGTCGCCACCCTGGGTGCCAGTCCTGTTCCCAGCAGCTGGTCCTGCACAGAGGCCACGCTGGCGCCTGCTGCCCCCGTCAGGCTCTGCACCGCAGCCACACCTGCCCGCCTGCCCTGCCCTGTCCCTTCCTCTGCACCCCTCCCGGGCCACACACGGCTCCCTGCCTGTGATTAACTCCTGATTAAGAGGGCGTTTAATCACATGCTCCGGGTGGGCAGCGGCAGTGACATTTCATCAGCCTCACCCCCTGCCTGCCTTGCGCCAGCCCCTGGGGCCAGTGTGAGCCAGCAGGGCAGGAAGACAGGACAGACCCCATCCACCCGCAGGGCAGTGGCTTCTTCCCACCCACCAGGCTCTGGCTCGGCAGGAGCAGCCCAGGAAGAGCAAGGATGACGGCCACGGGACCTCAGCCAGCGTCCCCTATGTCAGCCCCGGCCCTCGGGGAGTCGCTCCCCGCCTCTGGGCCCCTGCACAGGTGACCCCCCAGGGTGGATGTGGGGCCAGGAGGCTCCCAGGGAGACAGTCGGGTCTGGTGGGCCCCGGCACCCCACAGCCCTTCCCACCGCTCCCATCCGGGTGTCCCCAGTCACCCTGGAGGCAAGTGCTGTCTTCTCTCCTGTCCTCCGAGGACGACAAGGGGCCCAGGGAGGTTAAGGAGCTGGCCTGGGTTGCACAGCTACTCAGAAGCAGAGCCACTCTGTGGATGTGACCCCAGGCTCTTAGCCGGACCTGCCGGGGACGAGTCCCACGCTCTGAGAGGACCTGAACGGGAGGCAGCGGTTCCCTCTCTGCCGCCACAGGGTGTCTGCGCCGAGGGTCCCCACCAGGGGCAGCCTTTGGGCTTGGGTGCGCCTCCCCGACACTGGTCCCCACCTCCCCTCCAGCTCCCCGGGCTTCTCCAGCCCCTGCTGGTCGCCAGGGACTTCTGCCAGCCCGGGGACTGCTCGATGCAGCCCACTGTCCCTCTGACTGCAGGTTCCAGGGGCAAGGGATAGGGGGTGCGGCGCAGAAGCCCCGCGCGCCCTGCCTCAGTCCACCGGAGAGCTTGCAGGTGGATTGAGAGCCCAGCCCAAAACACTAACGGGAAAGCAAAGAACAATACACCGGGAGACACTGATGAACCTGGGGGCAAAAGCAGGGTCTAAAACTCAGAAGAGAGGAAGGAAAAGACCGGTAGAAATGACCGCGTAAAAATTTAAAACTTCTAGGAAAGAACAAGGCTGGAAGACAAATGCCTGGGAGTAGATATGTACCCTGGGCGCTGGACCAAGGACTGGTCACCTTAGTACATAAAGAGCTCCTATAACTCCACGGGAAAAGACAGACATTGGGGTGAGAGGAGGCGTGGGAGCCGGGGGGCTCCATCCCCAGGCCCGCCTGGCGCCTGCAGGGCTGATTAGGCCTGGCCTAAGCACTTCCTCGTCCTGAGCCCACAGAGATTTCAACTGAGTTGTGGTGGCTTCTGAGCAGCGGGGCGCTGGGGCTGATGGGAGTGGGTGGCCGCCTTCTCCCTTCGTGCCCCCATGTGGGCACCGGGAGGGGGCTCCCCAGCCGGGGCCTCGCAGTCCCGCCCCTCCAGGGCGTGGTTCAAAGCTGCTCTCCCCGGCGCGGGACCCTGCAGGGGACACACCCCACCAACACAGGCTTGTAACATGACCGCACGTCTCCAGCCCCGGTTTCCTTGTAGGAGGGGAAGCTGCCCCCCTCAGGCGGTGTGAGGGTTCGGGGACAGACGTCAGCAGGTGCAGGGGGAGGCGGGTCACAGGGTGCGCAGCGGTGGCACTGCACTCCTGCGGGCAGCCCCCTGGTTCCCCGGGCCAAGGAAGGGGAGGCCCTGCCCTCCGGACCCCAGGCTGGGGCAGCCGACATTAACGACAGCCCAGGAGCGGGCACCGCGCCCCTCTGCCCTGCCTTTGGCACCCATGGTCTCACTGAAGCCCTTACGGACCTGGGGCCTCCAGGCCCAACCTGGCACCAGGCACCAGGCTCCCCTGCCCCCACCCACCTCCCACCATGCACTTGGCCTCCCGGGTACCCACACGGGGTGCACGGGGACTTGGGGTAATGGTGAGCAGTCACTGTGTCGTGCGTCAACCGGATCCCCACACGACAGCAACTCAAACCCCGGCTCAGCCGCTGCCCGGACACATCCACGTGCGAGACCCTGCATTGTTCCCGATCAGAGTGGAATTAGAGAAGGCATCTAACACCCTCAAAACACTGAGCGCATTTGAAGGTGGATGCTGCGTCATAACGGCATTAACAGGCCCCACAGCACTGCCCCGCAGGGTCCCTGCTGCTCTCGACCCTGCCCGTGGTCCCCAGGCCTGAGTGGTGGCTCCAGATCCGGGGCAGCGCCCAATCATGCAGCCCTGGGAGGACGTCTGTTCGGGGCGGGGCTCTTACCTAGCCAGTGCTCGCCCGTCAGCTTGCCGAAGCCCTCCCGGTACGCATCCCAGCCCCGGAAGAAGTTCACAGAGCCATCCTGGCGGCGCTGGAACACCTGCAGGGCAGGAGGGAGAGCTGGCGCCTACCATGGTCCCCGCGGGCCCGCCCCACCCCGACTCCCTAACCCCGATCCTGACCAGGCCCCCGTTGCCCTCCACAGCTCCCAGCCCCGGCTCCAGAGCAGCATGGTGACCAGGGTGGGACTGAGTGACCAGCCACACACCTTCCGAGTCCGCAAGAAGGGCTCTCCATGGACTGCAGGACGCCCAGCCTCCAGCGGGCCTCTGCTGCCCGATGCAGGAGGCTGGGCCCTTCCTGGCACTGGACCTCAGTTTCCCCAGTGATGAAGAAGGGACAAGAGTCGCGATGGAATTTTCCAGGTCACAATAAAATAGAACGAAAGCTGTCACTGAGGGTGGTGTTTTGCTGCTTTTTAGTGGTGATACTGGGCTGCTGCACTGAACTGCATCTCCAGCCCTTTTCTACTTTTTGTTTTGAGACAGGGTCTTGCTAAATTCCTAAACTGCTCAGGCTGGGTTCCAACATGGGATCTTCCTGCCTCAGCCTCCCAGAGTGCTGGGGTTACAGGTGTGCACCACCAGGTGTGGCCCTATTCTCAAGCTTTGAAACAGCTACCCCAGCTTAGGCTTGGCCTCCAGAGTCCCATCTCAGATAGCCCAGGGTTGGGGGCACCCGGGAGCCCCAAGTCCAAACCGCTCCTTAGGGGAGTCCATGGACTGGGGTGGGAGCTGGCAAGCTGCCCTTATGCTTCCTGGGATGACATTCCCAGCCGGGGGCCTGGAACCCCTGGGCTACACTGCTCTGAAATGAAGGCCACCCAACCCTCGCTGCCTCTGGATAACAAGCCCGTTCACGCAGACCTGGCCGCTCCCCTCCAACTGTGCAGAGCTCTGGCTGCGACTCCGAGGGCTCTGAGTGCCGCTTTCATTACTAAGCAGCTGGATCTCAGTGGCTCAGAACGACCGGCCCGGGCCGGGGTGAGCGCAGGCCAGACACTGGGCATCAGGGTGGGGACGGGGTGGGGGGTGGGGGTCACAGGCCTCAGGGCAGCTCTACCATCAGGGAGCTGGGAGGGGCAGTGACACCTCACTCCCCTCACCTGCAGGCCCAGCCCTGAAATTTCAAAGTCCTCAGGAAATTTGATCAGCCCAGCCTGGCTGAGATCTGAGGTACCAGGGAGCCTTATCGACAGCTGAGATTGGGACCCTGAGCACGCAGCCCGGGAAAGGCTTAATCCTAGCAGCGGAGGCTCCCCAGAGGGTGTTGGGCTGCACAGAGGGGCAGGGCTGCCGGCGCTGGAGCCTGGGGCACAGCTGGCACTGGAGGCTGCTGGCCCTGCGCTGGGGCCACGGCTGAGTGGACTGGGGTTCTGGTGTCCTACTGAGTCGCTCTCCCTCAGAGCCTCGGTGTTCCTGTGTGCAGAATGGAATCAGAGCAGGACCTTCCCGTGGGCTCTGATGGCCCAATGAGCTCAGAGCCAGCTACATAGGAGGAGGTCAGGAAATGCCAGCTAAGCTGCCCAGGCTGGAATCCAATTTGTGACCCTCCTGCCTCAGCCTCCCAGAGTGCTGGCACGAGTCATTATGCTCAGCCCGATAGGAGCCTCTCATTCCTACAAATGTTCCGTGGAGATCCTCAGTTCGAGATGCCAGCTGGGGACCTGAGCCAAGAGGCCTGAGGTCAAGCCCTGCCCTCAGGGTGCCCCTGCCCAGGTGGGAAGCCGGTGGAAAGAGCAGGGCTGCCCAGTGGGGCCTGACTTCCAGGAAGTTGGGAGGTGGCCCTGCAGGAAAGGAGGGCAGCTGCTCCGTCCTCCTACTGAGCCCTCCTCCCCCCACCAGGGAAAAGCCTGGCTTCCCAGGACCTTGGTGAGGGTTAACCCGGCTCATTCCCCTGCCCCTCTACAGCCTGTCCTGCTGCTGTGAGGGAGAAAGGGGGTAGGCGGGGCACAAACCCCGGAAATCCGTCCAAACCAGACAGAGAGCCCCATGGGGAAGAGGGGAAGGGGGCTGGGGACAGCACTGCCCTCCCAGGTGGCCATGCCCAGCCGGGGCTGCACAGGGGCCCGAGGTGCAGGGGTGCCCAGGGGGCCCTACAGGAAGGCTTGCGGGAGGCACAGCTTTCTGGGGTGCGTGCAGGGCCCAAACCTCCAGAGGATCTGCCTCCAGCCCAGAGGCCAAGATCTGAACTCTCACCCACTGCCCTCCCAGCTAGGTGCTGCTCACAGCATCACCCCACCGTCCCCCACCGTCCCCCAAGCTCCATCCACATGCTGATTAACAGCGGTGACCACGTCCCAGGGCCTCCTGTGCTCCTGCTTTTCAGCACCGCCCAGAAGAGGACGTGGAAGTGGAGACCGGCGTCATTCCTGCTGAGATCTTGGAAACTACGCCCAGTGTTTGCCACACGGGTCCTGAGACCTGAGTGGTGCTGAACCGGGACCCCCCCAGGGAAGGCCACACCGTGACTCGCCCGCGCAGAGTGACCACGACCCAGAGAAACACAAGTGCACACAAGTGCACGCACACATTTCTCTCTGAATTGAGATCTCCTGGAAATAGTTCCCTGTTCTAAGGAGGATGCAGCCTGGTATTTCCTACTGTGATCGTTGCGATTTCACCCTGTCTTAGTAAGAAATAATCTTGGTCAAAGCCCACGGAAACGGTTCTGACACCTGTCAACGGTGACAGCCTGTGGCCTGAGAAACGCTGCCCTCCAGGTCCCGCCAGGGCAGTCCGTGTCACTGGCTCAGACTCCCAGTGATGAGGGTGCCCGGCGCCCCACACTCACCCTGTGCCCAGGACGGTGCCCCACAGCCCCAAAGCGCCAAGGGCCCCGGCACTGCAGGTCAACAGCCCGATTCAGGCCAGGCGCGAGCCACAGCTGCGGCTCCAGCTCTCTGCGCACTGGCTGACTTCAGAGACACCAGCAACTGGGATGTCACCCAGCAGAAGCCTTTAATCAAGATCCGCTGGGCCGGAAGACACCAAAGGGAGCACGGAGGAGATGGGTGTGGCCACGTTGCCCTCCTCCCGCCCCTGCCCCTCGGATCCCTGCTGAGGCAAAAAGGGCTGGCGAAACAAAGACCAGGCAGAAGGACGGCCTGCTCCCAGCGACCCTCGGGGCCCAGCGCCCCGCGTCTGCCCGGGCTTTGGGAGGGGACGTGGCGGATGTAGGCGCGCCCGCTGCAGCCACGGGTGGGCAGACAGACAGAGCATGTTTTCCACGCTGAGTCTCAGGAGCCAGCCCTCGCCACCCGGCGCTCCTGGGAAGTACTGCCAAGGGGCTCTGCCAAGGAGCCGGGCCCATGTGGGCCGTAGATGGTGCAGGCTCCACGGAAGGACAACTGCACAGGGGTGTGTCTGTCCAGCTCCGACCCCAGGGCCGAGGGACAAGCTGGAGATCGCCCTGCACTCTTCACGCGCCCCGTCCAGGCCCAGCCAGGACAACCCCGCAGCACTGTCCCCCCGCCCAGGAGCACGGGGCCCACCTCCCGAGCCCCTGAGCCAGCTCCAAGGTCACCCCGGTGCCAGGCCGGCATCCTCTTGCCACAGCCCGGCAGATGGAGACACGGGTGGGGCGGAGTCTGTGCCCCAGGGCGGAGGGGCGCAGCGCATAACACACTGCAAGTCTGAGTGTGGCCGGGGCCCGAGGGCCAGCCAGGGTGCCGCTGAGCCTCACCCAGCTCTGTCCCGGGAGCACCTGGCTGGCACTCGGGCCAGGTTCCACCCAGACTGCGCCCAGGCTCTGCGACCACTCCCGTCACAGCTCACCTGCAGAGCAAGCGCCACACCGGGTCCCACTGACACCCGGGCTCACGGGGTGATGCTGACCCCCAGACAGCTCACCGCACTAGGAGGGGTGGAGGCCCAGATCTGGAGCCCACTGCTCCCAGCCTGCTCAGCCCTCTGGGCTCTGTGCCTTAGTTTCCCCATTGATAAAGCAGGGATTTTGACCTCCCAAAGCCCCAAGGCTTGCGTGAGGAATAAAAGTGCCAGCACTTGACACGCAGTAACTGCAACAATCACTGGCCGGGGCTCGTGGCTGGCAGAGGCCTAGGGTTCCTCGCTGGGTCTGGGGCCCCTGGGGGAGATGGACGCTCCCAGAGTGGTGGAGGAAGCAGGGCCCTGGAGGGCAGGCGGACAGCCAGAGACACGGGGACGAGTGAGCGCCCGGCAGGCTCCTGCGGCTGTGACTTGGACGCACACGGACCTTTTCTGAGCCTCAGTTTCCCTCCTGCAAGTCCCCACAGGGCTGTGGCAGAGGAGGACTGAGCGAGACAGGGCCCGCGGGTCTGACCGCCTCCATCCTCCCCTTCGGAGCCAGCTGCTGAGCCCAGAAGGGAGCGGGCCTACTCCTTGTTGTTGACTGGAAGTGGTACCCCCGGCACTGGCGGCCTTCCACGCTTCCCGGGCTTGGCAGCAGCGCCTGCCGGCTCCTGGCACGACACACCCAGAGCTGCCATTTATCAAGTGGGCGCCGGCTGGGCGTTCCACGTGCGGGATCCCATTCACGTTAACACCGAGGGACCCCAGCTGCTCCGGGCCGAGCTTTCTGCACCCAGGTGACAAAGTGCAGTTAGCCGGGTCCGCCCTGTCAGCCGCCACCCACTCATTACTAATCGGTGGCCTCGGGATCCGTGCCTGCTCCTCGGGACTCGGGACTGGGACCTGGCCACAGTGCAGCCCAGCAGGAGGGAGCGCGCTGCCTCTCGGACCTGGGTCCCCAGTGCCCAGCGCCCGGGGGCTTTCATCTCTCCTGAGCCACCGAGCTCTTCGAAGTTTCCTGAGCGAGGGCTGGATTTCCTACCGCCTGGAGGGCTTGGCAGGGAGGTGGGGAGGTGGGGGCCAGGCCCTCTCACAGCAGATCCAGTTGGGGGCACATCTGACTGGGTGACCCCCACACTGGTGACGCCCGGCAGACGGGTGCGAGCCTGGCGTCTCTGGGTGCGGGGGGAGTGGGTGGCACAGAGCCGAATCACTTCCAGACCAGGTCCCTGCTGTCCATGCTGAATGGGACCCGACTGGCTGACCATGTGGTGATCACACGAAGACAAGAGCTCGGCAATGCGGCCTGCAGGACAGGAGAGGACCCCCCCTTCCTCTTCCTCCTCCACCTCCCTGCCTCAGAAGCCACCTGAGACACCAGGCTCGCGCCACGGCCTCCTGCCTGCCTCCCTCCTGGCCCTGGCCCTGGCCCAGATCCCCGTGCACCACCCAGGCCAGCAACTCAGAGTCTCCGGGCCCCAGCAAGCCCCCCTTTCCCTGCCCGAACCCCACTCCAGCCCAGCCCCCGGGTCTCTACGCTGCCAGGGGCCTCACCCAGGCCGGAGGTGGGTCGTCTGCCTTGGTGCCTGAGCGAGTGAGGCCCCCGGGGGACAGCTCCATCCCTAGAAGTGCAGGTCAGACCTCATTCACTCAGGCCGGAGCCTCGGGGTGGCAGGAGGAGATCCTGATGGACGCCCAGAGGGTCGCTGCTGAGGGCCCAAATGGATACCAACGTCCCCTGGCCACGCCAGTACTTCCTGAACAGCGGCCTCCTTCCAGAGCCCCTGGGATATGGGCACCTGTTCCTCATCCTCCGCACTGACAGCCCGAGCCCCTGGTCCCGGCTGGGGAGTGGCGCTCATGAAGCCACGCTGGCCCCGACTCTGGTTCCAGCCCAGGGATGCAGAGCAAAGCCCATCACGCTGGCTCCTCGCGGTTAGGAAGACAAAGCGCTGTTAACCCCAGAATGGACCCAGGCAGGGTGAAAGCTGGACGGCAGGGCTGGCGGGCAGCGTCCCTGGGTCACCGGGGGAGCCTGCTCTGCCCTCCTGGCTCTCCTGGGGGTGCTGACCCCTTTCAAACTGGACCCCCAGGACCCCAAAGCCCGCACCACACACTTCCAGGTCACTGGCTGCAGGGGTGTCCGGCACCTCCCCTGGATGGCAGGAGGCACACAGCGGAAGTACTCAACGCGCTCCTGGGAGAGGCGAGGGCCTGCCCAGGCCAAGGTCGGACACCCTGAGTGCCTCAGGACCCCATTTCTGTGCCTTGGGCCCCGCGGACCCCCTCTTCCAGTGGGGAGCTGGAGGCACGGGGTCTCAGGGCTGTGGCCCCTGGTCATTGGTGACTGATCGGCTTCCAGATCACACAGGAAACGCTCTGTTAGCCTGGGGCAGAGGAGGCTGGGGCAGCCAGGAGCTGAGGTAGACAACGCCTTACACGCCCCTCCTCCTGACCTCAGGGCTGGCGGGAGGCCCAAGCAGCCCCCACCCAAGGGTTACCTGCGGGCAGTGTAGACCCTGAACCACTGGCTGGACAGCAGAAGAAGACAGAAGAGAGGCTTCCCAAGGGACCCTGTGTCCTCACCAGTCCCTGGCAGAGTGGCCCTGCCTCCTGCCCCCCAGGGTGCTCCCCTCCTGCCCCACCAGCCACTTCCTGCCGCGGCCCTTGAGAAGGTGAGGTCCAGAGAAGCTCAGGAACTCGCCAAAGCCATGCAGCGCGACTGAGCGCCACAGCCAGACGGAGCCCCGGACGGACGCTGCAGCTCCAGCCCCAGCACAGCTCTCACCCACCTTTCTTCTCCAGCGCCCTCCATTGCTCCCCAGTGCTGTCCATACCCTCCGACCTGGAGGCCAACACCCCGGCCTCGTCTCTTCACGGGCCCTGTCCCACCACTGCATCTGTGTGTCCCTGCTCTCTGACTCCTGCGCCCTGTGCGGTTGACCCCTGGACCTGCTGCTGTCCCCCACACACTCAGAAGCCCTCTCTCAGCCCTGCGTGGCTGTGCATGCCTGTAATCCCAGCACTCTGGTAGGCTGAGGCAGGAGGAAGCAGTCTGGGCTGCTTAGGAACTTGGCAAGACCCTGTCTCAAAATAAAAAATAAACAGGGCTGGGGATGTCGCTCAGTTCAAAGGCCCTGGGTTCAATTACCAGGATGGAAAAAAAAGTCTCCTTTCCCTAGGAAGTCGGTCCAGAGCCTCCCCAGTCTCCCAGCTCCTGAGAGATCTGGAGAGGGGCCTCACCAACTCTGTACTCCCTAGTGCTTGATACAGTAGGTGCTCAACTAAATGGGAAGCTGAGAATTTCTAACACTCTCTGTTGTGCATTGGATGAATTACCAGCAACACATCTGTGTGGATGGACAAGCAGTTTTCAGGGTGGTACCCAGGGACAGTGGTATGGATTGTTCACTGTTCAAGGTCACCTGGCCAACAGGGTACAACTCACAACTCACCGAGCCCAGCACCCCAGTTTGCATAAAGGAAAGGACACACATTTGTAATCTTTATACAACAATCTTGCTATGGCTGGTCGTGCCCAACTACACGAAACCTTCAGGATCGAAACCCAGAAATTTAGGGGAGGGTGGCAGTGAGCTCAACACCGTCAGCCACTGCCGGCTCTTGACCGGGGTCAGCCAGCCCCGGCTGCAGGATGGTCCCTGCTAGCACCTGCTTTTGTGGGCATTTGAAAGTGAAAGAATCAAAATGGCTGGGCGTGGTGATGCACACCTGTGACCCCAGCTGAGGTTGCAGGGCTAAGGCTGAGGCAGAAGGATCACTGAGTTCGAGGCCAGCCTGGACTACACAGTGAGACCTTGTCTCAAAAACCAAAACAAACAAACTGCCCTCCCCAAAAATAAAGAATGTTTTTCAGTACTGGGGCCTGCCACGTGCTAGGCAGGGGCTTTGCTACTGAGCTTTTTTTATTTTTTTATTTTGAAATAAGTTCTTGCTAAATCGCCCAGTGGCTTCAAACTTGCAATCCTCCCGCCTCAGCCTCCTGAGCAGCTGGCTTTACAGGTGTGTGCCATAATGCCCCTTGCCTGACTCAAAAGAAGAATTTTAAACATCCCCCGAGTGATACTTGAGGAAAACCACGGGACGCACGCCCGTCTGTTGCCTCCACGGCGTGGACAGAGCGAGGCTGAGACTCACCGTCCAGCCGCCCCCGTCCGTACGCATGTCGCAGTAGACCTGGAAGCCGGCGGGGTAGTGGGTGGGGAAGACAGAGTAGACGCCGTCGTCCTGCTGTCCGCTCAGGAGGACGTCCAGGCAGTCTCGGGGCCGGGAGCCTGGAGGGGCAGGAGGGTGACTCAGGACAGCAAGGCCCAGCCCGCACACCCCGCCCCACTGTCCCCACTCTGGGCTCCTCTGCCCACCCGGCCATGCCAGGCAGGGCCCTCCGGTCAGACCCGGACCGCTGCTCCCTGGGTGTCACTGGGAGCTCAGCCCCGGCACTCACCGACTGCACAGCCCCGTGGCCGGGTGCCCCTGGACGGCGCCCTCTGCAGGTCAGCCTTGAGGCGTGGCCAGCCCAGCCCCCGGTCCCTCCGCAGGGCGTCCAGGATGTCGCTGACCGCGTTCACCAGGTGTGCCACGTGGCCCTGACTCTCGGAAAGAAGCTGCAAGGCACAGGGGTCCAGGTGGGCCACGGGGCACACAGCTCCTCACCTGGGGCCCAGACACCCCAGCACCCTGAGGGTCAGCCGAGCCCCCACGGATCCCACAGGTCTGGGAGCTCGGGGCGCTGTTGGGGGGTCAGGGGCCCCACGACCACGGGGCAGACAGAGCACCAGGACAGTGTCCCAGGGGCACCTTTCAGGCTACAGGACAACCACACCACTGTCTCCTCTGGGCCCCACGTGCGGAGCAATAGAGAAACTGAGGCCCAGCAGGAGTGGTCCCTGCCGGTGAAAAGGCCACGTCCTCAGGCCTGGCTGGCAGGAAATACACGGAGCGGGCAGCCCTGTCTGTCTGTCGGGGAGTTTCATTGGTTTGTTGCTGTACTGGGAGTTGAACCCAGGGCCTTCACACCAAGCTAAATCCCCAGTCCCTTTAAAATGGGATCTCACTAAATTGCTAAGTTGCTCAGGCTGGGCTTGAACTAAGGATGCTCCTGCCTCAGCCTCCCAAAGTCTGCAGGGTGAGGACAAGGTCTTTCTGGGGGTGGGGCCCCTCCCCTGTGCTCTGCACAGCACCCCACCAATTAGGCTGGGGGTCTGCAGGGCCTGGATGGGGGGTGTCTGCCTCCCCGCCCACGCTCTAGGAGGCTGTGGGTCCTTGGGGAGGGGAGGTGCGCAGCAGCAGGGAGCAAGCTTGGTCTTCCACGCCGATCCTGCCACTTGTCTGCGGAGAGCCCACCGGAGGGGAGAAAGAAAAATACACCCCGCAGACGGCTGCTGTGGGACTCCGGGCTCGGGCGGTGCAGACCCTGCCAGGCACCCGTCGCCTGTCAGTCCCCACCAGGCTGGTGCTCTGGACCACATGGGCAGCAACAGGCAGGGCCTGCGGAGGGACCCACAAGCCCCAGGCAGGGACCACAGGGAACCTGGCCCGGCCCCTCCTGCTTGCTAGCAGGCAGAAGAAGACCTGAGCTCGGACGGTCGCTGATCAGAGGGGAGGGGAGAGGTCCAGACCCGGGGCCCGAATTCAGGGGTGACTCAGAGGGCACAGCTGCCACCTTTACAGGCTGTGGAGTCTGAATTGCTGCTTCTGCTGCATCTCCGAGGTGCTGCCGAGCCTTCCCAAGGCCCTCGCCACCGGAGCCGCAGTCCACACTTCTGCGGCGTGGGGCAACCACCGCGCCCCGCTCCCAAAGAGCCCTTGAAACAGAGCCCTGAGCTCGGGGCGCGCCTGGGGCTCTATGCCAAGGGTTATCAATAGCAATCCCTGTGGGATTAAATCTTAGTTCAAAACGGGGCAGGGCAGAGCTGGGTGTGGTGGCCCCTGCCTGTAATCCCAGCACCCTGGAGGATGAGGCAGGAAGATTTCGAGTCTGGATTACATAGCAAGACCCTGACTCAAAAAAGAAAGCAGGGGTGCACCTAGTGGGTGCCTCCCAGTGCCTGAGGCCCGGCAGCCCTGTACATTGGGAGCTCCCCAGGTGTGGCGTGGGTAACCCTCTCTTTAAGGCTAGTGGCTCCAGCCCAGACTGGGAAGGTCACCTGCCCAAGAATGCCAGGCTGCGAGGATGGGGCAGGGCTGGACAGCTCTTTGACTCCAACCCTCGGGCCAGGGGACTCCACCGATCCTGCCAGAAAGAAACTCCCGAGATGCCTGCCACGGGGTCCTGGGGTGAGGAGTGAGGCGGGGACCTGGGGGTTGTGGAGGGGGAACCCACTGGCCGCCGCTAGTCAAGAAAACATGGGGTCCCTGCAGTTGCCAGAGCCCAAGGGAAATCTGCCCCTCAAGTGCAGCGAGTGCCCCCCTGCCAGTACAGACACCTGTGGGCCGGGCCTGGCCCTGGCTGCGGAGGCCTGGGTAGCTGCGGGGGTGGGGCAGCAGGAGGCAACCAGGCGTCCCCCACTCCTCATCCGTCACCCTGACAGACAGGGTAATGGAGACGGAAACTTCTCCAGCTGCAGCCTAGGGCTGGGGAGAGGCTGGCCCGGGTCTGCACGGGGGCGGGGTGGGCGGAAGGGGC
>NW_022900948.1:45241565-45248177 GCF_012274545.1 Fukomys damarensis
CTGGGGCTGGTGTCAGAGCAGGGACACGGCTCCCGCCCCGAGGAGCTGAGGCACAGGGTGACGCGGAACAGGGCTGGGCAGGGTGCTCAGGACTCGGGAAGGTGGCAGCGGCCCCGTGTGGGCAGCTCCTCGTCGGCCAGCTTGGGGCAGGGCTGGGAGGAGCTCCGCGGATAGCCTCTGAGTCCTGGAGGGAGGCACTGAGGCAGAGCTGGGGACAGAGGGCGGCGGCCTCTGGCCCTCCCACCCTGGGTTTGCCTCCGAGGTGCACTGGTCTGTGCCCCGGGCCTGGGTTCCGCCTGCCACCCCAGGCACAGGGCCTTTGACACCAGCAGACTGAGGGCAGGACCCAAGCCTGAGCCTGGCTCCGGGGCTGGTGGCCGAGGAGGTAGCCTGTGGGCCAGACGGCAGCAGCCTGCACCTGCCCGGGCTGTGGGTGTGGCGCCCTCACCTGGATGAGGTGGCTCTGGTCGCTCTGCAGGGCGCTGAGGCCCTGCCCCAACTCGCCGTGGTCCTTGTGCAGCCCGGTGCACTCAGCCTGCAGCTCTGAGGCCCGGGCCAGCAGCCGGGACAGCTGGTCAGCCATGGTGTCCAGCAGCTCCCGCTCCGGGGCTCCATCCAGCGCCGGCTGGGCGCGGTGCTCGGCCAGGGCCCGCAGCACAGAGGCCTGGGCCCCCTCCAGGCGCGAGAAGCCGTCTGTGAGGTCAGGGCAGCGCGGGTCGATGAGGACGCTCAGGTGCGAGCTGTCGGCCCTCTCCACGGTGACCAGTGCGCTGTTGGCCCCCGCCGGCCCCGTGCTCACGATGGGTGGCAGTGCCGTGCCCGCCACGTGCATGTGGTTCAGGAAGAACACGGTGCTGGTGACAGCCACGGCCAGCAGGACGGCCAGGGACAGCAGCACGGTACACAGGACGCAGCTGCAGCTCGGCCGCTGCAGGGAGCCAGGAAGCAGGGACCGGACAGAGGGACAGACAGGAGAGAGAAGGGTAAGCGTCAGCGACAGAGCGAGGCGGGCAGGAGACCCAGAAGAGGCCCAGGGACGGACGGGCCGAGACGCAAAGGGTGCCGTCGAGAAAGGAGAGTAGGGCACCTCTGTTCTGCCCTCAGGCCCTAATCCCTAATCCAGGTGGGGCTAGAGCTCAGATTCATTCCCACTCCCGGCTACTCCAGAGGCTGAGGCGGCAGGAGGGCAAGTTTGAGGCCAACCTGGGCAACCTCGTGAGACCTATCTCAAAATAAAAAGAGCTGGGGGTGGAACTCAGGGGTGAGCACTTGGCCAGCATGCACGAGGGCCTGGGTTCCATCCCGAGCATCAGAAAAATAATGTCCCTCCCTACAGCCCCCAGGTCTGGGCTCAGGTGACCTCCAGCGAGAGCTTCCATTGCCCACCGTAACTGGGGCAACAACGATCCCCTGTCTCTGTGCACAGCTACCTGGGGGCGGACTGGAGGGGGAGGAAGGGAAGATGTGCCCCGTACAATACCAGGAACTCGCTGCAAATGCACTGAGAAAGTGCTCTTTATTTGGTTCGGTACCAGGACTGAACTCAGGACCTTGCACTTGCAAGGTAGGTGGCAGCACTGAGCTAAATCCCCGGCCCTGAGAAAATGTTGTGACAAATGGGCACGAAGGCCCCTTCCAACCCGCAGCACCCACCTCCCCTGCGCCGTGGCCGCTGTCTGTCCCACCCTCGCGGCCCCTCGCCCTTCCTCTCCTCACTCCACAGAGCAGGTCCCGGGCAGGTCCCAGGGGCAGGGTGGGCACGGGGGTCCAGCAACAGGAGCCGGCTTGTAATTAAAAACCAAACGCAGCACCACGACTCTGCAGCAATGAAGGCTCGAGGGGCCCAGGTTCGCCACACCACGTTACTCGCCTCTGCTGCTGTTTCACACCCGAGAAAAGGAGAGGCCCAGAGAGGGCAAGGGGCTCGCCCAGAGTCACACAGCAAATTAGAAACAGAGCTCAGCCTGCACTCAGGGCTCCTGCTTCTCCCAGGAAGGCACCTCCTGCTACCCACTGCCTCAACATCACACGCTCCCCCCAAGCTCCCGACCTTCTGAGTCCAAGGTGTCTCTGGAAATGACTAGTGTATTAACGCGTTTGGAACCGTGCCTGGCACCTTGGGCTTCTGAAATAAACACGAGCGGCTTTCGTTATCCGTGATCCGCCCGGGCGCTGCTGCGGTCGCTTCTCTGTCCCCCCAGCTGCCCTACACTGCACGTTTGTTCTTCTCTTTTTCTCCCAGTACTGGGATGGAACCCAGGCCCTTCCCGCTGAGCTATATTCCCAGACCTCTTTAAAATGTTTCATTTGCGGCACAGTCTTACTAAGCCACAGGTTGCCCGGGCTGGATTCTACTTTGCAATCCTCCTGCCTCAGCCTCCCAGAGTTCTGTCTCTTACCTTGTAACACTGCTGGCCCTGCAGGGCCTCCTCTGGCAACAGTAACTGACAGCTCGCCTTCTCGCTGGGTGATACACAAAACATCCCCTGTCTTAACTCTAAGAAAAGCCTGAGAGCAAACAGCTGTTCCTTCAAATGCTAGAGGCTGACTCTCCAGGGGGTGGGCAGGGTGAGGTGCAGGCCACAAGCAGACCCTGCCAAAGGGACCTGTTTGTTCTC
The DNA here is from genome assembly GCF_012274545.1 of Fukomys damarensis. Classification (NCBI taxonomy): domain Eukaryota; kingdom Metazoa; phylum Chordata; class Mammalia; order Rodentia; family Bathyergidae; genus Fukomys; species Fukomys damarensis. The sequence goes on from NW_022900948.1 coordinate 45,244,184, forward strand.
AAGAGGAGGGCCACAGCGCCCCCACCTGTCCCTGCCCCACACGGGGACCTGGCACCATGCAGCCTGAGGGCCGGGGGAGGCAGAGAGGGGGACAGAATGACAGACAGACAGGGAGCAAGGAGGAGCAGTGGGCGAGGCCGGTTCCAGGACAGTGCTGGCCAGGAGGGGACGGGGTGGGGGCTGCCCGCTATGCCTGAGGTGGGGCCACCCCTGGCTGCATGGCACAGAAGGAGGAGACCTCCAGGCCGTGGACAGCCCCCGGCCACCGCCGGTCCTCACCACTGTCACTGACCCTTGGGCGTGAGTCCAAACCTCTGATACCGGCTAGTGCTACAATGAGGAAACTGAGGCTCAGAGAGCAAAAACAGCCCAGAGTCGCACTGGGGATGGGCAGGGGAGGCACGCAAGAAGCCAGGACAGGTGACTCTGGAATCACAGGGACGCTGGGCCCGCTGGCCGAGCCACCCTCGGTGCTCCAGCCCCACGGACAGAGCTGTGTCGGCACGGGAGTCCCTGTCGCACCCTCAGCAGGGCTCACACAGACCCTGCCCCAAGCAGCAGGAGCTGTGACATCAGTCTGTGTGGCGCTGAGGTCCCGGTCCCTGGGGGCAGCCTCCCCCCCCCAGGACATGGAGCAGGAGGGGCTGGGACCTGAGGGCTCCCTGGAGGCAGGGGACATCGGGGCCTGGAGCAGAAGCAAGGCACCGGCAGAGGAGAATTAGTCTTCTGAGATCGGCCTTCAGGAGGAAGAGCTGCGCTTTTACAGGCTGTGGCTTACGTGCCTTGCAAGGAAATCAGCGAGATAATAGGGGCTGTGGCTGCGGACGGGCGCCCTCGGGACCGGGGCTTACTGCCAGCCTCCAGCCATGGTGGAGTGGGGTGCACACCCCGCTAAGAGGAGCCAGGAGCCCGGCTCCTGAGACCCAGGTTTGAAGCCACTTCTGCCACTGACGAGCTCCCAGCTGGCTGGATGCGGCTTGGCTCTCAGCCTGAGCCCCTGGAAGATGGCAGAGCCCCACCCCAGCCCCTGGGGCTCCATCGTGTCCCCCACACGCCCACACTGCTGCTGGCCTGGGCAGATGGCTCCCATAGGGCCTGAACTCTGAGCCCCCGGCCTGTGGGTGACAGCTGTGTTTTCCCCCAATTCCAGGGTCCCCAAGACTCAGGGGGTGCGGGCTGCTGTGAGATCGGAGCTACTGTCCTGCTGGATGTAATCAACAGAGCTCAGACTGAGGGACACTGGGAACCTCGGGGGTCCCAGCAGGGCCTGGTACCAGGAGAGAGCAGGGGTGGCACTGCCCTCCTGGGCCCCCAGCTCTCACCCGAAGCTCGGCTCTGCCAGGCCGAATACACAGCTGGCACACTCGGGTCCCTCCCCAGGGACCTGGGGTCAGAACCAGCAGGAGGAGGGGGTCCTTGGTGCCCCCAAGTCCCTGATTTTACCATCCTCCCTCCTGAGGCAGCCCCCTGCTCTAAACCCCAGGATCAAGAACAAGGCCCACAGCTTTGGCTCCATCGAAGCTTGTGGTGACACCAGACTGCGGGTCCCCAGAGCCCCCAGAACCCCCAGGCACGGGCTGTTCCTCCCAGGGCCCAGTAAAGAGCCACCCAGTGAAAGAAACGTGTGTCAAGGATGGAGGTCAGACGCCAGGAAGCACTTCCCAGCCTGAGTCTCTCCAGGACTCATCTAGGGGGCCCCACAGGGATGGGCTGACCTTGCGGTGGGGGGTAAGGCCCGCCCCTCCGGAGGAGGCAGCTTCGGGGTGACTGCGGGCCATGTTCCAGGATGAGAAAACCCAACTCTGTTTCTAGCTCCGTTCATCCCAGCTGCTCCAACTTCCTGCAAACACCTGTCCACCGCTTCTCCCTGTGCCAAGGATGACAATCCCTTCCTGTCCTCCTTGGGGGGACACAAGACGCACTGACAAAGTCCAAGCAGGCGAGTGTCCAAAGTCACCCAGCAGTGCAGGGATGACGCACACAGGGCTGGGACCCAGGCAGACCCAGGAGCGGGACAATGTCACCCTCGGTGACATCAGTTCCTGCGGGAGGCAGCCCTGCTGCCCCTCAACTCCCCAGACACGGGTTCCGGCCCGCTCCACGCCCCAGCCTCGAGCCCTGATGTGAGGGGTGGTAATCATCCCACCGCCAACCTCCAGGGCATCGTCACCACACAAAGAGGGTCGTGGGCACCAGACGGGTGCCCAGGGCTGGCCTGGTGCCCTGGAGGAAGCGCCCCTTCCCATACCTTGGCCAATCCTGGGTGGGCAGAGGGGGCGTCAGGACCCAGTGACCATGAGAGGGGACCGACTGTGCTGAGAACCAGCCTCCGGTGGGTGCTTGGGGCTTTACAGTGTGCAAAACACACCTGGGCTTTCCCTCTGCTCATGACAGCCCTGCGAAGAGGACGAGGCAGGAATGGCAGCTCCCATGTTCATGATGGGAAAACCCAGGCCCAGAGAGGGGGAGGAACTTTCGCAGGGACACACAGCAAGGGGGGCAAGAAAGGGCAGCCAGAGGGCGAGGAGCTCCAGGGAACCAGCCAAGGCCTGGTCACTGTCTGCAGCCTCAGAGAGGAACAGAGCTGGCAGGGACACCTGGCCCACACTCTGTCACCATGGGGAGCATTGGACCTGAGCGGGGTGGCTCCCACCCAGTCCAGGACATCGCGAGGCTGTCTTAGAAGCTGCTGCCGCCCCCCTTGCTGGCTTGGCTCCGCCCTCCTCCCGGAGACCCTTTCTGCAGCAGCTTCAAGCAGCCCCATGAGCAAACTGGAGCAAACCGGAGCAAACCGGGGAGGCATGCAGGGGCCTGGGAGGTGTGCGTCTCCCAAGGGGCTCCCACTGGAGGAGGGGCTTGGGGCTGCGGCCAAAGCAGTGAGATAAGGGTGCAGAGGGCCAGCACTTAGAGAGGCAGCCACTGGCATCGGGGAGGTTTCCTGGAGGAGGGGCCCCATCTGAGTTGATTTTTTTTTTTTTTTGTGGTACTGAGAATTGAACCTAGGTTCTCATGCATGCTGGCTAAGCCTTCTGTCACTGAGCTACACCCTGGTCCCTTTGTAATTTAATTAATTTATTTATTCATTTTGGTTTTTTTGAGATGGGGTCTCACTATGTAGTGAGACTGACCTGGAACTCACTATGTAGCTCAGGCTGGTCTCGAACTCACAGTGATCCTCCTGCCTCAGCCTCCTGAGTGCTGGGATGACAGGCATGCGCCACCACGCTCAGCCCCCTTTTTAATTTTAATTAAATTCAGTTAATTTATTTAGAGGCAGGGTCTCACTATGTAGTTCATGGGGGCCTCAAGCCTGGCAATCCTCCTGCCTCAGCCTCCTGAGTGCTCCCGTTACAGGTGTGTACCAGCACACCTGGCTTGAGCTGGGTTTTGAAGAACACCCCAGGTATCCCCAAAGGAAGAGGGGTACATGCATTTGTGCATGGGTTTGGGGAACCTGGACCAGCACACATCTGTGTGGAGAACCGGCCAGGCCAGGGATGGACCTGGGGGACAAGTCCTGAAGGTCGGATGGCTGGTGCTGAGGAGGAGGAGGAGGAGGAGGTTAGATCCCAGCAGGAAGGGCCAGGTATCCAGTGGGGAAAGGTCGAAAAGGAGGCACAGTCACCTGGGTCCGAACCCCCCCCCCACGCCCCCGCTCCCCCTTGCAGTGTGACTCGGCGGTTCCGCCCCCTGTCCGATCCGCTGAGGAGTCCGCGCCAAATGGAAAAGGCTTCTTTGCAAACTGTAGAGCGGCCCCAGCCACTGAGCTGCTCCACAAAGAGCAGGCTGCCAAGGCCCGCCCCTGCCGCCCCCCGCCGGAGCTGCAAACTCAACTGTTCCTTCCCCAATGACATCTGTCTGGGAGAAATTTAAAATTTAAAATTTAAAACGAACAGCCGCATGATCTCCTCTCCTTGGCGAGGAGCCTCCTCCGCCGCCGCCTGTCCTGGTCCCTTTGCGGCCCGGCCTGGGGCAGCCCCGGGGCTGACTCCGC
>NW_022900948.1:45249558-45258778 GCF_012274545.1 Fukomys damarensis
GGCGCGGGCAGCGGCTGCGGTGGATTTGGGGTTCGGGGCTCTTGTCACTGTCAGAGGAGGTCACCCTGCCCAAGCCGGCTCCCGGGGCCCAGCCACCGTCCACAGCCTCGCTGTTTCTGGCGGCGCCTGGCCTATCCTACCCATGAGGGGGCCAGTGTGAGCGCTGGAGGGCCCCGGCCTACCAGGGGGCCATGGTGGGCGCACCGGCCAGCTGTCCACCTTTGGGCCTCAGTCTGCCCTTCTTCCCGGAGTGCAGCACAGCTCTTCGGCCGCTTCTGAGACTGCCAGGAGGGCTCGGCTTCCTGCTGTGAACTTGCGCTCCCTGCCTGGTCTCCCCAGCCTCAGTTTCTTCTCTGAGCAGCTGGACTGCCCTGCGGTTTGCAGTCCTCTCAGCACTGCCTGACAGTGGGGCAGGGACTCCAGTCCAGGACCCCGCCATGGTGGGAAGGATGTGTCCTCCCGACAAGGTGGCACCCACAGAAGACCGCCCTGGGGAGACATGAAACCGACACCCTGCAGCTCACTGGTGCTCAGACTCACAGAGGAGGCCCCAGGTGTGGCCCAGCCTCCAGGGAAGGAGGTGTCTGGAGGAGGAGGGCTGTGTAGTGCTGGGAAGAGGGCTTTTCCACGGTGCAGTGGTCACTCAGCCCGGTGGACACTGGAGCCCCTGTCCCTCTGCTCCCAGGCCTGCAGCAGGGTGCTGGGCAGGTGAGCGGGGGCCACCTAGTGGCTCCTCCTGGCAGTGCTTGCTGCCCAGTCCTCCACCTGCTCAGCCTTAGGCCCTGGCTTTCTCTCCTGCAGGGGCAAAAGAGTCTGCACCCCCACAGTGGTGAAGATGCCTCTGCTCAGGACCCCAGGAGACAGGTGTGAGCCCGATAGCTTCTCCTCTGTGCTGGGCACACTGGGGACATTGTCCTGGGACAAGGGACGGCCACCTCCCAGGAGCTCAGTGGTCTGCAGGAGTGATGCCGGGGGCCGGGGACAGGGACAGTCTCTCAGGCCGAGGCCACACGGGACTGGCCCCCAGGCAGCCTGGCCCCCACCATCCCCCGCTGGCCCCCATCTGCCTGTCCCTGCTTTTCCTTCCCACAGCCACCTGGTCGTGGTGGCCACGCCGAGAGGCAACGCCCTCCTGTCTGAGATTGTTGGTTGAAATTCCAGGGAGAAGGGCAGCGGTGTCCTGCTCCTCCTCCCCAGCCAGGACACATCAATCACGGGCGGCAGCTGCCCTTGCCAGGTGCTGGCACTGTCCCGTGGGGGCGCCGCTCCTGGGCCCTGCTGGGCAGGGAGTGCGTGCAGGGTGGACAGCGGGGTCCCACGCTGGAGGGTTGGCGAGGGAGCACCCGCGAGATGGGGGAGAGTTGCACGGTGACAGCCTACAGGGGTCAGCCCTGGACTCCCTGCCGGTGTGGGCATCAGCCAGGTGCTGTGCGCCTCAGATCCCCCAGGACACCCTGCAGGCGGGAGCTGTTGTGACCCCCGTTTTACAGGTGAGGAAACTGAGTCCGAAGGCCGTCCTGTCACTTGAGCCATGGTCCTCTTAGTGAAAAGACATCATTAATAGTCAGTGGCCTTTAATAACCATTCCCTGTGGGCTCTGCTCATTAACAGCACACTTCATTTCCTGCTATGGTCTCCAAAGACCCGCAGGTGTAATTAATACGCCTATTTATTTATACGAAATGCTGGGGGTGGGACCCAAGGCCTTCGCCCTGAGCTTCGTCCGCAGCCCTGTTTGATTTTCATTCCATGTTGAGACAGGCTCACGTTGCCCAGTCTGAGGGCAAACTTGCCTACACCCGTCAGAGTGCAGGCTCACAGCTGAGCACCACCACACCTGATTCGATGTCTTTATGTTAAAAGCCGAGGGAGGCAACGGCTGTGCAGAGAGGTTAAGCACCTGACCAAGACCACACAGCAACTGGCAAGATCAGAACTCGAACTCTGCTCAGAGCTGGGCGGGAGCCAGCTCTCTGTCTCCGTCTCAGCCACCCCAGGGGCTCTCGGCAGAGCTGTGCCCAAGCTGCCCCGACAGCGGGCTCGGGGACAAGGCCGGATGTCAGATGTGCCTGTCCCTCGGGCCCAGGCTGGCGGCCTTGGGGTCGGGACCACTGGCCCTGGTGCCCTGGCCTCTACCCTGCACCGCCGAGGGCTCGCAGCTCTGCCCGCAAAGCTGTTCCGACCCAACTCCGACAGTCCCATTCGCCATTAAAAGTGAATTTATCCTGGAGCTGTGTGGCAGGGTGAGCCCGGTGCCGTGATTCAGAGGTCTTGTCACTGTCACCCTCATGGTTAGGCACGGCGAGCGGCTGGATGGGTTCCAGCCAGCGCCTCACTTTCTGTGGCTGGCGCCAGAGACGTACCGTGGCTGACATTTCATTTAAAACCCGACATACCTTGACACCACCGTGACGCAGAGGCGGGCAGCCGGGGGCGTGGGTGACAGAGCGTTGCTTTCCCTCTGTTTCCTATGTGGCTTTGTCAACACTGAGTGAGATGACAGACCAGAGACTGCCGGCAGAGGCAGCATTGGCGGGCGCGTGCCGGGTGCGAGTCTCGGCATCTCAGGCACCGTGGCCAGGCGGTGGCTGTGTCCCAGGTCCCCCCGCTGCCGTGGGTGACGTCTCGTGACCACTCTGTCACACGTCACCAGAGAAGCACACGCCAAGGCCGGGCTGATGCTGTCACCCAGAGGTGGGACAAGGGTGGCCAAGAGGCCCCTGCTACTTTTGTGTCCCAACCTTCCCATGGCTCCTCTCGAACAGAATCAGTGCTTAACAGATACGAAGCAAGGTCAGGATGTGGGGTGCTGGGGATCAAGCCCAGGGCCTTTGCACTGAGCTGCACCCCCAGCCCTTTTTATTATTGTTGTTGTTTACTTTGAGACTAGATCTTGCCGGGTTGCCTGGCCTTGAACTTGTGATCCTCCTGCCTCAGCCTCCCGACTGCGCCTGCTGAGTGTTATTTTGAAAGCAGGAAGCAGAGTTCTTAGGAAGAAACTGGGTTTCCTTCAGCAGCACATGGATGGTTTGAATGTGAACCGCGCAGGCACAGGGAGGACACAGTGACAGCCATACATGGCTTTGGAGGGCAGAGTCTAGGGGAGGGAGACACGGCCACCAGCAGGTGGGGCCTGGAGGGAGGGGACGTGGGGACCACACCCCGGTCATGGCCTGGACACACCTGGTCCTCCCCTAGGCCTGGCTGCAGCAGATCAAGTCCGTTGCCACCCAGCTCTGGGAGCAGCAGGATTCAGAGAGGTGCAGGTGTGGGAAAGGCGCGACCAAGCGAAAGCTGGACTCTCTTTCACTTGCTTTGCCCGGCCTCGGGACTCCGTTCCTTCTGTGCCAGCCACCCGCAGGCATCCCTCCAACGGCCTCAGAGGTCCATTCTTTATCTCCACGTCACAGGTAAAGAAACAGTGGGAGTCCACGGTGGCCAGGAGCCTCCCAAGGGTGCATCACAGCCCGAATGAAAACCACAGTCGGAGTCCAGAATCCGCACCCAAAGCCCACAGCTGCCGTTGGGACCTCTCCCCAGAGAGCTAACGCTGGGTTCCAGGCATTTGCTGTTGAACGGAACGCAGAAAATGAAATTCTCGCTTTGATGTCGGGGTGCAGCCGGTGCCACGTCCCAGCCGCACCCGGCCCAGTGCCCCCTCCTCGGCCCTGGGATCTGGGTTCGGAAGCCCTGCAGAACTCAGCTCCTTTCTGCCTCGTCGTTTCTGCGGTGCCCGCTTCCGGTAGTCTGTTTGGGTGTTTTGTAGTTTTCCACTGTGAGTCCCTTCTTGTCAGAGCTCCTGTGAGAATCTGCGGAATTCTGTGGGAATCTGGTGAGTTCTGGGCCCGGAGCTGCTTATTCCTGCGTGTGTCCCTCAGGGCGCCTGGAGACAGACACCCAAACTCGGCCCACAGCACCGAGTCCCCGTCTTGCACACACGGCGAGCCCAGGTCCCAAGTGTGATTTAGAGGGGAGTTTTCCTCCCTGGTCACCTTCCTTTCCTCCCTGCAGCTTCAGCCCCACCTCCCGCTGGATTCCGGCTCCTCTTCGTTTTCTGGCTCCTGCTGTTTTTCCTTCTTTTTGTGAGTTCAGCTATGCATTGGAAGGATGTTTATCATTTTATATCCAAGTTTTATAGGTTTTTATGTATGTTTTTGCTATGGGTACTTTTTATAGATTTTTGCATCTAAGTTTTTGTATGACTAGTCTATCACACTATTAAAAATAAATTCCTAGACCACAGGTGGTGGCTCACACCTGTCGTGCTGGCGTTCTGGGAGGCTGAGGCAGGAGGATCACACCCACTAACTTGTTCTTACTGTGTGAGCCACCCAGGACTTGCTGTCACCTGTGATTTTGAAAACCAGACAGCCTCCATCTTCAAGCTGAGGGAAGCAGGGTGTCACTCCGCCTCTAAAGATGTCCGCGTCTAGGTCAGACCGCAGCAGTGTGGCTGGGGCTGGATGGCACACTGATGTCCCCCCAGAGCAAGACCAAAGAGCCACCCCTCCCAGACTGACCCTGCCAGCAGCCCTGCGTCTTCTGAGGGACAGGGAAACCCTGGCCACTCCCTCTCCCAGTGGGTGGACCTTCTGCTAGGCTGCTGTTCACTGGTGCATGGCCTCACTCTGCAAAGATTTCGGTGGCTCCCCACAGAAGGCCCTGTGCTCCAGAGCTGCAGCTCTCAGGGTCCCTTCTGAAGACCTCCACAAAAGCCCCCCACCCTTGGAGCGCCCAGGGTGAGCTGTGACCCTCTTGCCTCTTGCAACACCTCCCATTTCCTATCCACCGGGAAATTCCTCTAACAAATATGCTTTGAGACCTACTATTTGGAATTTAATTCTAGTGAACAAGAGAGCTGATTGCAAATGGTGGTATGGGCTCTAAGGAAATAAAAGAGGGTGCCAATGGGCAGAGAGGTTGGGGAAGAGGATGTAGGGTTCTTTGGAGAGCAAGAGGGCACCTACCATGGCAGGCAGAGAAAAGAGCAGGTGCAAAGGTCCTGGGGTGGGACAAGGCCAGGTGTAACCTTGCAGGAGGCCTTGTGAGTGGAGCACTAGGAACAGGTTGGGGAAAAGAAGAGGTCATAGAAGGAAGGGGAGATGGATGACAGGAAGCAGGGCATGCATTTGCGAACCACAGCAGGGCGTGGAGTGCTCTGATGGACGATTTTGCAGGTCCGTTTTGCTGTCAAGGGGAGGGTGGGTTCCAAGGGATCCTAGAAGGCAGGAACCGGATGATGAGAGACTGTGGCTGCTGTCCTGGTAAGAGATGGGAACAGCTCGGACTGGTGCTCCCTGGGGCCACAGGGAGAAACGGGCAGATGCTGGCATGTTTAGGAGGCAGGTGGCTGGGGGTGAAGTCAAGGGGGTGCAGTGGGGACCTGACGTCTGCTGTGTGTGGACCTGGGTGGCTGTGACCGGTCTGAGGAGTCCTTCGAGCTCCCCCAAGGTCACAGGTGGGCGCTGAGGCTGGCTCTGGGGCAGGCAGACTGAGCCAGGAGACCCGAGGGGGCCACAGGCCCTGCTGGGCTCCCCACACTCCTGTCATTAGAGTCCTCGACGCGCCCTTCACCTGGTGACTCTGCTGTGCCTCCCGCCCCATGGCCAAGCTGATAGCTTTTGCTGATGGACAAAGGTTCTCCGTGCTGTGCTCTGAACAGCAGACGTCGAAGCCACCTGCACTGCTGTCAAGGCCACCAGAGCACCGTGGCCTGGGAAGCCACCTGTCCCAGAAGGTTGAGAGGCAGATGGCACAGGCCTGAATCCTGCAGGGCCGTGAGCCAGAAAGAGAAATGGTGTTGGGGATGCTTGTTATGTGGTGTATCACAGCCGTTGCTGACTGACACACAGAAGAGGCGAGCAGCTCTCCTCCTACGCGGTGGGGAGGAGGATGAGAGCTTGGGTACTGGGGCCTGGCCTGGGTCCGGCACTCAGGAAGCATTCGGCAAACTTTAAGGACTCTCACTAAGGGGCTGATCGCTGAGATCCTAGAGCAGATGCCTCCCTGAGTGCTCCCCGGCTCTGGGCAGCTCATGGCCTCTGCTGCCCTGTGCATCTGTAATTTTGCTCCCGGCCACAGAAGTCGCCTCTTTTCACCGCACCCAGCAGGGACCCGGGCGGGCTGCGCTCTGGGGTCCGCTCCTGCTCTGTTGTCTGAGCGGTTGCCGGAGGCAGCACCTCCTTAGGAAGCTCCCCGCTGGAGACGGACCCACGTCACGGTCCGGTGCGGGCGGCCCCCGTCCCCACCACGCACCCCAGCTTCTCCTCCTGCCCCCGCTCCCACCCCCTGCGTGCCCAGCCCTGCTTGGGGCAGAGAAAAGGGCCCCCGGGAGCTGCATGTGCAGGACTCTGCCGTCCTCCGTTCTCCTGCCCGCCCGAGCTCCGCATGCCGGGCGTCACCCGAAGGAGGTGCCGCTGTGATGGAAAGGACTGGGCCTTTGTCCCCTCCACCGAGATGCCCTCCTGTGCCACCCAGCACAGTGCCTGGAGCTGCGCTGAGCGGGCTCTGGGTTCTGATCCTTCGAGTCCTCAGAAGAACCCGTAGCCGAGTCCCTGCACCGCCTCCACCGGCAGACGGGGCGCTCACTCCGGAAAGCTGGCCGTTCCTGCCCGTGCTCTGACTCCGGACACACGCGGGTGAGCTCCCCGGATTTCTGGACGGTTCTTTCCATTTTCCAGTTGCTGCCGAGCAGCACCGGCTTGCTAACTGCCTCCTCGGGTGGGTTGTGGGAAGAGATTACGGGGTCAAGGGCAGGGCGTCGTACAGCTCCCCGCCCCCCGCCCCGCGCTGGCCTTGCTGCGGACTCTCCGCCGCCTCCCCGCAGACTCCAGCGGTGTGGATGGGAAGGCGCCGGCCTTGCCCGCCTCGGCCCTGGCCACCCCGCCTTCTCTGCACCCAGGGCCGCCGTGACCTCCATCCGGATGCCGACCCTGATCTGGGTCCCAGCAGAGGGACCCTGGGGCTGGACCGAGGCAGCAGGGCAGCGGGGGCCTTGATGAATGAAAGTGCAGTCTCCTAGCCTGTGCAGCGATCCCCAGCGCTGCCATCCGAGGGGCAGCAGCCCAAACGGAGAAGGCAGCTTCCGCTGTCAGGGGGCAGGAGCGGGGAGGACACCGACCCAGAGCCCAGAGCCCAATGGATCCCAGCAATCGCTGCTCCTGCTGAGACGCACAGCACAGCTGCAGGGAAGCCTGGTTCCGTCCACACAGCGCCCTCGGGCACTCGTGGAGGACAGAAAGTGCCTCCCCAGCCAGTTATCGACTGCCAGATGACAAACCATCTCAAATGCAGCGGCTTGAGACAAACATTTACTGTTTCACTCGGTTTATGGGGCTCAGGCACCCAGGGACAGCCGGGCTGGGCGGTTCCTGTTTGGGTCCCTAGGAGGGCTTCAGTGGGGGAGCAGCACCCGATGGCCTGGAGACAGCGCGGCGTGGCGGTGCCCGGCGGCCTGGTCCCTTGCCCGCCTGTCCGCGGGAGAGCTTGAGCACCCTCACGACATGGCCGCTGCCAGCACAAGCACGAGAAGGAAACCACAGTTGTTCTCGCCCGCTCTGCCTCCTTCCAACCACTCGCAGGAGCCCCTACCGCCCACACTGAGGGAAGGGAGGGGCAGCTTTTACAACCACAGCGGCTGTCTCTGGGGCTCCCGCAGGAAGGCGAGCTGGGCGGGCGGGCGGGAGCACCCCTGTCCCATTCATCCGGACACCCAGCACCCAGTTTGCCCGACTGGCGCCTTGGGCGTTGTCTACCACACCCACTTCCCTCTCGACACCCCTCTTCCCAGCAGCCAGGGAGCCTCACGCTCCACAGGACAGAGCCCCTGCCAGTGAAGCTCAAGCTCACAGGCCCCAGCCCTCATTCCTGCCAGACCCCTGCAGAGCTGCCTCCCACCGTGCCCCGTGTCCCGCCTTTGCCCTCAGCACCACCGCTGTCACCGCCCAGCTCCTGGCTCTCCCCAGTGGGAGTGCCAGGACCCCCGGGATGCCAGGCGCCCTCAGGGAGCGCATCTCTCAGATGGCACACCCTGCCAGCCTGCTCCTCTGGCGAGTTGACCCTGGCAAGGTGCACTGCACACAGGCCTGCCCAGAGTACCCATGCAGTGCCCAGCATCCAGGATGGCAGCCCTTCTGCCCACAAGGTGCCAGGCAGAGGAAAGGGTGAGGCGTGTGGGGGCCACCAGGGAGCCAGGGATGTCCCGGTCCCCTGGCTCACGGCACCAGAGCCTGTGTCTGAGGCCTCGGCTCAGCAGACAGCCATGCCATTCCTGTCCCGGACTGGTGGCTGCCCCCGCTGGGGAAGGTGGGAGCGAGCTGCCTGGAGAGCCGGTCTGGAGACTCCTGTTAGCTGCAGATGGCGTCTCGGTGCCGCCGGGAGATTATCCACACGCGCTGGGCCCAGCGTCCGGCCCGCCGCCCCGGGGAGGCAGCTAGCTATTAAAGAGATTCAGGGAAGGGCGCGGACAGGAGGAAGGCTAATCAAGCTGTCCTGATTGTAATTGTCCAGGGGTGCTGGCCCGCTCGCTCTCCTGCCGGCCGACTGTGGGCCCTGCCTCTGCCTCGGCAGCGCCCTCCCCGCTGGGCCGTGCTGGGTAATGTTCTTTCAACATAACTCTATTTAAATTCACATTTCCACCATCCCCCAGAGGAGCCGGAGAGAGCTGAGCTGCGTGGTATAAGCTGGGAAAGGATTAGATGGGGTGGGTGTTATTTTTTCCCTTTTATTTTCCCTCAGCGGTGGAGATGGACTGGGGGTGCTGGCCTTGAATCCCTCAATGTCAGAATCCGGAGAACTGGCAGAAGGCATCCAGCTCAACCCCCTGAAGGCCAGTGGAGAGCTGAGGCCTGCAGGGGCCTCCAGGGGCCCAGCACAACCCCCCTTCCTGGGTTCCTCCTCCGGGATACCCTGGGGCTGTGGTCACAGAAGGGCCGCAGGAAGAACAGGTCGGGCCCTGGGCTCTGCTCGCTGACAGGTGCGGGGCGGCGCATTTCCTCTGAGCCAGTGGCCAGAGTGGCCAGCACCCTGGGGACCCAGCCCCTGCCCTGCTGCTTTTCAGAGTTGGGAGGGGACAGCTCAGGGCCCTGTCATGAGTCACCTTTCCCCAGAACGCGACCCGGGCCCCTTGGGGGCTGGCAAAGGCCGGGACCTCCCCAGAGAGGCGGAGGGGCGGGGCAGGCAGCCGGCAGTGCGGCTCCCAGGGGTCCCAGGCCTGGGCAGT
>NW_022900948.1:45258817-45284047 GCF_012274545.1 Fukomys damarensis
TGGGCGCTGGGGACACAGAGACCACGGGGAGCCCGGGCCTGGGTGGGGGCCCGGGGGCAGCAGGCAGCCGGAGAGGACAGGCTGCAGTCTCCTCCTCACCAGCTCAGGGTGCGGCCAGGAGGCCCAGCCAACATGGCGTGGGTGAGTGAAGGTGGGGTCACCGCTCCCGGACGGCCAGGCAGTGCCCCCAGGGCCAAGCCCAGTGGAGCCACTGCTGTTCTCCATGATTTCTGTCTCTGGGGGCCCCTGTGGGGGTCACAGAAGGCAGGGACATGGGCTCACCTTGCCAAGGGCTTAGTGGGGCACCACAGCTCAGATGCTGATGGTGGGGGTCGCAAGGAGGAGAGGTGGGCCGAGCCCCCCACATCCCCGCAGCAGGGCAGACGTGTGGGGCTCACGGGGTGGGGCCGGTGGGCAGAGGTGGGTTCCGGTCACGGCCTTGCCATGTGCTTCGGATTTCACCTCTCTGAGTCTCGGTTCCTTTCTTCTTCTTTTCTTTTTTTTAAGCCTCAGTTTCCACATCTGTAAAAGGGGGGGTGATAAAAATGGCGCAGTAAGGCAAGACTCTGTGGGCGGCCGCGAAGATGCAGTGAGATAAGGCAGACCGATTCCAAGCACAGGGCCGAGCCCCGAGCAGAGCTGCTGCTGATTTCGCTGTCATCACCGCCATCGCCAACACCATCACCACCACACCTCCTCACTACTCTGCACAGAGGCCCCTTTCCCCTCTGGTACCCTGGCCCTGCTCTTCCCATGAACCTTCAGACCCACTCCAGGCCCTGGGACGAATCCACACAGCCCCTTCAGCAGTGCCCAGGGAGGGGACCCTCCCTGCCCAGCTCCCGGGCCCCAGCGTTATTCGATTCCAGGCTCAACGCCATCCGGCTCAGGCCCAGACTTGGATCAGAGTTACTGCAGGCAGCCCCCACCCGCCACCCATCTCCCCGCCTTCTCCCATACATTATGGCGGCCAGAACGCAGAGGGTTTGAGGAGCCGGTGGCTATCACCACACCCAGGGCTCCAGCCCCAGAGGGGACCTGGCAGGGGTCCCCTACTGGGACCCAAGAAGGAGAGGGTGAGCCCGGATCACTGTCAGGTGTGAGGTGGCCAGCAAACCTGGGTTGCTGCTCCACCCCTGGGCACCCCAGTCCTACAGGTTCCAGAGGGACATGGCTTCCAGGGACGAAGCCGGCAGCTGGGGATGAGAAGGATTTGGACTGTGTCTGATGCTGGAAGGGCCTCGGAGTCCTCTGCTGAGTCCTCACAGCTCAGGGTGAAACTCTGGTCCCATGGGAGCACACCCTGAGTCCCTGCAGCTCCTGTGAGAAGGGGCTGAGAGCCAGGGCTAGGTAGGGCTGGCTTTGCCCTCCTGCCTTGGTCAGCACCTGACAGTTCAGCTGGGCCCTTCTGAGCGCTGGGGCCTCTCCAACCCGGAGAAGGGAGACCGGAGGGGCCGTGGGGTGTGCCGAGCCGGGCAGGGCTCCTTCTGCAGTCTGAGGCTGCCAGACTTGCTGGATCGGCCGCTGCTGTGCCTGGTGGGGACACTGTTGAACCTTTGAACTCCTGCCCCCAGAAGCCAGCAGCTGGGCTCTTGCCTCAGCCTCCTCTGGCTCTCGGGGCCGGGAGCCCAGGCCAGGTGGCTCTGTCGGCCGCACAGCTGAGGCACCATCCGGAGGCCTCCGTCCCCCCAGCACTGGGTAGGAATCTCCCCACCCGGAGTCTCTGGATGGAGAATCTTAGAATCGTGAAATCACAGGCCTCCCAGTGTGTTTGGGAGAATGTTTTTCCTCTTAAAAAGAGATAACAAATGGCACAGGCATTTGAAGCTGTTTCCCACATGTGAGGCCGGCTGAGTGCCTTGTGCCATCTTGGAGGTGGGTGTGGGCTGTCTGTGGGGGCTGGGGAGACGACGCGGCTGCCAGGACACCTGCTTCCTCCCGAGCAGCGGCCGGAGATGATGTGCTTGCTGCTCGGAGTCTCCAGGCCCCTCTGCCGGGTCCCCCTGGCTCAGGGCTGGCCGGGGACCAGGGTGCCGCCTCCCCCCCACACCCCATGCTGGCCCTGTGTGCACATGAGGCTTCTGGATCCCACGTCAGCCTGCAACACTCAGTTTAAACATGGTCTCATCGGGATCCCCGGCTGGACCCCAGCGCTGCTCGGGGCTCAGGGTGGTTCTTGATGGGTGCTGGCCTCCCGACTCCCCCGGCCCTGCCTTGGGCTCCCACAAAGTCGGCCCACAGAACCTGAGGTTGCAGGGTACACGGCTAAGCCCCCAGCCTGGATGAATTCTCAGGAGGTCCTCATCCCAAACTTCTCTGCTCCCGGGACAAACACTTGAGCTCCTGGGACCCCAAGCAGACCTGGGCCCACCACCGGGGTAGCTAGGACAGCTTACTGGGGGGCCCCAGGTGGCAGCAGGTGCATTGGGGTTACACAGCGTTGCTCCACTCCAGGGACTGGAGTCTAACCACGAGCAGCCTAGGGGGAAGGTGGCCAAGTCTGTGGGCCTCTGCCTGACCCAGGACCCCGTGGGGTGCGGAGTCCTAGGGGACGCGGGAGACAGGCTGGTCTGCAGGCGAGTTGGGGCGAGGGCTGTGAGGGTGGTTTCCAGAGAGAACCAAGCCCCACGCAGAAGTTCACTGTGATCGTGGCAGGAGAGGGACCAAGGGGCCAGCAGGGGGCTGCACAGGGCCAGGGGTGGCGGTGGTGGCTCAGGCCAGGGACGGGGAGGAGCCGGCATGGACTGAGGGGATGCTGCCCAGTGAGCTTGGGAGAGGTGGGCATCGAGCTGGCACCTGGCCTGGGTGTTTCAGCGAGTTGCTGCTCCACCTCTCAGGGAGCCTTGAGCCACCACCAGGCTTGGGGGTAGAGCTGAGGCTTCCTGTTGGATGGACTATGCTGGGGATGTGTTAGTCACTCGCCTCCTGGCTGGAACACGATACCCAACACCTGAAACTTAAATAGGAGAGGTTATTTGGGCTCAGGTCTCAGTCCATAGTTGGTTGGCACTGAGGCCTAGCACAGGGGAGCTGCTCCAGGCGTGGCAGACAGGAAGCAGAGAGATAAGGGAGGAACCAGGGAAGGAGATTGGTCCTTCCAGGCCACGCCCAGTGGACAGGCCCCACCCCCAGTGGCCACCTGTTCTGACCGGGCCCTGCCCCCTAACAACGCAGTTAGCTATAAACGCACCTGCAGACTAACCCACTAATGGGTATCGAACCCCACCTATGAAAGCGTGAGGCTTTAGGGGAGATAGAAACCAAATCAGGGATAGAAACCAAATGAGGGGAGCCTTGAGGCCCCAACCCCAGGGGAAGTCAGGAGGGGAGACACCAGCTCAGGGACAGGCTTCGTGTCACCTCTACACCACAGGGGGCAGGGGCCGGGCCGGTGGGCTCCTTGGGAGAAGCCTGGGGACCCCAGGAATGTCTGGGGTGACAGAGGAGCCTGGGGAAACCATGGGCCTGTGGCTAAGGTGACCCTGGCCTGGGGTCAGGAGAGCCTGCCAGCCGCTGGACGCCAGGCCTGTGAGGATTAGCTGTCTGTGACCCGGGGGACTGACCTCACCCCACAGTGCCCCTTCCTCCTGCTGGGGTGTCTCCAGCTGACCACCCAGCCGTGGGTTGGGGATGGGGGGACACGGGGTCTCTACACTCTGTCCGGAAGGGATTCCTGGGAAGGGCCGGGCAGCAGAGTCACACCCACGACACCTTGTAACATTAATGAGGGGAGAGAGACTCCCTCAGAGGCTGCAGGCCACACTTGCTGTGGCAGGAGCACGGGATGCCAAGTTGTCCCAGGGATGCCACCACAGACAGACGAGGGAGGCGGCTGCACTGGGCAGCCTGCCCCACAGGGCTGTCTGCGGTGTCTTTAAGGATGCTTTGTTAAGCCCATTAAATATGCATCGGCCCCCATGAAACTTTAATGTTGCACTTTGAGGCGTCGCATTTTTCACCTCCTCCTGGGATGGTGGAGGACGGAGCTTCACAGAGCCGCTGTTTGGCAGTGGGGTCCCTGGCAAGGCTGGGGCTGGGGGAGCCTCGTTCTGTGTCCCTCGGCCAACACCCCTCCCCTGCCTCGGGCAAGGCACTGCAGGGAGGCTGCCCCAGCCAGCGTCACACACTCCCCGGTCCCCAGGCTGGGGGCACACGAGGCATCCGTCATCACAGTCCCCTCACTGAGCAGCACAGCGGTGCCCAAACTGGAAAGGGCCAGACGATAAATGTTTTAGACTTTGCATATCCGTCTTTGATTTCTTTTTACAACCCCCTCAAAATGCGAGCATTGCTCTTAGCTCAGGGCTAAACCAAAGCTGCTGGCGCTAGACTTGACGGGCGGGCTGTGGTTTGTGAGCTCTGGGGCCGTCACATTGTGCCCACAGAGGAGGAGCAGAGACCGTGGAACCTGATGCCTGGCAGCGGTGGTGACCTTGGTCCTGCTCACCAGTCTGAGCACCTCTGGCTTCCACCAATGGGAGCGGTGCCAGGTGTGACCGCTGCAGAGAAGAAGCCATCACCCTGGCGGGATCTGGCTTTGCTGCTGGCAGCAGTCACCTGGGTGCCGGTTAATCCTGTCATCTCCACTGGGTGAAGGGCTCCTGGGAAGGTGACTGAAACGTGAAACGCTGACTTCACCCTGGGAAAACCCTGGGAGGGATGAGAGCCGTGTGCACCGCACAGGCTGCTAGCGGCTGGGGCCTGATTGGAGGAAGTGGGTCACCGGAGTGTGACCTCAGGGACTGTGCTGGTCCCTGGCCCCCTGCTTGCTGGCTCTTTCTGTGCTCTAGGCTTCCTGGATGCCGTGAGGTAAGCGGCTCTCCTCCACCAGGCCCCTTTGACCTGATGCGTCTGCCTCGTAGCCAGTTGACCGTGGACTGAACCCTCTGAAAACGTGAGCTAAAATCTCTTCCTTTAAGTTGCGGTGGGAAAGCTGAACAATATACCTGGGAACATCTTGCCCAGACATGTACCTTTTTTTTTTTCTTTTTTTTGGTAAGTCGAGAGCGGGTCCCTGAGATGGGAGGTTCCCAGGGACACGGAGCCATGTGGAGGCCTGCAGCCCCTGCAAACCCGGGGTCACCTGCGTTCCTTGGCCGTGAGGCTCCTTGAGCTGTGACACCAGCACTGAGGTATCGATCAGGGCTCAAAGCTGTCCCTCATCTTTGGGGGTGCACCAGCCTGGACCCCTACAGCACAGCGTGCCCCCTCCAGTCACCTAAGCTGGAGTCTTTTCCTATCTTTCCCCTAACTTTCTAATTAAAGCTTTTTTTTTTTTCCCTGTGAATTTGTGCGTTTGAGTCAGTTTCCGTGTCACTGAAGTAAGGACCCAGGCTAGCCGGTGACAGTCAGAGCCCTGCGCAGTGCCGGTGGGGACCTGTGATAGGAAACCAGCCTGGCCAAATGTAAGCAAGGTGCCCGACTGACCCAGCAGTGCCGCTCCCAGGCATCTGCCCAAGGGAAGTGAAAGCACAAATTCACGAGAAACCCTGCATCCGAGTGTCTGTGGCCACATTATTCCCGACAGCCGAAGCCCTGGCACGAACACAGGTCCATCCAAGCACGAGGGATGAGCAGAGGCCCGGCCCCACGGAGGAGGATCTGGTGTGTGGGGCGCGGGTCCTCACAGCCATCTGGGAGGAACCCGAAGCCCTGCTTGGGGAGGCACGTGCTGCAGGGCTCCGTTCCTGTGAAAAGCCCGGAACCGGCAAACCCACGGAGAGAGAACCAAGAGCCGGTTCCAGGGACTGGGGGCGGGGTGGGCAGGACCGGGCTTGGCACTGGCTGTCTAACTGGTCTCTCGGGTGATTTAAAAAAAGAGATCTGGAGCAAGACAGAGGTGCTGGTCGTGTAAGTTGTGACAGTGCGTGGCACACTGTAAAATGGTTAAAATGGTAAATTTCATGCCCTGTGTATTTTACCGGGACAATAATAAAAGACTGGACTTAGGAAATTCTGTATGTAACACAAACTGCAATTTCACATAATAAAATGCTCCGTCTAAGCTCACGGAATCAGAATCTGTTGCGAGACACCCAGGACGCTGGGCTTCTGCGTCTTTCCGGGAGAGCCAAGCAGGCAGGCAGCCGACCCTGCCCGGCAGCCGCAGCCACCTGCGGGGCCCACCTGCGGCCCTGGGGGTGGGGCTAAGGGAGGAGCCCTGGGTGAGCGGAAGCCCTGGAGCAGGAGATGCCTCGCTCTCCACATTTTGTTTATTAATAATTTACTATGGCCAGGTGCTGTGCCAGACAGTTCCTGTGTCCCAGCGGGAAGAGGAGAGGAGGGAGGCAGGGACAGCGGAGGTGGGCGTGGACCTTTTCCTTTTTCCGGTAGGGGCCTCAGACTGAGCTACATTCCCAACTCTTTTTGTCTGTTCCTTCGTTAGTTTTTATTTTGAGACAGGGACTCATTAAGTTGCTAAATTGCCCAGGCTGAGCTTCAACTCATGATCCTCCTGCCTCAGCCTCCCAGAGTGGTGGGATTACAGGTGTGGGCCAGCAAGGACTCGGGCTGCCCGACCCGCCTGCTTATGACTTTAAAGACCACACACTCGGGTAGCAGAATCACAAATTCTGGGTGAGCTAGGACACATCTGTAATCCCGGCTACTCAGGAGGCTGAGACAGGAAGATCACTAGTTGGGGGCCAGCTTGGGTGACTCAGCAAGACCCTGTGTGCACAAACATTTTAAAAAAGGGCTGGGAATGTAGCTCAGCAGTAGAATGCTTGTCTAGCGCTTCTTGTACCTCAAGCAGGAAGGGAAGGGAAGGCAGAGAAAATAGGAAGGGGAAGAGGAAGGGAAAACCCACCAAAGCCCTGTGGGCACCTGCCCGTGTGAAGTGCTAGGACAGGGTCCCCAGTCGGGGACACCAAGGACTTTCAGGGAACAATCCTTCCCCGGGTTGGGGGCGGGGTGGGTGGCCCTGGCCCTGGCCCTGGCCTGGGGTCGCCCTTCCACCTCCCCTGCGCAAGGCTGACAGATGCTGACAGGGGCTGGGCCCCTTGGACCTCAGGTGCCCCGGTGTTGAGGAAGGACGCAGCCCCCACGAGCCGAGGGAGGGGACCCCGCTTCGTCTCCTGGGGGGTGGCTGTCCCGTCTTTGGGGGGCCCCGCGCCTGTCCGTGTGTGACCCAGAGGAGCCTCCGCTGCTTCTCCGCCCCCGCCTCCCGCAGCTCTGCGGTTCCGTGTCTGCCTGCGTCTCTGCCGCTCCTCTCCGTCCACCTCTGGTTCTCTCCCCTCCGCGGCGCTGTCCGCCCTCCTTCCGTGGATTACGGATCCATCCGCCGGCCTCCCTCAGCCCCTTACTCCTCAGAACGAGAGCCTTGAATCGCAGCAGATGGGCTGGGGCGCTCCACACAGCCCCTCAAACATCCCACCCTTGGGGCAGCTGGTCCCCGCCAGAGCCAGACCCGCCCTCTCTGGGCCTCCTGCACCCGCTGGGGGAGGGGACGGCTGGCTGTCACCCAGGAGTGAATCCCTCCGGTTATGTCCTATCGGATGAGCCTGGTGTTGCGGGACTGGGGGTAAACTGAGGCGCTAGAGTCCTGGGTGTGGCCGGCGAGCGCTCTGGGTGAAGAGGTGGTAAAAACTTGTCTGGAGCATGGATCCATCTCCACAGGGCTTCCGGGGGTCTGCACAGCCTTCCCTGATCCTCCCTGGAAGGGGCAGCACCCAGGGGCCACTGAGGCTGACATAAGACCACCCCCCCGGAGCAAGACTGGGCTCAACTCGAGATCCTCCTGCCTCAGCCTCCCTAAATGCTGGGATTACAGGCTTATGCCACCGCACCGGCCTTCTCTGCACCTCAGGGCAGCCCAAGTAGGTAGGTGCTGTTTTGTCACCATCCTAACAGAACAAAATTGAGGTTTCAAGATGATCAGCAACTCTGCAAGGTCTGGAATTGGGTCTGCCTACTTCCACAGCCCAAAGTCTTCTCAATAGGCAACAGCACAGCAGGGTGGGCCCAGCTTAGGACCCCAGCAGGTGTCTAGGTCTGTGTTTCTAACCTGGCTTCATTGACTCACAGCCATCGTGGGCCCAGCCAATGCCAACCCTCATTTCTCATTCTGTGAGGGTTCACTAAATGCCTCCTCTATGCCCAGCACTTGACTAGACCCAGGACTTCAGCCAGGGGTGGCACCAGCAGACTTGTGTTGGCCCCTGGGTGGACAGTGGAGTTGCAGGAGCAGAGGAGGGATGAGGAGCCCTGAGCAAGTTTCAGGCAGCCACTTTGAGGCCCAGAGGTCTGGGGCGGGTTGGAGGTGCACACGGGACATGAGGCCTAGCAGGTTGCTCTGTGGTACTTGTTGATGGAGGGACCTTTCCAAAATGCTGACTGTCCCCAGAACAGAAGAACACTGGGAGCTGGTGAAGGGATGCGGTGGATGGCTGAGATCAGCTGTGGGGTCATTCCAAGCCATGGACTTTGGAAAAGTTGCTTCGTGCTTCAGGGGCTCGCTCTCATTTATAAGAGGCCCCTCCGCTCCCCCCACAGGCTGTGGAAAGAGCCCAGAACCTCAGGGTCTTTCCTGCACACCACGTCGCATCCGTCTGTCCACTTGGCCCCCTGTCTCCCAGAAGCCCGCCTGGCAGAGGCTCCACCCACGCTGTGGCCTCCCACGCTGTGGCCTCCCACCTCCCGTCCTCTCGCGCCACTGGGCTACACCGCGAAGTGAGTGGTCCGAGGGGGTCAGCTTGCAGCTTGGTGAGCTGGGGTGAGGACAGCCCCCCGATGTGGCCGGGACACTGGTCTTGGGCAGTGAGCCCCAGAGAAGGCGGAGCTGGAACTGGGTGTGCCCCACCCTCAGTCCCGGCAGGTGCAGGCCACTGCACACCCCTCTGTAAGTCAGCCCCCCCGGCTGGTTTGGCGCTGCCGAGGAGGAGGGCCCCCCTCAGGGGCGTGTGATGGGCCCCACGAGTCCGGGGACATCGCCGTGCTGCTGGCCGGGTCCATGCCGAGCGGCCCCTGCCTTCCCCAGCGCCGGGTCCCGTGGCCCGATTCCCCACAGCGAGACTGACTGGCTCTGGAGCCTGCTGTGACGTGTGGCCTAATAAAGCACACGGTGCACGTGTCAGTCACAGCGCCGAGGGCTGGGAAGGACCAGGGCAGCCCCGGGCGTGGGCCGAATGCCGGCTCCAGGGGGCGGTGTGGGCCAGGGGTTCGCGTCCTCTGTGGCCGGGGCTGTGTCTGACTCCTGGCTCTGTCCCTCTCAAGGTGGCAGTTGACGCAAGGACCGGGAGACCCTGGCGCTGGCTCCTCCACCTGCTTCTCAAGTCTTTGCCCGGACAGCACGCAGCCTCCGGCAAAGCCCACTTCCGGCCTGGGATGGGGCCGTGCACACCCCAAGGCCCTTGAGACCAAGCTGAGCCCCGCTCACCTGACCCCGTACCCTGCAGCACCTCCTGCCTGCCTTCTGGGAGCCCCGACTTCGTGGAACCTGAGTCTCAAGGGCGGCTCTGCTCCTGGATCACCCCACTGCAAGGGCCTCTGGGACCCCGAGCCCCCGCCTCCTCTGTGAAACGGGCAGAACCCCACAGCATGCTATCGGCCTGAAGGGCCTTGGCATCGAGGCTGGGCACACAGTAAGTGCCCAGCGGACAAAACTGCTCGGGGCCAACCCGGAACACACAGGAACCCTGTCGGCCGAGCCAGGGAGACGGGAGCCATGCCCTGGGCAGTGGGGGTCCTGGTTCTCCCGAGCGGGGGCAGCCATTTGGACAGGGCTCCTCTGGGGCCAAGGATGCCCTGGTGTGGGGGCGAAGAGCCACCGGAAGGACATTGTTGGGACCAACAGGGAGAGGAACCACTGGCCAGCAGACGGCCAGGCCAAGCACTGACCACCGGACCACCCGCCTGCCTGGCCTCTGCCATAGACACCCCTTACCCCAGGGTCCTTTGAGACTGGCCTGGGGTGGGGACTGTCCCCATGGGTGCGGGCACAGGGCCTAAGGCCCAGGCAGGACCTGAGCTGATGGTTTCTGGGCCACCACTGGCTTCGGATCCCCATAATTGGGGCCCAGGAAGGAGTCACGGGGAACCCTGAGCCTTTCGTCCTGGGGGACCCCACTAAACTGCAGCTGCAGGGTCCCCCAGACATGCTGTGCCCACCACTGCTGCGGGAGCCTCGGGGACCCACCCGCCCCACCCCCCTGTGTCCCACGTGGGTACCCCGCTGTGGGGGCCACCCTGCCCTTTCACCTGCAACCCAGGCAACTCCAAGTGGATCTGATCCTCTCAGGGACTCCTGAGGCAAGGGTGAGGTACACATGGAACAGAATCCTCTCTGCTGTGAAGGGCTGTCCCAGCATCCTCCCCAGCCGCCTGCCACCCCTACATGAGGGGGACCCAGGGGAAGGACACAGGGACCAAGTAGAGGGGAGCCAAGGACACAGATGGGCCTGGATAGGTTCCCCACACTTTCCAAGCTGTGTGACTTTGGGCAGGTTGCTTAACCTCTCTGAGCCGCTCTGCTGAATAGATGCAGGTTACTGCCTGCCTGGGGTTCTTGATCTGTTAGAGTGGACAGCCTGACCATGTGCCACACCTGTGTAGTGCCTAGGGATGGAAGTACTGTTGTGACTGCAGGGGCCACCTCGGGACGGAGGGCACCAGGGAAGGGGCCGACACCGACATAGAGCTCCCCGCAATGCCCGGGAGGATGGACGCAGCAGGGGAAACCAGGCAGCGGGTGGCTCCCAAAGAAAAGCCCCAGAAGCCCGGGGTCTCCCTGCCCCTTCTCTGGGCAGGGTCCTTGCAAAGGCAGCAGGATCCGGGCACCCTCGCGGTCCTGAGGTCCCGGGAGCTCGTCTTCCTGCCCTGTCTCGTCCTTGGGGTGACCTCGGAGCTGCGGCGGAGGCCCCAGGAGCTGCACAGAATCCAATCAGCTGTCATTAGCTGCCCAGTGTAGTATCTGCCCTCCCCAGAAGAGGGATACGCAAAGCACTGGGGACCAAAGGAAACAGTAAATGGATCAGCAGAATCCAATCAAGGCAGGAGCCGGGGCAGGGGCTGCAGCTGCAGGCAGGCGGGGTCGGGCTGGGGTGTGGGCTGCACCGGCTCCAAGGCAGAGCCGTGTGGGGGCCCCAGCCAGGCCACACAGGCCTGCAAGACGCTCAGGCAGCTGGGACCGGAACCTAGCAGGCAGGCGGTCGGGCTGGGGTGTGGGCTGCACCGGCTCCAAGGCAGAGCCGTGTGGGGGCCCCAGCCAGGCCACACAGGCCTGCAAGACGCTCAGGCAGCTGGGACCGGAACCTCCAAGTGGCTTCCTCGGTAAGTCA
Organism: Fukomys damarensis; assembly: GCF_012274545.1. Classification (NCBI taxonomy): domain Eukaryota; kingdom Metazoa; phylum Chordata; class Mammalia; order Rodentia; family Bathyergidae; genus Fukomys; species Fukomys damarensis. The sequence continues at coordinate 45,270,094 of NW_022900948.1, forward strand.
ACATCTTCCGGCTGCAAGAAGGTTTAGAGTGAAATATAAACATGTTTAAAAGAATGGAAACAATACTATGAGTATTTTTGCCTCCAGGGTGTTTAATCTTTGGGAGAATTTTGCTGATGATTACAGTGTGAGTTTGGCCTTGTGATTCCGGTTTACGATGTGAAACCGAGATCTTTATTGGAACTGGGGAATTCCAGCCTCACTTTTAGGGCACGCCTCACTGGTGCCGGGACCGTCTGTAAACAGTGTCTGTTCGAGGTGGAAAAGACGTGCTCTGACCTGCGGGGGGACCGGCTGCTCAGTCTGGCCGTTGGAGCACATGAAAGAAAACCAAATATTTGAGCTTATTTGTGCAGCCTGAATGTTTAGAAGCGCTGGATGGGCCGGCTTTGTCCCGCAGCACCATGCGGTCGGCAGCCTGTCTTGGAGAGGCCTGAATCCCACGACCTCAGGTCCCCACTCTGCACCGGAGCCTGTGGCCTCCAAGGCCGGGGCTGCGGGGGCTCCGCGGAGCCCCAGGAACATCCGGGAAGTGTTCACGGGACCGCTGAGGAACAGGAGCTCACGCCGCCGTCTGAGGGCCTTGTCACTCGGCACACGTGCCCAGGCGTGAGGATCACGCGCCTCGTGCGGAGTTGGTGCAGGTGCGGGACACGTCCTAGTCCTCTCCTCACCCCCCACTGGGTCCCCTACCTCCCTACGTCCCGTCCTCTCTCCTTCCGGCCTTCATTTATACTTGGGGTGTCTCACATAATAGAAACGGTGTGACATTTAAGCTCCCGTGCCTGATTTATTTCACCTAAGATCACGATCTCAAGGTGCATCCAAGCCGTGTGGATGTGAACTCGTGTTGTTGCCATAACGACCCGCTCCACAGATTCGGAGACCGCAGTGCCGCAGAGCTGGGACTCGGCCGAAGGGTCAGGGTGAGGACCCCAGGCTCCCTGTCACGCGCTGGCTCTTCGGCCTGTCACTGCGCCCCGCGAACCCTACAAATGACACACCGTCTATTCTCCCGTTCTCCACATGGGTCAGCTGGGGCCCAGCCCAGGCGGCACAGCCAGGACAGAGGGACTTGGCAGCTTTGGGCCCCTCCGACATCCACGCAGCCCCAGTCCCGTGTGGGGACGGATGGCGGCTGACAGCGCCCGACGGTAGTCGTGGCTGATGTTTGTGGGACTCAGGGTGGCTCCGGGGAGACCTGGCCCGGTCTGGGGACGGGAGATGCACGCAGAGGAGTGGGTGGCAGCACGGACACCCGTCACGGAGACGGCGAGGCAGGCTCGCAGGTGCTGTGTAGGAGGCGGGAGCAGGGGCGAGGATGCCTCCCGGTGCCCTGACTCCAGCCCGGCGTGTAGTCGTGGCTGATGTTTGTGGGACTCAGGGTGGCTCCGGGGAGACCTGGCCCGGTCTGGGGACGGGAGATGCACGCAGAGGAGTGGGTGGCAGCACGGACACCCGTCACGGAGACGGCGAGGCAGGCTCGCAGGTGCTGTGTAGGAGGCGGGAGCAGGGGCGAGGATGCCTCCCGGTGCCCTGACTCCAGCCCGGCGTGTGGATAACTGTCCCGGAGGAGCGCGGTAATTTGGTCTCTGTGTTTACTCCTGCGGGGAGCGCCTCTGAATCTTTCATCTCGACTGCTGACTGTATCAAAATTCCCGTGGTAATTGGATCAGGTGCAGTATTCTCCATGAGGGTATTAAATCAGGCCTTCTGCCCGCGTCCACAACGATCCGTTTCAGAATATAAAGACGCGGGAGATGGCATTACCCGGGGTATTTCTCCTCCTTTGAACCCCCCTCCCCCAAAGCGTGGCAGCTCTTCATTTGTGGCCAAATAAATCGGGTCGTCCTCCCCTCCCCCAGCTTGTAGCTGAGGAAGGAGGAGCCAGGCTGGGTGTGTGGGTGCCAGCCGGGGTCCCCCAAGCTGCCCCACCTCTGGGGACTGCAGGGCCAGGCAGGACAGCCAGAGCGTGGAGCCCCCAGCCGGCCCGGTGTCCCTGCCGGGCCCAGGGCGCCGGCCCAGGGTGCCTGGCTTCGGGTGGCGCACGGAGAGTGTCCTCAGCTTGGGCGGGGATGTGTGGGGAGGCGCTCGGGGACTCGGCTGTGTAGAAGAGGGGAAGGAGAGGCAGAGCGTCAGGGTCCCCGTGGAGGTCGACGAGCCACGGTAAAACGGCCCTGTCACTCGGAGCGCGGGGGCGGCGTCCACGCAATGCAGCAAACACACCAAATGCCACCCAACTGCATGCTGGAAAACGGTCAATTTTAGGTTATGTGCGCTTCACCTCCATTAGAAAAGAAAGTGGCTCATACCAGAAACGCCGTGTCACCTTCCACCAGCTTATTATGATGGCTCTGCCCACGTGGACAGAGCTTCTGTCCCAGGTCACCGTGAGTGCATCAGAATCTCAGGGAGCGGGGAGGGGCAGGTGCCAGGGAGGAGGAAGAGGGTGGGGTGGGCACAGGGCCGGGCCGGTGCCACCGGGCAGCAGAGCTGTGAGGGTCCCAGTGTCACCAGGTGAGGCGTGGCTGGGGCTGCAGACTCAGACTGAGAGGTGCTCAGCGTGTGGTCACCAGATGTCTGGAGTGAGAGGGACAGCGCCACGGGTCGGGCACAGAACAGCAGGGACCTGGGTGTCGCGGCCCTGTGGAGGGTGTGGCAGTTCCTGACAGGCCAGCATCTGTCTCCATTGTGACCCCACAACTGCAGTGTGGGCCTGGGGCCAGGGGAAATGAACCCTGACGTCCCCGCAAATCTCACATGAGAATGTTCACATCAGCCAGGTGCCAGGCACACGCCTGTGAGCCCAACACTCGGGAGGCTGAGGCAGGAGGATGGCAACAAGTTCAAGGCCAGCCTGGGACACACAGCTGGACCCTATCTCAAAAAACAAAAACAAGAGTTCAAGCCTCTTTCTTCAAAATAGCCCCAGATGGCACCGGAGTGTCTCACACATTAAAGGGGCAAGCAGGAAACAGACTCAAAGTGTATACATTGCTTGACTCTGCTCAGCTGAATTCTAGCCGGTCAGCTATGTGGGAGGCTGCAGCAGGAGGATCCTTTGAGCCCAGGAGTTCAAGACCAGCCGAGGCAATGTAGCAAGACCTCACTCAAAAAAACCAACCAAACTAAAAAGTCTGAAAGGTAAAGCCTAGTGCAGGAGCTGCAGTGGAGACAAGACGGAGGTGACAGTGGTAAAGAAGGACACTTTGCTTTGATTTTTGCGGTGTTCAGGGAAAAGTTCATCAGGCTCTATACTTATAATTTGTGCATTTTACAGCATAAATTTGATCCTGCTGAGGTTTGGCGGCAGCTTGCTGCTACGGCGGGTGCCGTGCCTGTAGGAGGCAGGGCCTCTTGGAGGGCCTTCCAGCCTTGCAAGGGATGGGGGACCCCAGCCCCTTCCTCTTCCTCTTTTGCTCCTGGCTGTGAGTGAGGTTTCGCTTAGAAGGGATGATCCAAGTGACTGGAACCTCCAAAGTGGAACTGAAACAAACCTTTTCTCTGTATAAGCATTCAGTGCTCTGGGGTATTTGTTACAGTAATGGAAAGCTGACTAATGCACACACGCCAAAGAAGCAGCAGCATAGAAAGAGAACTGGTGGCTGCAACCAGCTTGTCTGTAGTAGGTGGTGGCTGGGGGAGAGAGATTAAATCCCCTCCCTGGGTCTGTGCCATCCGGCCCCGACAGCCTGGGGGGCCAACTACCCCCTGCTCTTCCCCATGGCTCCTGTGCCATTTGGGGGGTGGGTGCAGCCGGGCAAGCAGATGCCTGCCACCATCAGGGCAGTGGCCCGAGGATGCTGTCATTGACTTTGGGGACCAGGCCTGCTTGTGTCGTAGGGGAGGGATGGCGGGCACTGGGGACCAGATTCTGATTACGACCTCATCGCGGGCACTGGCTCTTCAGGAGGCGCCGATATTTATGGAATAAATATGGCGCAATTTATGGCCATATCTCCCTCTGATGTCCCATCTGATATGCAATTCAATTTCTTTTATTGTTTTTGGGCTTTTGCCACGGAGGAGGATGCATAAATAAATAAATATATGGGCGAATGGCAGCCGGCAGACCAGGCTGGGGCTGCCAGCCCTGAGTCTCCAATCCCATATTAGACCCATCGATCACAGCTTATGAAGCTGAGCCTGTCCCCTGGCCGGGACAGCGGCAGACGTGCCGGTCACTCCCGTTATTTAGGGGCCTCTGTTGGCAGGCCCGCCGCCTGTCCTCTGCCCACACTGGCTGTGCGTCCTGCTCCACTCCCACACTACTGGCAGGGACCCCAGGCCCAGGTGGGGCGTCCGGCCCTCGTGCACACGATGCCACCTGCCTGCTTTTCCCGCGGACCTCCCTTCCCGGTCCCACACCAAGCCGCGCTGGGGTCAAAACGCATGGCCAAAGCCAGGCCCAGGGCACCCGTGCTCCCGGTCACTCTCAGAGTGGGGACAGCTTTCTCCCCAGCTGCTCTGACGGTGCTGGGAGGCCCCACGTTTGGCGGACACAGGTGCCACCGGCCCTGGCGGTGCCTGTTCAGGGAGCTTTGGGAACCGGCAGCCACATCCCTGCCCTCAGTGACGCCCCATCTGGGGGTGAGCAGAGGCTTTCACTGGTCGCCAGGACTGTGCCCTGCTGGGAACCAGAGGGAGGTCCATGGGTGCTTCTGGGCCCCGTCTCCTGGGGACCCCGGGCTCTGCAGTCACAGCTGCCCACTCCAGACACTCGCACTGCGGGCACACAGAGTGCACGCGTCGCCCCTGCACCTCACAGGGACGCACCACGCCCCGTGCAGCACAGCCACGCTCCCTCCCGGCCCTCCCCAGGCCCTGGCGCCCGCTGTCCCTACCTTTAGAAAGGTGGTTTGCAGTGTCCCCTCCGCAGCAAAGCACCCTGCTGGGGCCTGGGGATGCAGAGCAGACGGGGAGGAAGCCCGGTCTCAGCTGGTCCCTTGGGAAGCCACAGGGACGGCAGGAGGGTGGAGCCGCGGGGCGCAGTGCATGTGGGCAAACAGCATGAGTGCTCGCTGGACTTGACGCTGGGGACCCCGGCAGCCGTCCCCGCCGTCCGGGGACATCGGACCAGAGGCCGCTGGGGCCACAGTCTGAGCTCATGCACAGGACAGGGTTTCCTGGGGCCGCTGCAAGGCGCCTGGCCCTAGTTCTCAAGCTCGCCTGGCCTCGGCCTTGCGCTCCGGCCCCACAGGCCCCGTACATTCCTGCGCCTGTTTGGAGCCGGTTAGCAGAGCGGGAACCCTAATGGGCTCCCCGGGGTCCCCCACAGGAAACCCGCCTCTGCCTGACATTTGGAAAGTTCAGGCACTCAAAACATGCTCTTTTTTTTTTTTTTTTGGAACCGGGGGTTGAATTCGGGTCCTTGCGCTTGCAAGGCAGGTGGCTCTGATGCGCGAGGGAGAGGCGCTCATGGATCGCTTCCCTGCCACAGGGCCGGTGACCTGCTCTTCCTCCTCGCACACCCCTCATCCCATGCTAGGTATGAGCACCACCTACTGTTTACCATTCCCAGGCTGTAAGTCAGGCACACCAGGAAGTGCCAGACTCTTGCCTCTGGAACTGTCTGTGGGAAGGGGGACACAAAATAACCCTTTAATGACGAGGGTCAGATGTGCCATAAAGAAGAAGGGGTGGCACAGAAAGAGGGGAGTCGGGGAGAGCTTCTCAGAGGAAGTGAGAGTACCCTAGAGGAGGAACTAGAGTCACCTCATGAGAAGAGGCAGAGGGGCCAGCAGGTGCAAAGGTCCTGGGGCAGGAGGGAGCCAGGTATTCTGGGGATCTGAAGGAGGCCGGCAGGAGTTCTGAGGCTGGAGCACAGTCCAAGAGCTCACGGTTCCCAAAGGGCAATCAGGGCACCCCAGGCACAGAATAGGGTCCCTGTTACTCCTGGGGTCCCCATTAGCTCCTAGAGGTGTGCACAGCATTCTGAGTCCCTACTCTCTCTGGCCCAAAGTTGCTGCTTTTCTCCTGCCTACACACACACACACACACACACACACACACACACACACACACACACACATGGCTCTGCTGGTGACTTACAGTTGCTGTTTCCTGTCCTTAGCAGAAAGAACTCAGAACGCAATTACTGTTTTGGGCAGCTTCCCTGCTGCAAGGGCCAGAGTCCCTCCCAGCAGCAGTCGGGAGCTGATGGGCCCACCCTCGGGGTACCGCTGAGAAGCAGGGCTGACAAACGCGAAGCCAGAAAGAACAGAAAGTCAGCACCTCGGGGGCTGGGGGAGTCTGGGCTCAGGGACATGGGGGCCACCACAGGTGGGCTGGGGCCCTCTCCACGGGAGCCACGGGATGGGGCGGGGCTGCAGGAGCAGCAGAAGAGGCTCCAGGGTCCCCTGCCTGCTCGGGAAGGAGGCCCAGGCAGCTGGACCCGCAGCAGGCCAGGGAGGGAGGGCAGATGTGGGCAGAGCAGTGTGGGCGGGAGGTGGCTGGGTCACACCTCTGGCCTGAACAAGCCACTGAGGGGCCCTCCTGCCTCAGCCTCTCTGGGACGTTCCTCCAGAGAGGCAAGGAAGGAAGGAAGCTGTGTGCTCAGTCACCAAGCAGGGTTCCCTGGCCTGGACCCGCTGCACACCGCACATGGGGTGGTGGCCCAAGTGGGCAGCATCTGGACCCCTGGGGTGACACCCATGTGGCGTTTTTCTGGGGGACCCTAGAAAGTTGGGGAGCAGGCAGAGGCTGGGGCAGGGAAGGGGAGCCTGGACCCTGAGAGACTGGGGGTGAACTGCTGCTCTATCCAGGCTGGAGCCCTCCCTCAGCTGGGAGCTCCAGGCCCAGAGGGGAGGACTCGCCCAGGACGCACAGCCTGGTACCTGGCCGGAAGTCTCCGGGCCACCTCCGGGCACAGCTCCCACTCACCGCCGCCTCTCCGTCCACTGCGCCATCCCTGTCTCCACCCGGCTCCCCTGCAGCCCCTCCATCCCAGCCTGGCCCCCACAGCCTCGCCCTCTGCTCGGCTCCCACACCCACCCCTGCCCTCGAGCCTTTCCCACACGGCTCTCCAGGCCTTGGATGTGACGCCCCACACCGCCCCCCCCAGGAAATCGGCCCGGACGCCTCCTCTTCGCTTGCTCTGCCTGGAACTGTGGGCTCTCTGGATGGCAGTGACCGGTTTAGTCCCGACCCACAAGCACAGGAATGATCTGGTCAGCATTCATCCTTCTGTCCCCTGCGTTCAGAGGGCTGCCAAGCCCAGCATGGGTGCTCGGGAACAGTCAGGAAAGTGGATGGACAGACAGACGGATGGATGGACAAATGGACAGATGGGTGGACTGATGGACACTGTGGCCTCCCTGGAAGCCAGCCATGGCCTTGCACACCAGCAGGACATGTTGGACCCCTCAGCTTATGGGGCTACTCAGGGCTGGCCCACTTCAGCTTGGGCTGAGGTGGTGGCTGAGTCGGGTGGTGGCATGGCCTCAGGCCAGCCATGTCCCCAACCTGCCTGGACTTGTTACCTGCTGGGAAGGAGACGCCAGTGAGCGAGACAGCTTAAGTCCCCTTGTCCCTCCTGTCCCCCTGCCTCCGCTCTCGTCCTGCTGGTCTCCACGGAGATGTCACCTCCTCCAGAAGGCCTCCACGACTGCTCCCTCCTGGAGCTCACCTGGCCTCTCCACTGTTTCCGGTGTCACTGTGACCAGTCAGCCCCCAGCTCCTCTGTTTGTTTCCTGAGTCCCTGTGAAACCTCCCTGAGTCCTGCGAGGTTGCAGTCATCCATTCCCCACACCACAATGGCTCCAGTGCCCACTCAGGGCACAGGCACAGAGCCTCCCCTATAGTGATGGGTGGGTGGGTGGGTGGAGAGCGAGGGAGGAAAGATCTCAGGCTCCGGGGCCAGCAGGATTTGGGTCCCGCCCTGCAGCTGGTTAGCAGGGTGGTCCTGGGCAGGGCCCCTGCATCCCCAGGCAGATCCCGGCTTGCTCTTTGGGCTCTTACAACTGTCTGCAGAGTGAGTGGCTTCTCACTGAGACTGAGGCCCTGGTGAGTGGAGAGAGCACAGACTTACTGAGCCTTGTGGCCAAGCAGAGCATCCACAGAAACCACCTAGGAAACGGGGAAATTGAGGCACAGCTCCACCCGAGAAATTGTGGAGCATCTGGGCCCAGCCCAGGGCTGCTCTACCGGCCTCTGGGGCAGCACCCAGGCCGATGTGGGAGTGGCTTTTCACCCTGCTCTGGGCTCAGCTGGCTACCGAGCTGTCAGGAGGGATCAGGGGGCCCTGGCGATCTCCCCAGATTTAATTAACTGGCCTTTCATCCCTGTCCTGGAGGAATCAGCTATCTTCTGTCTCCTTAATTAACGTTCATTAAGCAAATCAGAACGGGCAGTTCTCCCTCCTCCTCGCCCAGAAGGGTTTAACCCTTGCTGGGTGGCTTCACTGGACGCCCACGGAGAAACAGGGGCATCTGGTGGCTCCCCTGCAGCCAGCCCCTGCCTGCTTCTCTGTCCCCTCCCCAGGTTCCTCTCCGTGCTTTCCCCTCTCTGGCCACTGCTCCCAGAGGGGTCCCAGGCATAGAGCTCCAGGAGGGTAACAGAGCCCCAGCTGGGGGCCAAGGCCCTTGAGCCACGTGCCCTCACCCACCTGAAAAGCCAGCTGTGCACAGCCCTCCAGCAGGCACGGTGGACCCCGGCGGGGCCAGGGCTCCATGCTGCAGGAGGAATTCAGGGACAGACACCCGGGCTGGGGAGAGGTGCGGGAGGGTCAGGGTCAGGCCTCCAGCTCCAGGCTGCAGGGAAACAGGCCCCGAGGCCCATGGCTTCATTGGGTTTTGGTCACATGCGTGTTGGAGGACCCTGGCTTTGGGGACAGACGCCTGGGCAGGGCGGCAGGTCCTGCGGGGAGGTGACCCCCAGAGCCTTCCTGTGGTGGAGAGGTGGAGGCATTGCCTCATTGTCCAGCTCTTGCACAGGGACTTCTGGCTCCTCCCGGGTCCTTCCCAGACCACACAGACGTGCTGTCATTGCAGAGACTCACACTGAGACTTTGAGGGTACACAGACACCCTGAAGCCTCAGGGAGCACATTTTGGGGCCTGAATCCTGTGGACCCCATCCTAGGAGGAGTCAACCACAGTGATGGAAAGGGAGACCCATGTGGACAGTGCAATCCGGATGTGCGCGCGCACACACACACACACACACACACACACACACACACAGCAGGGCAGGAAAAGCAGATGCTCTGAGGCAGCCCCAAGTGTCTTGGCCACCAGGGGGCGAGAAAGTCCAGTTCCATCCTGCAGCTCATGGCTGACGGCCTGACCTGGAGGAGTCAAGGGGAGCCAGCTGCCAGTCGGGACAGGGCACCCGTGGGGACAGCTGGCCAGGGCAGCCACCCCCAGCAGGTACCTGGAAGAAGCTGCGCCCTGAGGGACCTGCCTTCGCCCCCCTGGACGCAGCTCTGAGCAGGCTGGGGGACAATGGGAGGACGCGGGGGGCGAGACCCGCATGCCTGGCCCAGCTCAGTGAGGGCGCACAGCGGGCGAGAGGACATGTCTGCTGAGGAGTCGGCGACTGCAGCACAGCGCCAGAACCCAGGCTTTTACAACATTGTTTACAGCATTATCGAAGCTGAGGCCTCGTACGGGTGACGCGAGCCCCCTCCCCGCCCTGTGCCTCTGCACTTTTTGACTCTGTGTGGAAGTCAGTCTTATGAGCGGGTGGGTGCCAGCTTGGGAAGTCCCTGGGCTGTTTCTCGGCCCGCCCTGTCCCTCGCCACTGGGGGCTCTGTGACAGCAGGGGCTGCTCTTCGCAGCAGGGGTCACCTTTGGGCACAGGGCATTAGGGGCTCAGGGGAAGGGGACGGGGGAGCTGGCCCAGGCCCCTCCGCCTCTGTAGCCCAGGCCTCCCCTCTAACTGCCATCCACAGCCAGGGAGTCAGGAAGCCACTGCTGCCACGGCCACTGTTGCTGCCACTGTGCGGGGCTCTCGCGGCACACACTGCAGCCTGGAGAGCACGGGGAAGAGCCCGCTGAGGGGCGAAGGATGGCCTCGTGTCCCCACTGTAAACGGCAGCAAGGACACCATCCATATCCGGGTCCACGCTGCAGAGGCCTCTGGGAGGACCGGCTCTCAGCAGCAGCCTCCAGGGGGCTGGGGCAGGGCCGAGGGACCCCCGGAGTCCCGCAGAGGGGAAGCGGGGTCTGAGCCCAGGTGGTCGACTCCAAAAGCCCTGTGGCTGACGGCTTCTGTGTCACAGCACGGCTCTCTCTCCTGCTCAGTCGAGCAAATCAATAAAAGCCTCGTCAGCCAAACAGAAAAAATGACCAATTAATTTGTTCCGGCAGAGCCCTTGGTTGAGGATGATTAGGGTGCCTGGGCCCAGGGTGTCTGCTGTGCCCTGGAGCCCGAGAGGAAGGACCCCGGCCTCCTCATCCCTGCCCCATCACAGTCCCAGCTAGGGACAGAGTAGACCCGGCCCGCATGCCCTCCTGCCTGTGGGAAGCGCTCGGTCTTGCCGCAAACGCTGCTGAGTCCCCTGCATGGTCCACTCGTCTCTTCTCCCCACTGGAACCGCCAGCCTTGGGCCACTAGAGGTGGCCTTTTGGTCCTGGGATTGCACACTGAACGGACCCACCGAGCTCAGACTTCCTCCCTAACTGCTACTCACAGGGCCCTTGCTGAGCCACAAAGTTGCCAGGGCTGGGCTTGAACTTGTGATCCTCCTGACTCAGCCTCCCAGAGTGCTGGGATTACAGGCGTGGCCACCATGCCCAGCTACCCGAATTCCTTTGGGATGTTGTCCTGCTCCTTCCTTAGGTAGCAAGCCCAGCACCTGCTCAGTGAGGCGAGGCCAAATGGGCAAGGGGAGAGGTGGCGGCAGCTGTCCAGGAGGTAGCCTTCAAGCACGGGGCTGGGACCCAGGCTCTCGGAAGCACACAGGGGATTCGCAGTTCCCAAGAGCATCTGCCAGGTGTCCCCAAGCCTCAGGCCCCTCCTCCCCTCTGGACCTGGAGTGTGGCTCAGGCCCCTTTCCAGGACAAGCAGGCATCCTGCCCAGGGTTCCACCCACCCTACAATCAGACCCAAGTCCAGTCATCTGGCGGCCCCATGGCTTCCGAACTCGGAGGGTTTTGGACCTGCTGTTGCCTGCGAGGCACTCTGGGGTTTGAATTTTGCTTTGGCTTGGTGACAGATATCAAAGCTGACCACTTTTTCTCTTTAAGTCATCAGGGACACTAAAAGCCAGAAAATTCTGCTGCCCCCACAATCACCATGCCCTGCTCTCAGTCACCTTCTGCTACCTGCATGTTGGTCAGGTTCCCTATAGATGACTTGAACTTGAGATCCTCCTGTCTCAGCCTCCCAAGGTTGTGGCCACCACACCCAGTTACTGCAAACTCCTCGTGGTGTGCTCCGTGCTGGGGACTGTCCCAACTCCACGGAGTGTTGGTGACATCAGCCGCGTGATCGTGGACAAATTCTGACTTTATTGGAGCCTCGGCATTTTTCCATTTATTCATAGGAAATAGAAAAACTTATTTCACTGAGGAAAGAGGGTCTGGAGAGTTGCTGAATGGGAATAGGATTTTAGTTTTGCAAGATCGAAAGGCTCTGGAGAAGGGTGGTGGTGGTGGCTGGACAAGGGGAGCGTACTTGATACTAAGAAGCTGTGACAAAATGGCCAAGAGTGTCAGCCTCATGTTGAGGATGCGTCACCATAATCAAGAATTTCTAAAAATTGTGTTTGAGCACTGCATTGCTATAAGGACAAACATATTAATATATGTTAAAACATTTTCTATCTAAAAGTTCTTTTTTTTTTTTTTACTTTAAAAATAAATCAGAGCTGTGTGTGGTGGCTGTAAGGACCAAATTTTCAGATCGAGGTGGGCTCCCTCTGTGCCCCTTGCCCAGAACAGAGCTGCAAAAATTCAATTCTGTATAACTCCATTCTGTATGAGTCTCCCTGTGTTCGTGTTCCTCTTTTTATGATCTAAAAATCTAAAAATGAATCTCTCCTGCTTATCCCTGCTTAGGATAATCAATAGGAACTGATCTTGGCATTTGTCAGTTTAAGATAATCACATGTTCTGTTAAGAATAGAAATTGATTAATCAAATGTTCTTTAGAAAGAAGAACTGATTCTCTGAACGTAGGTACCAGTAATTTTCCGTAAGTGCCCTCCCAGGGCCTCCCCAACCCTACATAATCCTGCCTCAAAGATGCGTCTGGGCTCTCGGTCTGAAACCGCTGTGACGGTGACACCCGAAGGTCCAGGCTCGAGCTTGCAATAAACTCCTCTTGTGTTTTCATCGGAAGAGACTCCTTGGTGGTCTTCTTTGAGGACTTCATGACTTGGGCACAAGAGTGGCATACACCTACAATCCCAGCATTCAGGAGGCTGAGGCAGGAGGATCCCTGGGAATTCGAGGCCAGCTCAGGCTACATAGGGAGTTCAAGGCCAACCTGGACTACATAGCGAGACTTAAAAAAAAAAAAAAAAAGTAAAATAAAATAGGATGTTTTGTGGGCACCTGAAAGTACTGGGCTTGATGGCTGAGTTGACTTTGGGAGCCCTCAGGACCCAGAGAAGGGCATCGGGAAGGGCACCAACTTCCAATGCCATAGTATTCTTGACCATAAAAGAAAGTTTTTGTGAAGAAGCCTTCATAACACCAGCACAACCTCACCTAGAATTACATTACATTAACATTTAACTTGCAAACTGCATATTTATTTAAATCTTTGTCATCTCATTAGCATGGGCACTGGTCTCTTTCTCAGGTGTTTTGTCTGTCAATAAAGTTTTACAATTTCCTTCATTTCTATCTGGCACATTTCTTCTTTTGTTTTTTTGTGTGTGGGTTTTTTGTTAATTTGTTTTGGTACCGGATATCAAACTCAGGACCTTGTGCTTGCCAGGCAGGCGGTGGAACCACTGAGCTAAATCCCTGGCTCTATCTGGTGCATTTCATGCTGAATTTATTATCAGGTGTTTTATCATTGTGTCATTGGGATATTTGTCATCCTTGGCTAAATTTTCTACATGGATGCTGGTATTGGTTTTTGGGCTTTATCTTGTGTTCAGTCGCTATATTAAACACCATGCTTGGGCCGGGTATTTAGCTCAGTGTTTGCTCCATTGCAATTACTTTTGTTTCCCTAAGTTTCCCTGAATGCCTTCACCCTCAATTTGTTCCTAAGACTGTTAGAATTTCACTGTTTAATATAATGCTCGCTGAAAAAACATAGTCCTTAGCGCAGGGGATGTAGCTTGGCAGTTCCACCAACTGCCTCGAAAGTGCAAGGTCCTGAGTTCGATCCCTGGTACAAAAAAAAAAAAAAAAGTCCTTAGCATGTTAAGGAAGTATGTGGGGTGTGATCCAACTATATGGTGAGTGTTTAAATTTTTTTAAAAAAATATTATAGTAAAAGAAACATTGCTATGAATCCCCCTCATTTTGAACACAGATACTCCGCCATTCTTGTCACTCTGCAGGAGCTCTGGAGTCCTCTTTTGTGTCTGTAATTGTGCTGCCCCAGCTGCTTTGATGTCCTGAATGGATTCAAAACGTCTCCTTTTCATGGCCATTTTGACTAGGGAGGAGCCAGAAGTCGCACCGTGCCAGTTCTGATGAATTCACTGTATTGTAAATTTTTATTTCTTTCGGACAGGTTATCGTCCAGTACTCACTATGTAGCCCAGGCTGGCCTCAAACTCCTGGCAATCCTCCTGCCTCAGCCTCCAAGAGCTGGGACTACAGGTGTGCACCACCCACTGTCCACCTAGTGAATTCGCTGTTTTGTTTTTTGTTGTTGTTTTCTGGTACCGGGGTCGAATTTAGTACCTTGTGCTTGGGAGGCAGGCACGGTTCACTGTATTTTTTCATCACATCTTGTAAAGACACTCAAGGCAGAGGCTGTTGCCCAGGGCGCAGCTCCGGGAGCGCATGAGCGCCGGGAAAGCGGGCTCCCCGGGTGCGGGGCCT
>NW_022900948.1:45284809-45285779 GCF_012274545.1 Fukomys damarensis
CCAGGCAGTTGGCCCTGCTTCTGTCTGGCCCAAGACCCCGCCTGGCCCGAGCCAGGGCTGGGAGCCCTTGGGCCCCCAGAAACAGAATCTCCCCCTCTGAGGCTGGCCCAACCCGGTCTCCGCCTCGGGCCCCTCCCTGTGCCAGGCACCCTCCTGCCTCGGCCTGCAGTGCTCTCAGGGAGGGTTTTAGACCACGCCAGCACGCCGTGTGTGACATCAGAATCTCCCAAAGCTTTGACAACTCTGAGTATTTTTATAACTTCATTTGGCAGTGGAGCCTAACCTGGGGCTATTTATAAGCTTTGCTTATCCTGGAGAGAGTGAATATTTCTACATCTCGATACTCAGTCTCATTTAAGGCCCGCCTGCAGCCCACAGTGGAGGCTGGGGGTGACATGGTGTGGGGTGTGGGGCAGGCAGGCATCTCTGTAGACTCTGACAAGCTCTGGCTTCCAGAGCTCGTCCTGAGCCAGTGAGTTTGAATACGGGATGGTGGAACCCTAGCCCCGTTTTCCAGATGTGAATTTGGGGCTCAGAGAGGTTCATCCCTCTGCCTGGAGACACACAGCTGGGTGTGGACAGTTGAGCTGCTCACCACAGGTTGGCTCTTACAGGGCAGGTTGTGAGGGCCCCAGGTACCCAGGAGATGACCCAGGTAGGGAGGACCGTGCCCCTCGCAGAACAGGGGCTGCCGCCCTGGGGGCCGAGTCACCCTGGCTGCTCATCTGGACCTCAAGGTGGGGCCTGAAGGTGGGGAAGGAGCAGAAGCCACAGGGAAGGAGCGTGGGACTGGGTCGGACTCGAGTACCGTGACGGGGAGTCGTGTGTCAGGGGTCCAGACGCCTGGGGCCTCGGCACCGGGCAGGGCCATCGGAGCAGGTGCTCCAGGAGTGGGCAGGGACCTGTGCAGTGGCGTGGCGCGCGCCCCAGCTGTCTCCCGGCCCGCACGCTCCATCAGGCTGTGGAGTCG
>NW_022900948.1:45286662-45287654 GCF_012274545.1 Fukomys damarensis
GCAGGGCCGCGGCTCCCAGCTTCCTCCGGGGCGGCTGGGGACACCGGCAGGCAGCGTGGGGACAGTGGCCTGGCCTGTCATCGGGGACTATTCAGGGCAAGAACGGGCACAGGCCTGGTGTCTCAGCACTCAAGAGGCTGAGGCAGGAGGATCTCCATGAGTTGGAGGCCAGCCTGGGCTACACAGGGAGTTCAAGGCCGACCTGCATGACAGAGCAAGACTTTGTCTTGAAAAACAAAACTACAGGGCCGGGGATTTAGCTCAGTGGTGCCGCCGCTTGCCTCGCAGGCACAAGGTTCAGAGTTCGATCGCCGGTACCAACAGAAACAAAACTACATAAATACATAAAGACCAGACCTGGAAGATCCCAGCCATTCGGGGCACGGACGAGGTCTCCCCTCCCTGCTCATGTGCTACCCCAAGATGTCTGGAATCTCAGGGACCTCAGAAGGACCCCAAGTCCCAGGCAGTGAGTTCTGGGAAGTCGGAGAGCTGCCCCTGCCTCCGCCCTGCCCCAGGCCCCAGGGGTTCAGCACGGGCCCTCCCTGCAGCCCCTCGACCTCCGGTGTGGCTGACCCAGGGTCTCCGGCCCCGGCTGAGGTCTGAAGCCCGTGACAGCTGACAGAAGACGGTGCTGTCCTGGTGCATTCTGGGACCGCAAGGCCTGCAGGGAAGGAGGGGTGAGGGGGCTGAGCGCGGGGACCCCGCTGCTCCCCAACAGCCTTGGAGCTGGGCTCTGCGCGTCTTCTGCCAAGCGGGCAGTGTCTGCCTGGGCCCGGAGCCAGGGTCCAGGCCCTGCCCTCTCCCCTCCCCTCCGCCCCTCTCCCGGGCTTCTGGGCCATGGCAGGGCCCCCGACGGCCTCCCTCTGCCCCAGGACAAGGCAGGAGCCAGGAGTCCCGCGCTCTGAGAGGGGTACAGGCCAGGTCCCAGTCTCTCCCAGGCCCCCAGGTCAGCCCTGTCGCCTCACAGCCCTGTCTGGCTGCCCCCCTCC
>NW_022900948.1:45289682-45300474 GCF_012274545.1 Fukomys damarensis
CCCAGGCCCCCAGGTCAGCCCTGTCGCCTCACAGCCCTGTCTGGCTGCCCCCCTCCACGTGCCCACGCAAGGCCACCACACGGACCTTCGCTTGCCCGCCACCCTGGCCACCCACCCGCTCCCCTCTCCTGGGTAGCCCACGGCACACTGGGAGACCAAGTGAGTGCCCACTGTGTGCCCCCCGTGTCCTGTGACCAGCCTTCATCTGTTGGAATCATGGCCCGCAGCTAGGACCGACCCCTGCTGCACTCCAACCCTGACTGAAGGCAAGTGCTGAATGTCAGCTGGCCTTTAGAGGTTTGTACGAGGGCCCCAATTTAAGGCCCAAAAGCAAAGGCACCATTGGGGTTTATAGCAGGGTTTCCTACAGAAGTCAAAAGGTAGAAGCAACGCAGGAGTCTGGATGGATGAAAGATAAGCAAAATGCGGTCTGTTTCCACGGTGGAATAGTATACAGCACCGAACAGAAGGTACCCCTGATGTGTGCTACAACGTGGAGAACATAAGCAATAAAAGTCACAGAGACAGAAGGCAGAATGGGTGCTTCCAGGGGCTGGGCAGGGGGCCGGGAAGTCAGATTTCCCTGTGCCTCAGCCTCCTGTGTCTGCCCAGTGTACTGCAGTTCTCTCTTGCACAGTTGTGGTTTGTACATTTCCGTCGTGGCTCAGCTTGGACTGGCCTGGGAATCCTTCTTACTCCCGAGCCTAGTTGGGCGCCACATAGAATCCCTGCGCCATCCTGGTCCCCTGCAGTGCATGTCAGGGCTCAGTGTGGTCTGGCGGCAGGGGCGCGGCTGGGCTCTGGGGCTCCGGGGGCTCCAGGACTCCCAGCTCTTCACGGGAGTCCGTGGCCCCAGCTTCGCCAGGAGCCAGGCCAGGGCAGTGGGTGGCCAGGCTGGGGACCCTGCGGGAAGCCACACGTGGGTCCTGGTGCCCGCGGCTGGCAGGGCGCCTCGTCTGCGCGTTCCCAGGCTCCCTCTGTCCCCCACACCCCGTTCCCAGATGGCTCCAATTAAGGACTTTGTTTTCCTTTCCATTTTCCCAAAATAAGCCTGGCGCTCGAAGCCGTTCTGACCTGGCCCTGCCCAGCTGCTCACCCTGTGGCATCGACCTGGGGCTGTCCCAGCTGGTGCTCCTGGCGTGAGGCTGGGGTGGCAGTGGGGACACTGCACCCCTACCCAGCTGGCGGGAGCTGGCTCTGGGTGGCAACTCTGGGCGACTGCGGTCCAGCACAGCCTGGCTATTTTGTGCATGGCGTTGGGGGTCCTTACCCCTCCGTGGCACACGATGACCTGCTCTGTGAGGATTTCACCTGCGAAGCAGGCAGAAAGGTCTTAGCACGGGGCAGGGTGCACGCCTGCAATCACGGAGGCTGAGGCAGGAGGGTCCGGGCTCTGTAGCGAGACCCTGTCTCAATGGGCAGACCATCTCTGGTAAGCAATGGGGACGATCCATTTCTGAAGGGAACACATCAGTCTGGTCTCTTGGAAGCTTCAGGGAGTCCAGGTTGGGGCCCTGAGTTGAGTCCTCTTCACGGAGTAGATGGCTGTAGGGCTGTTTCCTTTCCCAGTCTTGAGTGCCCTTGGCAGTGGCGGTGTCGGGATTAAGTCGCTTCCTGGGGCCCCTGATTCGCTCCCCTGACCAACAGCGCCTACGGCGTGGCTGCCACGTCTCTGCTGCAGCTCCCGCCTGGTGTGCGAGAGCCCTGACCGCGTGGCCCCAGCCTGGCTCCAATCTGCTGTTTTCGGGGACCCCCGCCTGCACCCCGGGCGAGGCCTGCCCTTGGCAGTGGCGGTGTCGGGATTAAGTCGCTTCCTGGGGCCCCTGATTCGCTCCCCTGACCAACAGCGCCTACGGCGTGGCTGCCACGTCTCTGCTGCAGCTCCCGCCTGGTGTGCGAGAGCCCTGACCGCGTGGCCCCAGCCTGGCTCCAATCTGCTGTTTTCGGGGACCCCCGCCTGCACCCCGGGCGAGGCCCGAGGCCCGCAGCACATCTGGCCGACCCCGGGCCACCCCGGGGTCATGGCTCCGCTGGCGACACCGGCTTCCTCTGAAGGAGACAGAGCTGGTGCCAAGTTGAGCTAGCTGAGCCCGGACTGTGGAAAACATCTTAAAACAGAACATGTCAGGGCGGTTGCTTTTTAAAAAATTGTGTAAAAAATGTGTTTTCTCCTGTTTTTAAATTAGAACAAGCTTTATGAAAGAAAACTGGGAAAATATAGAAAAACAGAAAGGGGCGGAAAAGAATCACCCCAGGTCCTGAGGACAAACACACGTAGGGGCTGGGTGTCTGTCCCTGGGGCCTCTGAATTGAAATGTTGATCTCTCTGCAGTGCTGGGGCCGGAACCTAGGGTTACGGGTGCCAGGCAGGCGCTGTGCTGGGCCCTGTCTCCGGCTTTGCTATTTTTATTTTGAGACGGGGTCTGGCCAAGTGGCCCAGACCAGCCTTGAACTTGTGATCCTTCTGTCTCAGCCTCTGAGCAGCTGGGATCACAGACGTGGGCCTCGGCTCCCTGCTTGGCCTCTCTCTTGGGGTGATGTAAATAGAAAACTGAGGGCCACACGTACGGCCTTGAGTCCTTTTTCTTTTATGCAGCGTTTTGCCCTCAGCTTTCCCCACACAATACGAACTTTTTATCGACCGCTGTGGAAATCAAGGTCCTGTAGTGTCCCAGATGCCCCCTCTGAATAAAATGGCCTGATGACAGTTTCCTGCGCGTGTCCCCTTCTGTGACTTCCCAGAGCCGGTTCCTTTGTCAGAGCCCAGGAACACCCTTGCCGCTGTTCATCCGTGTCCCCAAACCGCCTCCCCAAGGCGCCGGTGCATTTGTCTCCCCACGTGTTTCCTTTACTGTGGTGAAGCGCACCCAGCGTTTCCCGTCCTAACCACTCGTAAGCGTCCAGTTCGGGGCATTAAGCAACTGCTGTTGTGCAACTGTGACCAGCGTGCCACCGTGGGGCTCTTTTCCTGTGTAAGACAGAGACTCTGTCCCCGTTAGACGCTGCCTCGCTGTGCCTCTCCCCACCCCACACCCCTGTGCCACTTTCTGTCTCTGTGCCTTTGGCTACCTAGGGCCTCCTGTGAGTGGAACCTGCAGGATTTCTTTCCGTGACCGGTTCTTTCACTTAACGTAATATCCCCTGAGTTCACCGCGTGTTCGGTTCTGGGGTCAGAATTGCCGCCTCTTTGAGGCTGAATACTATTCCACTGTGCACAGACCACTTGCTCCCTCTTTTCTTCCACTGATGAACGCGTGGGTTCCTTCTCCCTCGGGGCTACTACGAACAGTGCCAACGTGAACAGAGATCTGCAAATGTCCCTTCCAGGCGCTCCTTTCAGTTTCTGAGGGGGCTGGGTCATGCGGCAGTTCTGACTTTAGTTTTTGTTTTTTTTTTGAGTTACCGCCAGGTTGTTTCCGTTTAGCATTTTCATCACAGGACATAAGGTATTTCTCTCTAGGTCCTTCACCGCCCCTTGTTATTGTCTGGTTTTGGCTTGGTTTAGTTTGGGTGTGGGTTGTTTTAGACAGGGTCTCACTGGGTAGGCCTTGAACTCACTAGGTAGCCCAGGCTGTCTTCGAACTCACTGCAACCCTCCTGCCTCAGCCTTCCAGCTGCTGGGATTACAGACATGCAGCACCACACCCGGCTTTCTGGCCTCTTGCTGGTCCTGTTTGTTTTACGCCTCTCCACTCTGCAGTTCCGGGCTGGGGTGAGCCTTGGTGGTGAGCAGTTGCTGGCTTTGATCCTGGCTCCGCAAGAAAAGAAAAAGGCAAAACCACAGTCCATTGTTTTTCCCGCATTCACCGGGCTGGGTGTCCGACCCGGGCACATTGCAGGGCGTTTCTGACCCCCACAAGAAGCCCTGTGCCCTTTCCTCGCCGCCCCCCCCAACCCCTGCCCGTGACCCCGATGCACTTCCAGTCTTGAGGGTAAGGGGGCGCTGTGGGGGCGCTGTGCGAAGGGGTCGGGGGAGGCGTGGCCTCGTGTCCGCGTGTCCTCACCGCCCCCCATCATCCCTCCTCTGCCTTTCCGCCGGCGAGATCCTGGGTGGGTGGGCGGACGTTTTCACTTCTCACCGCGGAGCAGGGAGGAGGAGCAGGCGTTCCAGTCATCGGGGCTGGGTCTCAGTTGTACTTGCGTCAGGGGCACTGGGGAGGGACCCACGGCCTTCACCTGAGCTGCAGACCCAGCCTTTAAAGAAAAATTTTTTTAAGGCAGAGTTGTGCTAAGTCCCTTAAGTTCCCCAGGCTGAGTTCAACTTGCGGACCTTTGGCTTTAGCTCCCAGAGTGCACCGCCGTTTAACTTGTTTTTCTTTTTTCTGTGTTTGTTGTTTGTTTTTGTTTTGAGATAGGGTCTCACTGTGTAGAGACTGACCTGGAACTCACTATGTAGCCCAGGCTGGTCTCGAACTCACAGCGATCCTCCTGCCTCAGCCTCCTGAGTGCTGGGGTTACAGGTGTGCGCCACCACATCTGGCTCGTTTTTTGTTTTTTTTTTTTAATTCATCCATATTTGCAGTTCATAAGGGTTATGTTCCTTGTGGGGAGCCCGTGCGAGTACAGAACATGTTTTAATTCTTTGTCACCCCCTTGCCCTCCTCTCCAACCCTCCTCGCTCCATCTCTTGGTCCCCTTCCTCTTAGAGGAAGATCTCTGCATTTCCTATTATCCGTCTTTTATTTTGCTCTTTGTGCTTTGGATTTGTTATATGGCAGATGCCATGTGATATTTAAGCTTGTGTGTCTGACTTATTTCACTAAACCCTATGGTCTCCAGGCGCATCTGTTTTCTTGCAGATGTCTCAAGTTTATCCTTCTTTGTGGCAGCATAGTACTCCTCTGTGAGTAGAGACCGCATCTTCTTTTTCCGTTCATCTGTTGATGGACCCAGAGGCTGTTTCCAAGATTTAGCGAGAATCAGTTGTGCTGCTCTAACCAGGGGTTGTTGGACATTTTGGGGAACTCCTACACTGTTTTTGCAAAGCAGCGGTTTCCATTGCCCCTAGCGTTGTGTAAGGGCTGAGTTCCCCCCCATGAGCCCCAGGCGCCATCCGTCCTTAGCCTTTCGGCCCAGGAGGGGCCCTGTGCATTTGCCTGGGGGGCAGTGATGTTGGACACGCCTTCCAGGGCTCGCTGGCCGTCCTTCTGTCTTAGGGAACCGTCTGTCTGAGACACTTTCCTCCTTTCAAAGTTGGAGTGTTTGTCTTTTTCTTGTCACGTTGTAAGACCTCATTACACATTCCAGGTACAAGTCCAAGGTCAGATAAGGGGCAAGCGAATGCCTTCTCCCCTCCTGTAGACACCTTTACTGATTCTCAGTGGTGTCCTGTGAAAGACAAAATTTGGTTTTAGCCAGGTGTAGGGTGGCGCACACCTGTCATCCCAACACTCAGGAGGCCGAGGCAGGAGAACCGCTTTGAGTTTGAGGCCAGCCTGGTCTCCATGGTGAGTTCAAGGCCAGCCTGGACTACACAGTGAGACCCTGCCTCCAAAACAGGGCTGGGGATTTAGCTCGGTGGTTCTGCTGCCTGCCTGGCAAATGCAAGGTCCCGAGTTCAATTCCCAGTACCAAAACAAACAAACAGAAACAACTTCCAAGGGGGCTGCCTGTTGGTGGCCGAGGTGTGGACCTGTGAAATGGGTATGCATCTCCCCGCTGCAGGGAAGGCTTACGAGATCAGCTACGTGAGGCTGAAGTTCCACACGAGCCGCCCCGAGAGCTTCGCCATATACAAGCGCAGCCACGGGGGTGGCCCCTGGCAGCCCTACCAGTACTACAGCGCCTCCTGCCAGAAGACCTACGGCCGGCCCGAGGGCCACTACCTGCGGCCAGGCGAGGACGAGCGGGTGGCCTTCTGCACTTCCGAGTTCAGTGACATCTCCCCGCTGAGCGGGGGCAACGTGGCCTTCTCCACCCTGGAGGGCCGGCCCGGTGCCTACAACTTCGAGGAGAGCCCGGGGCTGCAGGTAGAGAGCCGCAGACAGAGGGCTGGCGAGGGCGCTGCTGCGGGCGGGGGCCGGGGACCTGTGAGCCTGCGGGGCTTCACGCCGATGTCCTGACTGCCTCGGTCTCCCCTGGATGCCTGGTAAACAGATGGCGAGGCGGGCGTGGTGGTGCCCACCTCAGTCCCAGCACTCGGGAGGCTGAGGCAGGAGGATCGCTGTGAGTTTCAGACCAGCCTGGGCTGTGCAGTGAGTTCAAGTCCAGCCTGAGCTGCATAGTGAGACCCTGTCTCACTGCGCACCCCCAAAAGTTCTGAGTGGAGCTTCAAGGCAGAGCAGGCAGCACAGGGCGGGAGGGGCAAGAAAAGGGGAAGAAAGAAACGGGCGAGGGCCTCATGTGGCATGGAGGGCACAGCCCGGCCTCTCCCCTGTACAGATAGGGACTCGAGAGGACGGAGGCCTCTGCAGAGGTGGCCCAGAGGGGACAGAGTCTGGAGCTTTCCGCGGCACCCTCACTGCCTCCCCCGTGGCCACAGGTGCTTCAAATGTCCGTTCCATTTCTTTTACTTTTTACTTTTTAATTTTTTTATGGTACTAGGGATGGAACCGAGGACCTTTGCACTGAGCTGCATCCACAGCCCTTTTTATTTTTATTTATTTATTTGTTTGTTTGTTTGTTTTTTGAGACAGAGTCTCACTGTGTAGTTGAGACTGACCTGGAACTCGCTATGTAGCCCAGGCTGGTCTCAGACCCACAGCGATCCTCCTGCCTCAGCCTCCCCAGTGCTGGGATGACAGGCGTGCGCCACCACGCCCCGCTTATTTTTTATTTTGAGACAGAGGCTCACGAAGTCACTGAAGTGCCTGGGCTGAGCTCAAACTTGTGATCTTCCTGCCTCAGCCTCCAGGAGTGCTGGCCTGACCGGCCTGGGCCACCTCGCCCAGCTCTTTTTATTGGATTTTAATGAATCTTAAAGCCGGTGGCTGTGTGTAGCCAGCCAGCAGGTGTCCCTGAGCCGAGGTGAGGCACACGGGGCCCAGGGCGGCGGGGTGATAAAGGGGCCCCCACGAAGCTGAGCGCCCACGGCGGCTTCCGGGTCCCTCGGCCCAGCCCACATGGTTGCACTCAGGTTGGTGCCTCTGAGGGACTGGCACCTCGTGCGCCCAGCTGGATGCTGTGGCGTAGGGATGGCCATGGGCCGAGTCCGAAGCCGCCTCCTGCCTCTCTGGAGTAATGGGGGGCTGCTTGTCTCCAGGGGACAGGAGGGGACCAGGCCCAGGGCTCCCGCTGTCTCTTCCGGGCAGGCCCTGCACAGAGCACTTCCTGCTGCAACACTGTGGGTGACTCAGTCCCCGGCCCTGCTGTCCAGGGATCTTCCTGACGGTGGTCGCGTGCACTCGGCTGGCCGCCTGTCACCCCCAGGTCAGCTGCACACAGTGCGGCCCAAAGGGGACCCTGGCATTAGGATGCTCCAGGCCCTGAGGCCACAGCAGGCAGCGGCCGGAGCTCCCTGTCCCACACAGAGCCACCTCCCCAGGGCCAGGCCCTACCCGTGCTGTGGACAGTGTCCCCGTGTCTCAGCCTGGTTTTAAGTCCTTTTTCTTCTCTGTGGGGCCTCTGTGGATTAGGAAACGTCGCCCGAGGTGACACGAGGCCCCTCCGCCCGTGTCCCCTCTTCTGTCACGGGAGCAGCTGCACTGCAGGCTGCTGGCGGCAGATTTTCTGACTCATTGCCTCCGTGTCCCGGCCGTGGTCCCTGGTGGAAAATGACCTTTCCAGAGATATCCCCCTGCTGCTTTCAGCAGGGGCCTTGCCCTGCCCCTGTCCTGCCCCCAGACAGCCTCGGGGCAGGATCGAGGAGGACACGTCCAAGCAGCCAGGCCCTGTGTCCCCGAGGAGGGGCCGAGGGCACCAGGCTAATGTCCCTGGACCAAAAGCCAGCCTGGAACCAAAGCCACCTGCCCCTGCTGCTTCCTGTAGTCACATCGTTTTTGCAGTACAGGGGCTCGAACCCTGGGCCCTGCACGTGCGTAGCAAGTATTCCTCTCCAGAGAGGTGCCCCAGCCCACCACCTCCTCAGCGCCTCACTCTGGAAACCGGGTCCAGCCAAGGTCAACTCCAGACCCACTCCAGTTTTAGCCAGAGCCATTACAACTGCAAAAGCTGCTGCTCCAGGTGGCACATGCCTGCAGTCCCAGCACTTGGCAGGAGGATCACGGAGCGTTCAAGGCCAGCCTGGGCTTTGTAGTGAGGTCAAAGCCAGCCTGAACTACACAGCATGACAAAGCCAAAAAGCTGCTGGGGCCTTGCCTGGCTACAGCAGCGCCCCAGCCTTCCGGGCACTGAGGAGCCCCTGCCACCTGAGCTAAGGAGCAAGCGCTCCCTCTCAGCCTCCGTCCTGCACCTGCCGTGGTCCTGATTGCTAAACCAGCGGCCCCTGGGCTGAATTAAAATGCTGATTAATATTCCGCCTGATTGTAACAGCAGGCAGACGGAAATGTCAGCCTTCACGTGGGTCCCCCACTTCCGCACCACGCTCTGCCACGGGAAGTTGCTCAGACAGTAGCAAGTGTTTGCCTAGTGCCAGCTGTGTGCCAGGCGGGGCCCAGGCCCAGGGACACGGCGAGGACAGGGGACCCGTGTCTCGCTCCTGTGAGGTTCCACTCGGTGGGAGAGGTGTCACCCAGCGGTAGGGACCTCCGCGGGGACGAGCTGGGAGTCCTGCAGCCCCGTCCTGGGCCCGGGGACAGGGCAGGGGCTCTGGGCCAGCAGCTGTCGCCCGTCCTCCAGATGGGGCGTGGGAGTGGCCAGGGAAGGTAGGGAGCCGAGCCCCCGCCAGCCCCAGCTCTGCTGCTGCCGGTGCAGGTGCCAGCTCTCACCCACAGCCACACGGGCACCCTCCTCCCACAGCCTCGTGGGTGGCACTGCCCTGTCCCCTTCCACAGATGGCCCAGGCTCCTCGCTCTGCCCCAGCCCTGGAGTTGGTCCCAGCCTGGCCAGCCCTGTGGGGCAGCTGACGGGGTCGCCCTTGCCCCCAGGACTGGGTCACCAGCACCGAGCTGCTGGTCTCTCTAGACCGGCTCAACACGTTCGGGGACGACATCTTTGGGGACCCCAGGGTGCTGCAGTCCTACTACTACGCCGTGTCCGACTTCTCCGTGGGCGGCAGGTAGGTGGGCGTGGTAGGGGCCGGTGCAGTGTCAGGACCACTGTGGCCGCTGTGAGGTGGGGGCTCCTCGGTGAGCAGGGGACAGGAGGGACAGCTGGCCCACCGGAGGCGTCGCACCAGCTCCAGCGTGCTGAGCCCATTGGCTGCGTCTGCCCCGTGAGCCCCGCCTTGTACCCGCGGTTCCCCGGACTGGGTCCCCGCCCCACTTCTCTGGTGGCACACGGGACCACCCAGCCCCAGACGGGAGCCCCGCTCAGGGCCTCTCAGCAGCTGGTAGGAGCCTCGTGTGGCCGGTCTGTTTCCTGCACCTGCTCGTGCCAGGAAGCAGGGCCCGCGGGGCAGCGTCCACTCTTGTCCCCACGTCACGTCACGTCACCGCCTCCCAGGGCAGCCCAGACTGGAGGGAGGCGGGACGGCGTCTTCCGCACGTGCCTATCTGGAAGGGGACAGAGAGAGACTGTGTGTTCCTGGCCGGCCTCCTGGTGTGGCAGACAGGAGCCAGCCGTGTCTGGGAACATGTCGGCGCGCCCTGGATCCCAAGGACAGGGTGCAGAGGACAGAGAGCGGCCTCGCACTGGGCCTGGGCGCAGGACGGCAGAGCGGAGGGCAGGCTGGGCTGGAAGAGGTCAGGGCTGCGGGCTGCACGCTCCTGCCCCATGGCCCGTGGGAGGCTGTCATGGGCGCTGCCAGGGCCTGACGGGGTCAGGTGCTGGGAGACCAGGGGTGGAGGACGGCCCAGTTCCCTACCGCAGTCCGGCGGGAACCAGGCAGCTTGGCCAGGCAGGCCGAGGCCAGCCGGGAGAGAGGGCCCGGGAGCCACATGGGACGGGACAGCAGCTCCACGTGTCCCGATGAGCTGAGGAAGTGGACAGTGAGGACGGTGGCTCACGCTGGGGACCACGCTCAGACACCTGACGCGCCAGAGGGCCGGAGGGCTGTGGCCAGAGCCTGCATTGCAGGGTGTCTACGAGCTCCAGGGAAGTCTGGGCCGGGAGGCGACGGACCCTCTGCTCCCCAGCCCGTGGTCAGGTCAGACCTCCCTGGATGCCGCGAGTCCTCCCAGCAGAGAACATCTGGGCCGCAGCTGTGGACGGGACCACCCTCTGACTGCAGCTGGCTGGGCGGAGAAGGCACAGGTGGCCCTGCAGCCGGAGGGCCAGCAGGCGCCCTCCTCTGCTCAGACGGTTTGGGGGCAGAGTCCGTGACACCCTGCCGGGGACAGGCCGGGCCCTCGTCACCTTCCCGGTCTGTCTCCCAGGATGACTGGTGGCATTGCCTGCCCTCCCTGGGCCTCTCCCACACCCCGTGTGCCCAAGTCAGGGAGGCTCGGGGACCTGCGGGCTCAGCAGCTGCTTGGCGCTGTGGCACCGAGCGGTGGGAGCAGGGAGCCGGGCGGTGACCGGAGCTCTGCCCCTTAGCGCCTGTCACCTCTCAGGCCCGAGCCGCGGCTTGCTCACCTGTGACTCGGGACAGAATGGTCCCTGCCACCTCCACACGAGGCTCCAGGGAGGACCCCAGCTTCCGGCTGGGTGGGACGTGTCCAAGCTGCCCTCTTCGGCCTTCTCAGGCACAGCTGGGGGGCGCTGCCTGGGCCTGGCACCCTGCCACCCCGGCTGCGGACCAAATGGCTCCTCCGGGGCCCCTCGCAGCCCCTCGCTGGGCCTCAGTCTCCCATCC
>NW_022900948.1:45301605-45319537 GCF_012274545.1 Fukomys damarensis
TCTGACCCCTCCGGCGCCTGCCGCTGCAAGCCCTCGGTGACCGGCTGGAAGTGTGACCGCTGCCTTCCCGGGTTCCACTCGCTCAGCCAGGGCGGCTGCAGGTGAGGGCTGCGGGAGCCCGGATCCTCAGGCTGCAGGAGGAGAGGAGCCTGTACCCAGGGAGGCCGAGCCCCGGGGGATGGGGGGAGGCAGGGGCCCCGTGCTGCAACGCCAGCCCATCTTGGGGTGGAGGGCGGCTCTGGACGTGGAGGGGCCGGAAGGACAGGCGTACGTCTTTATTATTTGAAAAGCAGAGGAAGGGTGTTGGCTGGGCCTGAGGAGGAGGAGCCTCAGGTTCCTAGCAAAATACTAGGTGGCTCTGGCCATAAAACTGCCCCTGACATGGGGACCCAGCCGTTTCCCCAGGTCCTGGCCTCTAGACCTCTGCACTTGCTGGCCATGTGCCCCAGAGCCTCTCCTTCCCTTCCTCACCTGCCCCAGCCGGTGTCTGGCACACGCCTGCTCATTCGCCGGTTCCCAGCCGAGGCTCCGCTCCCTCAGGAAGCCTCCTCTCCCGCTTCCCCCTGCTTCCGCCCCCAGGCTGGCCAGGCACTTCTCGGCCATCTCCTCCTACTGCATCGTCACGGTGCAGCGTCTGCCCGTCTGTCCTCACTGGACAGTGGGATCTGTGAGGGCAGGAGCCAGGGCGCGTCGGATGAGTGGGAGATGGGTGGAAAGATGCGTGGTGCGTGGGTGGGAGGAGGACAGGGGCAGAAGAGAGGAAGGGCGAGCGAGTGGGCGGCAGCCGGAAGCCTGCCCGACGCAGGCTGCGTGGGTGATGGGAGGTGAAGCGGATGACTGGCACCCAGGCTGGTGAGGGAGCGGCGGGCAGGGCAGGGGCAGGGGCACCTCCCGGAGGTGCTCGTTGGACACCTGTCCCCCATCCTGGCTCTTTGGCAGACCCTGCACCTGCAATGCTGCTGGCAGCCTGGGCAACTGTGACCCCCGCAGTGGACGCTGCCCCTGCAAAGGCAACGTGGAAGGCAGCCTGTGTGACAGGTGGGCGGGCCCTCGACAGTGAGCTGCCGGACGTGACCTTGGGGTCACTGATGAGGCACCAAGGGGGTCATTCCTCATAGGTGGGACCACCCTGTCGCCCCACACCCTCTGGAGCCCCTTGGATCTGCATCTGAGAAGCCACCCCAAGGCTTCGGAACAGGGTTTATACTTTGATCCAACACCACTGGTATTTGCTAAGCTGGAAAATGCATCTTTTTTTTTTTTTTCCAAACTCAGAATCCAGAGAAGGCCAGGTGTGGAGGCACACACCTGTGATCCCAGCCCTCTGGAGGCTGAGACAGGAAGATTGCCATAAATTCAAGGCCAGCCTGGACTATGTAGCGAGACCCTGTCTCAAAAGACAAAACAACAACAAAAGAGTCCTGACAAGAAAAAACTAAAAAGAATAGAAAGAGCTTATCTAATGCAGGTAGCAAATATATGATAAATCACAGCCCTCCCATTCCACGTCCAGGGCAGACATCACTAATGGAGTGCGGTCATCACAGCCCTCCCATTATATACCGATGGCAGACATCACTAATGGAGTACAGCAGCCTTTACTGTGAGCCCTGCTGTAACCTCGGGATCCTTCTCAGTTGCCTGCTCCAAGGAGGCCTTACCAGTTGTGCTGAGGTTGGATCCTTTGCCATCCTTGCAACCCTATCATGGTACAAATGGAGCATTTGAAACTCAGTAAGACAAAAGTACTTTCCCAAGGCCACGTGTCCTGTGAACTTCCTCTCACAAGCGTTCAGGAGGCCACTGAGTGCTGGCCGTGGTGCCAGCAGAGGCCAGTGCTTTGCCTCCTTGGCCACACACTCCCCTGCCCCGGTCTGACATCTGAAGCCTTTGCCAGGCACACCTGGCTGGTCTCGGCCTTGGCTCTCAGGCCTCGCCCCCAAGCCTCAGTTTACCCACTTGTGAAGCCGGAGATCTGGTCAGGGAGTGAGCTCATGGAGCTTACTGGGCGTAGGGGAGTCAGAGCCCTCACTGGGCCTGCTGAACATAGCCTCAGAGTATAAACCGGGAATTTGTGCTTGTAACCCGGGGCTTCCCCAGGGCGGCCTGAAAAATGCTCCTTTAAAACCAAACTCGGGCCTGGGGCTGGGGCTCCGCAGTCCAGTGCCTGCCCAGCATGCGGGAGGCCCTGGGTTCCGCCCAGAACCCACACAGGGCCTGCGGCCGTTCAGAAGGTCACGGGAGCCCCCCCAACACAGATCCCAAAGCTGGAACCGTTTGAGTAACAAAATAAATAATCGCATAACAGCCCAGAGAATAAGTAAATACAACTCTACACTGATAGGTAAATAGATGAGTGAATAAATAAATAGATGGGGTAAGGGGACAAAGCCTGCTTGCAGAATTCTAAATAACGTGGAGGGAAAGGAAAAGCAGTGTTAGAACATCGCGGTAATGACCGCTGAAGGCTGAAGTGCAGCTGAACCCTAAGTGAGAGGAGACGTTTGCATGGCCTCAGTGTCTCCTCCCATATTAGGTGTGCGGCCAGTGTCCGCTAGTTCCTCACTACCTCCCCCGGCCAGGAGGTGGCGCACAACTCCCTTGAGTGCCCCAATCCGTGACAGAGTTTAAGGGTTAGAGTTTAGTTAGCTATGGAGCTCTGGAAAAGCCCGGCGGGGGGGCGCATTAACGAGGGAGGGAAGGGTCCCTGCCCATGTCACACGGGTTTTGTGTCCCCTGGGGGGGTGACGAGAAGGACACTTCACCTCTTTCTCAAACCCACCACCCCAGGCTCACGAGAAAACATCAGAAAGACAAGCCCAAAGTGGAGTGCATTCTCAAATACGCCTGAGCTGGGCCTGCTGGCACATGCTGGCCATCCTAGCACTCTAGGAGGCTGAGGCAGGAGGATTCCCTGAGGGATTTGGTGAGAAACCTGGCTCAAAATTTAAAAATAAAAATAATCAACACCTGAGCGGCACTGTTTTTGAAAGTTCAAGGTCGAGAGAGGAGGAAAGGCTGAGAAGCTGCTCCAGATTGAAGGGGACACACAGCTAAAAAAGCACCGGGTCCTGGGCAGGATCCTGGATGGGAAGTTTGTGCAGAAATCCATTTAGACTTAGCCGCTGTTATCCAGGGCAGCAGCACCAGGGAAAGTGCAAGAGGGAGCCGCCCTACTAGCTGTACAACTCGTCTTTGTTTTGATATCTGTATGTAGGCTGAGAAGCTGCTCCAGATTGAAGGGGACACACAGCTAAAAAAGCACCGGGTCCTGGGCAGGATCCTGGATGGGAAGTTTGTGCAGAAATCCATTTAGACTTAGCCGCTGTTATCCAGGGCAGCAGCACCAGGGAAAGTGCAAGAGGGAGCCGCCCTACTAGCTGTACAACTCGTCTTTGTTTTGATATCTGTATGTAGGCACGCGCACGCGCGCACACGAAAATCCTCCTGCCTCAGCTTCCCAGGATGCTGTGGTTACAGCCGTGCACTCTCAGCCAGCTTAAAAGCGCATCAACTTCTGATTTTCCCCGGGCCCACATCAGCTTTTCAGGGATCCCCGGCCCAGCCCTTCCCGGCTGCCTCACGCAGTCCCTTGCCTGTCTCACGTCCCTCCCAGGTGTCGCCCAGGGACCTTTAATCTGCAGCCCCACAACCCAGCCGGCTGCAGCAGCTGTTTCTGCTATGGCCACTCCAAGGCGTGCGGGGCCGCTGCGGGGCTCCAGGCACACCACGTCTTCTCCAGCCTCGGCCGGGGTGAGCGGTGCGGGCTGGGCGGCCCCATCCCCACCCAGGGGCTCCTACCAGGGTGGGGGTGGCAGGCGGGGTACGGGGCACACGCCGGGCCTACGTGCGAGAGGACCAGCTCCTTGCTGCCCTAATCGCGGGGTTCCCGGCTCAGTCTGGGGCCTGCACTTCCTGAGCCCCTGCTGTGCGCCAGGCACGGTGCTGAGCTGAGTGCCCGGCAGGTTTCACAGATGCGTGCCTGTTCCTGGGCCTCCGCTTCTGTGCTCTCTCACTCTGCAGCCTTCTGGCCGACTCCGGGGTCACCGCCGCATCTTTGGTCTCTGCATCAAATCAGAGCCTGTGTGGACCCCAGGGAGGGGCCAGGGCGCCCAGACAAGGGGCTAGCGCGCCCTCTGCTGGACACCGTGCAGAACGCGGGACCGGCTTCGGAGGGTCCCGGGCCCAAGGCCCTGCAGCCTGGGAGGCCTCAGGCAGGGCTGGGTCAGAGGTTGGGCTCAGCCTGGTCACACCGGAGGTCCGACCGGCCCCGCAGAGCTGGGCCCTGAGCGTCCCACGCTCCCTGCCTCACGCAGGTGAGGGCCTGATCTGTGTGTGCTGTCTAGGAGCCGGGGCCTGGCGCGCCAGAGGCACAGGGGGCACAGAGCACCCCCCAAGATGGAGCCCGGGTGGCGTCCTCCTGGGCCCCCAAGACGAGGAGCTCACAGCACCAGGTACCTGGCAGCCGGGGGAGGGAGGAGCAGACTGGGTTGGTGTCCGCCCCTGCTGGGTGTCTGTTTCATTTCCATTGTGAATACGAAAAAGAAAAGTTCACGGTGTTACAGAAGAGGTGAGGCCCAGCACTCTGGGAGGCTGAGGCAGGAGGATTGCAAGTTGGAGCCCAGCCTGGACAACTTAGCAACTTATCAAAACCCTGCCTCAAAACAGAAAATGAAAAGAACTGAGGATATAGCTCAGTGTGAAGGTCGTGGGTTCAGTCCCCAGTACCAGAAAATAAACAGGACTGTCAAAACAGCAAGGGGCAGGCCAGGGATGTAGCTCAGTGGTGCCGCTACCTGCCTCGAAAGCTCAAGGTCCTAAGTTCAATCCCAGGTACAAAAAAAAAAAAGAGGAAGGGGAGAGCCTTAAGCATTCGCTGGGTGGCTGGGTGGCATGCCGGCCCCGCTGAGCGGATGAGGCACCGCCATGTGTGTGGCCAGGCAGCCTGGCCTTCCTGCGGCCGTGTTGGTTTCTGGCTGTAAAGTTTACTTGCTGGCAGTCTGGGTGCAGGCGCTTGGGGAGAGCCTGTGAAGACACTCAAGGCCTCCTCTTGTCCCCAGAGCTGTTCCTGGGAGACCAGCGGCTCAGCTACGGGCAGCCCCTCACGCTGACCTTCCGGGTGCCCCCTGGAGGCTCCCTGCCGTCCACACGGCTGAAGCTGGAAGGAGCAGGCCTGGCGCTGACTCTGAGGCCCTCCAGCCAGTCGGGGCCCCAGGATGCCGGGCAGCCGGGGCAGATGCAGCTGCACTTCCTGTAAGTGCCCTCCCGTGTCCCGAGAGGCAGGTGTGGAGCCTGGGCACGCTGAGAGTTCCCTGTGTCGTGCGCAGGTCCCCAGATGGCCCACGCCAGGCTCCCACATTCTCCTCTCTCCCCGGCAGCCTGCAAGAGACTTCTGAGGACACAGCGTCCCCGCTGCCCGCCTTCCACTTCCAGCGGATCCTGGCCAACCTGACCTCTCTCAGCATCTGGGCCAGTGGCCAAGGCGCAGGCCCTTCCGGTCAGTGGTGACAGCATGTCCCTGAGGACAGTGGGCTGAAGTGTTGTGACTGTCCCCATTTAGCCAAGATGGGCTCCGCTTGGGTATTTGTTTTTGAGACAGACTCTCACTATGTAGTTCAAACTGACCTTGAACTCACAGAGATCCTCCTGCCTCAGCCTGCCAAGTGCCGGAATGACAGGCATGCACAACCATGCCCAGCTAGGTCTTATAACCCATGAAAGTAGCAGGCATGGTGGCTGAGGTCAGAGTGGGGACTTGGCCGGTGGTGGTGGGGCAGGAGTGTGGCCAGCAGAGCAGCTGGGTTCCTTGGGTGTGGTTCCCCACACTTGGACGCTGACCCTGCTCTGCCGGTTTCTGGGGAGCTCGGGTCCCCTGCTGGTCACTCGTGGTATTGCACCTAAGCCGTCCGAGGAGCGGGTGTTTTCTCTCTGCTTTCCAAAGAGGGGCCCCGCTGCAGCCCGCATCTGTCCTGGGCCGTCCCAGCTGACAGGGTGAACCTCTGCTTTGTTCCTGGTCACACCCTACTTACATGCCCTTGAGAAGCCACTGCCTGTAATATGCAGAGTACGGAAACGGAGGAAATGGTACGTTTTTCTTCATTCTCTGAACTGGGCGTGCTGGGACCCGCCTGTCACTCCAGCCGCTCGGGAGACCGAGGCAGGAAGGGTCCCGGATTGAAGTTCAGCCTGGGCGTCTTAG
Source organism: Fukomys damarensis (assembly GCF_012274545.1). NCBI lineage: Eukaryota > Metazoa > Chordata > Mammalia > Rodentia > Bathyergidae > Fukomys > Fukomys damarensis. The sequence goes on from NW_022900948.1 coordinate 45,307,805, forward strand.
TGAGATTCTGTCCCGCAAGATGGAAAGGGCCGGGGGTGTAGGTCAGCGCTTCGGGGATTGAATCCGCAGCACCTCCAAAAGAGAAAAACAAGGTGAGGTCAGCAGTTGGGGTTCAGGCCTGCTCACGCTGGGACAGGCGAGTCCATTCGGGGTCCGGAGAAAGAGAAGAAGCCGTCTGTCCGTGGGGCCGGCGGCGCGGTGCGGCTGTGAGGGCTCGGGGCTGGAATTCAGCGGGGGTCACGGTGAGATCAAAATGCGTGGTGCATGTGTAGTTCCTTAAAAAGTCGGTACAGTGAGAGAAGATTGGCCCTGGCCCCCTTCACGATGACCCCTCCCACGCTGAACTCACTTACGCCCTGGTTCTTGCTGCTTTTCTTTGGTATCGGAATCGAACTCAGGACCTTGCCCTTGTGAGGCAGGTGACGGCACCGCTGAGCTAAATCCCCGGCCCGCTTGCTGCTTTCTAAAGCAGCTCTGAAAGTCCTCTTTCGTGAGCGTATTTACAAGGTGTAGTTAAAAAAAAAAAAAATAGGGTGAACGCCGCTGCTGAGTCTCACCCAACACAAAGGGCAGCTCCTAAAAACGTGACGCTGCATCCTCGTCCACCTTACTCACCGGATCTGGCGCTGTGGGACTCAAAATGACCACACCAGCGAGACATTTTGATTCAGTTCAGGACGTGGAGGCGGCTGCAGCAGTGCCATTAGACCCTCCGGAAAGAGCACGCCAGAGCGGCTGCGGGAAGTGGTGGGGCTGATGGGGTGAGGCGTGCTCAACGCCAAGGAAAGGTTTGGAGAGGGGCTCCTGGCACTGTCTTTTGCTGTGACAAATTTGAAAGTGTGACAGTCACCGTGTATTCGGATCACACCTCACCTGTGGTGCCGGCTGGGGACACTCACAAAAGACAAGGATGGTGGCCGGAGGAGAGCCAGGAGGGTGGCAGGGGGTGGTTCATCTCTGCTCATTGCGGTCCTTTTAAAAGATTTCCTTAGCCCCAGTGGTTGGGTTTCATGGCTTCATTGGAGGAAGGTGCATGGTGGGGTGGCCACTCCTTGATAATGCTGCAGATGTCCCACAGGACGCCGCTGACCCTAACCCTTCCAGTCCTTGGGTTTATCATGGCTAAGTCATCTGGCTGGCTCAGAGGGTCACAGAGGGATGTCTCCAGCCTCTGGGCATCCAGCAGGACGTGGGGAAGTTGGGGGACAGTTTCTGCTCACTGCCAGTCAGGGCGTCTCTAGCCCCCCATGTCCCTATCGTCATGACAACCAAAGGCCGTCCCCAGATTGCCGGGGTGATTCTCAGAGCCAGGGGCTTAGAGGACCAGCGGTCCGCGGGCCCCTCGGGTTCCAGCTCCCTCTTCCTCCCTCGGAGCTGAGGTCTCCCTGCATGGGGTCCCCATCCTTGACAGCCCCCCAGGTCCCCCGTGGCTCCCCGCTTCCCTCCTCTGCCCCAGAAGTCTCACTTCTGCTCTCCCAGCACCTCCTCCAGCCATTCCCTGGGTGCCCTGTCACAGACAGCACAGGGCGCCTTCTCCTGATGCCAGGTGCCCCTGTGCCAGGCGATCTTTAAACCCTTCCCCTAGAGCCCAACCCTGACCTCTCCCACGGATCCCACTTTGGGGGCACATCGCTCTTCCACCTTTCTGTGTGCACCTTCCCAGTACCGTGTCTTAGCACAGGCACTGAGCCGGGCGTGGTGGTGCACGCCTGTCATCCCAGCACTCAGGAGGCTGAGGCGGGAGGATCTCTGGAATTCGAGGCCAGCCTGGAGTACACAGCGAGACCCGGTCTACACTCTCCACCCCCCAAGAATTGTAGAAATCGGGTTGCACAGTGCACTCTGCTGAGGCTGCTTTTCTTCTGCTGACAGCGCCTTGGCGATCTCTCCTTCTGGAGTTGATAGTTACTGATTTTGATTTGGAGAGTATTTTTTTTTGTTTTGTTTTGTTTTGCAAAGTTTGGTCTGATCGGAGCCTCTACTCCTCAGCCCGCACTCCCTCCTTTGCATTTCTACATCCACACCTGGTTGGGTCCCCCCTGCCAAATCAGAGTTCTTTATTTTCAGAGTGAGCACACTGTTCACTTGAATAGAAAATGCTCACTTGCCTTGCAGATGAGAAATTACACTGTCATTTCTGTGTCACTTAGCTTCTTTTCCATCAAAATCCTCCCATTAAAAGAAACCTTTCAATTACTGACCTGTTATATTCACTAGTGTCCCTACCTTTTCTGCTACTTGAAACAATACACTCTAAACCTCATCCAGAAGCACCACCCAGCTCTAGGCAGGCCCTGTGAGATCCCCATGCCCTGATCCCCCCTCACACATATATATTTTTAGATGGGGTCTCACCATGTAGTCAGATCGGCCTTGAACTCACTATGTCGCCCAGGCTGGCCTCGAACTCATGGCGATCCTCCTGCCTCAGCCCCCCAAGTGCTGGGATTATCAGTGTGTGCTACCACACCTGGCTGTAATTGGTCTTTAAAATATTTCCCAATCTAGGGGTTGGGGATGGTTCTTTGTTACTTAAATCTGTGTACCTTTAATAACCCACAAGCGTGGGCATTTTCTTGTGAAACTGTCCCATCATCTCTTGCGGGTGCCAAGGACAGAACCTGGGGCCTCACACATGCTAAGCATGTGCTCTACACTGGTTGGGGTGTGATCAACTATATAGTGTGTGTTTAAGTTTTTTAAAATGTATTATAGTGGGCTGGGGATTTGGCTCAGTGGTTCTACTGCCTGCCTCGCAAGCGCGAGGTCCCAGGTTCGATCCCCGGTACAAAAAAAAAAAAGCAAAGTATTATAGTAAAGGACACAGTGCCAGGAACCTGCCTCACTTGGAGCACACTGGAGTCCTCATTCCTGAGGGTCTGTAGTTGTGCTGTGGGAGCTGCTTCCAAGTCCTGAATCTCGCTTTTGACCTTGGGGAGGAGCCAGAAGTCACGCGGCACCAGATCCGTGAACAAGGGGAGGAGGACGCAGCGCCCGCCGTGTCTTTAGGAGCTGCCTCTCCGTTGCAGCCGCCTTGCTTCCCATTGGTCACACCTGGTACAGACCCTCAGGAAAGAGGGCTCCAGAGCTGCTGCCGGAAGTGGCGAGGACGGTGGGAGCGGTGTGGTGAGGGGAGGGTTTTAAAGGGGGTCGAGGCAGTGTGTCTTTTGCTCTAATACATTTTTTAAAATTTAAACATTTGCTGTATTTTTTGTTAATCACACCTCATCTGCCTCCAGCCCCTCTTCTGTTTCTTGTTCTGAAAACGCGACTAAGTCGCAGCTGACTCGCAGCTCCCTCTGTAGTCAGACCCAACACCCTGCGGACGGGATGGGACGGGAAAGCTGGGGGCTGCGTGCAGCTCCCCTCACGCCTCCCTCCACAGGTCCGGCGCTCCTGAGTGAGGTGCGGCTCACGTCGGCTCGGGCCCAGCAGGGACTGTCCCCGCCAGCTACCTGGGTGGAGACTTGCTCGTGTCCCCAGGGCTATACGGGCCAGTTCTGCGAGTCCTGTGCTCCAGGATACAAGAGGGAGACGCCCCGAGGGGGTCCCTATGCCGCCTGTGTCCCCTGCACCTGTAACCAGCACGGCACGTGTGACCCCAACACAGGTGAATCCCTGGACCACACCCTCAGGCCTCCCGGGGTACGGCAGGATGGGTACTGAAGGGGCCCACGTGGGGCACTTGGCCATGCTCACGCCCCCTGCCCGGGCAGCTCCTAGCTTAGTAAAAGCCCCATGGGAAGCTACACGTCAGGTCCAGGGTGAGGGCTCCCACCAGCCACCCCGCAGGCCGTCTGTCCCCATGCCCACCCCCCTCTGGACTAGTCCCTCCTCTAGGAGCTCAGCAAAGACCTCAGGGGCCCTGCCTGGCATTAGTGTGGTGCAGAAGGGCAGAGCCTGCCAGGCTGGTGGTATGTGCCTGTAATCCAGCACTCAAAGGCTGGGGCAGGAGGATCACCACAAATTTGACACCAGCCTGGGACACACAGTGAGTTCAAGACCAGCCTGAACTACACAGCAAGACCCTGTCTCAAAAAGCAAGAAAGCAAAGGTATTAGCGTGATAGGTGGCCGTGGCAGGAGGGCATTCCCAGGCCACACGGGACGGCAGCTCTCAGTGTGGCCCAGAGCCACAGATGTGCCCGCCCACCCCGCAGTGGCTGTGGCCTTGGGAAAGTCGCTGCCCTCCCTTCCCTGAGCCGACCTGCTTCCTGTGCGGTGGGGACAGTGAGCTCACACACATTGCCCAGGCCCCGAAACAGACCCGGTGTACACTGCAGCTCGGTCCCACCAACTGGCCAAGCCTCGGGGAAGTGCAGGTGACCAGAGTCCTCACGCTTAGGACACTGGGAAATAGCGAATTGTGTCACCAGCCTGCTGCTCACACCAGCGCCTTCTGGGAACCGCACGGCGACCCCTGCACCATTGCTGTCCCATCTCACAGGGGAGGGACCTGAGGTACCAGGCGGCCCCAGGGCCAGTAAGTGACAGAGTTGCACCTCCCACCAGCCTGGCCACCCAAGGCAGCTGGTCACTTCCGGCTGCTGGTCTCCACCCATAGAGGAGCAGACAGGGAGACCTCGTCTGGGGCACATGGCCAGCAGGGGCTGGAGGGGCTGGACACAAGCCTTCCTCCACCCCCACCCATGAGCCTGGAGCAGGTGGCACTGGGCACCCAGGACACATGGTGTCCTCCCTTCCTGTGCCCATGGCAGGCATCACCAATCAAACCTGGATGAGGCCTCCTTATCCTCCCATGCTGTGCCCCGGGCAGCCACTGTCGACAGAGCTTCTCGTGGGATCAGACCAGTGTGTCATCCCCTGGCCCTGCCATGACTTCCGGCAGAGCATGGCAAGTCCTTGTCTGACAGCTCAGGCTGGAGCCAGGAGCCTAGAGGTCCTGCCCTGCCATCTGTCTCAGCCCTGGCTGGGCACTGGGTGCTGCTGCGTCTCCTGGATGCAGTGCTCTCTGCTGACCCTTTTGCAGCCACACTGCTGGTCCAGGCCCTGCCAGGGGCCTCCCTTCTGGGCACCCAGGCTCTCAGTGCACACCAGGTGCTGCTGGGCTGCAGAGGGGTTCACAGCATCCCCCATTTTCAGACACCAGATGGCAGGGACAGGCCCTGGGTAACCACGGACCCCACATAGGATGTGCTCTGCAAGGTCATGCCAAGGTCATGCCTGCTCTGTGCTTCCTTTGGGATGAGTCCCTGTGTCTTGTGGTCCCTTGACATTCAGAGCACACAGGGAGCAAGGGTGGGGGGTAGCCACCTATACTACCAGCTGCTCCGGAGGCTGAGGCAGGAGGATCGCAATTTCCAGGCCAACCTGGGCAATTTAGATCCTGCCTCAAAATAGAAAGTAAAAAGGACTGGGCACGTAGATCAGAGGTAGTGCACCCCTGGGTAATCATCCCTGGTGCCACAGATGAAAAACATGCTGGCTTGGCCCCAGTGGTTCGAGGTAGCTCTGGAATGAGCCACTGGTGATGAGAGACACTGAACACCCAGGAGGGTGCAGGCCCAGGGAGCTGCCTGAGCCCCCAAAACCCTTGATTCCCATTTTGCGTTTGAGGACCCCAAGGTGAGAGTGCTGGACAGTTCTCCTGGGCCGGCCCAGGCACCAGCGGTGGCCGTGAACCCAGGGTGTCCGGTCCCCTCCCCTCCTGCCCCGGATGAGTGTCTTCGTGGGGTGCCCGCCCTTTCGGGGTGTCCTGGGCTGGTGCGGTGCCAGCGGGTGCTTCTCCTGCCTCTCAGGGACCTGCCTCTGTGGCCACCACACCGAGGGCCCGTCCTGTGAGCGCTGCCTGCCGGGTTTCTATGGCAACCCCTTCACGGGCCAGGCCGACCCCTGCAAGCCCTGTCCGTGCCCCGGCCAGTCAGCCTGCGCCGTGGTCCCGGAGAGCGGCGACGTGGTGTGCACTCACTGCCCGGCGGGCCGGAGAGGTGAGTGGCTTGTGCCGCGGGTCCTAGTTTGTGGGGAGACTGAGGCCAGTGCCCTGATTCTGCCTGTGCTCGGGGGGTGGGGGGCTCCCACTCTTGGGGTGCGGCCAGAGGGGAAAAAGCCCAGCTGAGGAGCGGCAGGGATGACCTCCAGGGACAGAGTGGGTGAGGGTTGCTGTCACAACCTGAGCACATCCTGGTGAGCTCTGAAAATGCCACATTGGTTCCTGGTCCCATGGAGCCGGATTTAAGGGATTCAGATGGAGCCCAGGTGTCTGTAGTCCCGACCGGTTCCCTGGGAGGCTGTGACACACAGCAGAGGTAGAAAAGCTCTGACCACAGTTTTTGGCTTTTAGCTGAGTGTGGTGCCACACGCCTGCAATTCCAGTACTTAGGAGGCTGAGGCAGGGGGATCCCTGCAAGTTGGATGCCAGCCTGGGCTACACAGTGAGTTCAAGGCCGGCCTGGAGTCCACAGAGAGACCCTGGCTCAAAGCATCAGAAACATCTTCCAGCATTAAAAAAAAAAATGCCATCAGAGAACACGAGAGGCAGAAATTTCCAGGGACCACCCCCCCAGTTCCCGTCCCTGCTGCAGGGCTCCGGCTGTCCACAATTTCTGATCTTTTTTTTATAGCTTTTGGGATATTCTGATGCCCAGCAATTCACCCACTTACAGCGTGTGCAGTTAAGTGGCTTTTGTGTGTTGCATTATTAATTTCTCATCATGGTAAAATATGTGACATAAATTCCACGGCTTTTCAGCATCGTATCAGTGCACGATTCCACGGCGCTAAGGACACACAGCACGCATTCCGTCACTGGCGCCCAGAGTCTCTCCCTCACCCCCAGTGAGACTTTGTACCCGCATTCCTGCTCCCCACCCTGCCCCGCTGCTGGGGGATTGGACCCAGCACCCTCCCGGCACTCCGCACCCAGCACTTGTTAGCTTTTATTTGGAGACAGGGTCTTGCTGAGTCCCTCAGTTGCCCCCTCTACCTCAGCCTCCTGAAGGACTGAGGTTATGGGCCTGCGCCACTGCACCCAGCCGGCAGCTTATTTCTTAAAGTACGAAATTTGTAGAGCTGGGGATTTAGCTCGGTGGCAAGTACAAGGTCCCGAGTTTGATCCCTGGTATTAAAACAGAAAAAGAAAAAAGAAATCAGCATGCGCTCACTGCAGTGAAAGCAGAGTAACAACGTAGAGAGGAAACTGACCAGGCAGGAGCCTACCGACTTCCACTCCACTCTCCCGGCCGTGGCTGCAGTTTGGGGCTCTGGATCCCCCAAACACCTGTTTCTGGTGGCTGCCCGCGGAGAGGGGTGTGTTTACAGAGGAGGATGGCGCTGTGGCGTGTGCAGCCGCGCCCTTTCACGCCCTCCGTGTCCTCCGTGGGCACCACCTTGCCAGTGCCTCCTCACTCCCCAGCTCCTCTGTGGCTCGTGCTGCCCCAGGCCAGAAGAAGTGGCCGCCCAGGGCAGGGTGGGAAGGTGACACCGGCCATCCAGAGAACACGGAGGTGAAGGGGCCGGGAAGGGGGTGACAGACGACGGTGGCCACAGAGAAGCTGACGGTGACATCGCGATCAAGATGAGGGTGACAGAGGTTAAGGCAGTGACCACGGTGGTGATGGCACAGCCTCTCGTCCCAGCCCTCGGGAGGCTGAGGCAGGAGGATGGCTGTGAGTTTGAGGCCAGTCTGAGTTACATAGCAAGAACCTGTCTAAAAAGAGGAGTAGAAAAGAAACCGGGACCCTGTGTGGTCTCCGCAGTCCTGGGAGGCACCGCCGTACTTGTCCTGCTTTTCAGAGGGGCCGGAGTTCAGGGAGATGCTACTCCTGCTGCGGCCACACAGCCAGTGAGCAGCGGGCAGGGACGTGGCCCGGCCGCCTTTGCCCTGGGAGGCTGGGCAGCCACACTGCCCTCGTGGGCACTGCTGGCCAGCACGCTCACCCCACTCCCCCACACAGGGCGGCGCTGCGAGAGCTGTGACGATGGCTTCTTTGGGGACCCAATGGGGCTCTCCGCAGCCCCCCAGCCCTGCCGCCCGTGCCAGTGCAGCGGGAACATGGACCCAAACGCCCTGGGCAACTGCGACCCCCTGTCCGGCCGCTGCCTGCGCTGCCTGCACCACACAGCCGGGGAGCACTGCGGGCGGTGCAGCCAGGGCTTCTACGGCAGCGCCCTGGCCCCGCGGCCGGCCGACAAGTGCAGGCGTGAGTAGCGGCCACCCTGCCCCTTGTCCTCTGTCGGCTTCAAATCCTCCCCATCCAGCTGTGAGGCTGGGCAACCTTAGACCAGTTCCTCCCCTCTCTGTTCCCGCTCTCCACAGAAGCAGGACTTAATTGCCCTTCTCCAAGGTTCCTTTTAGCCTTGATGCCTTAGAAACTTAGAAGCAGGGAGTTCAGGGAGCTGCTAAGTTGCCCAGGCTGGGTTCAAACTTGACATCCTCCTGCCTCAGCCTCCCAGAGTGCTGGGATTCCAGGCCTGTGCCACCTCAGCTGTTCCCCCAGTGGCACAGCAAATGGCTGAGACTTGAGCCCTTTTCCCAGAGGGACTCCATAAACATCACCTCTGGGGCTCCCCCAGCTCCTCGGTCTCTCCAGGACCCCTGGGTTGCAGACCCCCTGCGTTGTTCCCCAGCAACCTGTCCTGCTCCCTCTGCAGCCTGCAGCTGCAGCCCAGAGGGCTCAGTGGCTGAGCAGATGCCCTGCGACCCAGTGACCGGCCAGTGTGCCTGCCTACCCCATGTGACCGGCAGGGACTGCAGCCTCTGTATCCCTGGCTTCTATGACCTCCAGCCGGGCAGGGGCTGCCGCAGGTGGGCACTGGGGCAGAGGGAGACGCACCTGTCCCCAGCCTCTGTTCCAGGGAGTGTCCCAGGAGGCCTCAGCCCTGGCTCCTTGCCCATTGCAGCTGTGCGTGCCACCCGCTGGGCTCCCAGGAGAGGCTGTGCCACCCTGAGACCGGGCAGTGCCCCTGTCGCCCCGGCGTCACAGGCCTGGCCTGTGACAGATGTCAGCCGGGTTTCTTTGGCTTCTCCATCAAGGGCTGCCGGGGTATGGAGGCCGGGGACTGCGGGGGACAAGGGCGGGGTCCAGGACTCCCATGATGTGGCAGTGGAGGAGGAGCGGCAGATGCAGGGGCAGCGGGGAGCACAGGAGGGCGGGCAGAGGGGCGGCGTCCCATGCCACTGTTGATCCCCGGGTGCGGCCACCGTGCTGCCTCTGTGAGCCTCAGTTTCCCCAGCCCTTGGGTTGGGCTGCGCTGGCAGTTCCTGCACCTGGCTGGTCCTCGGGCCGTGGGGACAGTGACACAGTCTGGCTTTGGAGTGGAATCTCTAGGGTGGGCGTTGGGGGCACAGGGTGGCACCGCATGTCCATTGTCACTGTCCCCAGCCTGCAGGTGCTCCCCGCTGGGCGCCACCTCGGCCCAGTGCCACGAGAACAGCACGTGCGTGTGCCGGCCTGGCTTCGTGGGATACAAGTGTGACCGCTGCCAGGACAACTTCTTCCCCACAGCGGGCGGCGCTCACTGCCAGGAGTGCCCGCCCTGCTACGGCCTGGTGAAGGGGAAGGTGAGCCCGGCCTCAGCCGTGGGCTGCACTGCGCTCTTGCCCTGGGGGGCCAGCTCTGTGCACTGGAACTGCCTGCCCCTCCGTGCATGACTCCAGGCCTTGCCAAACCCGCCCCCCGCCACCTCCCCTGAGCACACCACGCCTCCTGACCCATGCCAGCCCGGATTGGCCCTCACCCTGTTCCGGGCAGACAGGAAAGAGGTGGCTGTTGCCACTTCCCTCTCTGAGCACTGGGACCGAGCCCTTGCACCTTCTCAGGTTCAGCAGGGGAGGGACAATAGGTACCCCTGACCTGGGAGGTGATGCCCGTTCGGGGCCCAAGTACAATTTCTGTTTTCTGAGGCAGGGTCTCACTATGCAGCCCAGGCTAGCTGTGTACTCACAGCGATTCTCCTGCCTCAGCCTCCCAAGTGCTGGGATGACAGGCATGCGCCACCACACCCAGCCCCAAGTAAAATTTTGAGAGGGGAGGGTGGTACAGAGCCAGGGGTTGGAGTGCTGGGCCGAACCCACTTTAGTCCCCTCCTCAAGCCTCATTCTTGGTAACCTCGTCGCCCTCCCACTCCGAACCTGCAGCCCCTTGCTGGCCACGGTGGGGCTCCTGGGTGTGTGGTGCTGTAGACAGAGGGTGGCGTGTGTCCCACAGCCACTGGTCCCTGTGTAGGGCAGCATGCTTATGCATATGGTGTGGTAAATTCACACCCAAGCAGCCTTTTCCGTTTTGCTTCCAAGTGAATTCAGGTCAGATTCTGCCATCAGAGCTGGGTGTGGTAGGAGGTGCCTACATTCTCATCATATGGGAGGCTGAGACAGGGGGATCTCCATGAATTCTAGGCCATCCTGGGCTGCAGAGGAAGGCCTTTTCTCAAACAAAACAAAGCCCCAACCCCTAAAAAACCGAAACTAGGACCTTAGCATTGAGGCCTGATGTAGGACTTGGAGAAGGGAACCCACCTGAAGTGCTGGCCCAGCGGAGGCCAGGGGAGACGCCAGGTGGGACTTCTAGGCCACCAGCCTTACACACACTTCCTTCCCTGTCCCCCGCAGGTGGCCAAGCTGCAGGCCAGGCTGACCTTGATGGAAGGGTGGCTGCAGGGGTCCGACTGTAGCACCCCCTGGGGGCCACTAGACGTTCTGCTGGGAGAAGCCCCCCGGGGGGGTGGCTACCAGGGCCGCCTGCTGTCAGGTACAGAGCAGGGTGGGGCCGCCCAGAGCCCGGGACACAGCTTCCGCCCGCTGCCATGGGTAGGGCTGCTTCCCACGAGCCCCTCCTCCAGCTCCCTCTGCCCTGTCCCCAGCCCCGTCCAGACTAAGCCCAGTGCCACCCCCTGGGTTCTTCCCTGGCCTCCGCCCAGTGCAGGGCGGGTGCTGTCCAGGTGCTGAACAGGCACAGCCCTGCGGCCTCCATGTCGGCCCCTCTGCTACTGCGGGGTCCCCCGCACCTTGCCTAGCACCTAGAAACTAATGAGTAGCTAAGAAAAGAGAAGACGCGGCGCCAAAGCCAGGGGGATGTGGCTCTGGGACAGAAACGGAGAGCTCTCTGAAAGCAAAGGGACAGCTTTGTGGACTGTGTTTAGAAGCACCTGTGGCCACTGCAGGCCAGCTGAGCATCTGGTAGCGGGTGTCTTAACCTCCCTGCTTGTCTCTGGGCCATGACACCCGAAGGAAGGGAGGCTTATTCTGGCTCATGTTTCAGTCCACGGTTGGCTGCTCCCAGGCAGGAAGCGTGGCACCGGGCCCTGGCCGAGGAGAGGCGCTCACAGCATGGGGGACCTGAAGTAGTGAGAGGGGAGGCTCAGGGAGGGAGATAGAACCTCCCAGGCCACACCCTAACGACCAGGCCACGCCCCCAACTGCAGGCCCCACCCTGACATCCCCCCAGGGACCGCCTCTTCCAACCAGGCCCCGCCCCTAACAGCAAGTCAGCTCTAAGCCCTGGGGATCCAGCCACCTTCCAAAGTCCCTGCCTGTCGGCGATCAGGCTCTCGGGGCATCTAGGCATAAACCTTAACCCCCGGGCTGCCCAAAGAGGGGCGACCTTAGACACCCACACACGTGAGCCAGGTGGGGAACTACGGAGCTGACCTGGGCGGGGTCCCTGCCACCCTGGCTCCCAGACTTCCTCCTTGTGGCTCCGGGAGGCCTGGGGCCCTCACAGGCCGCGTGCGTGGCCGACTTGCAGTGCGTGGCCGACTTGCAGTGCGCGACCCGGGG
>NW_022900948.1:45319777-45327355 GCF_012274545.1 Fukomys damarensis
CGCGGCCGCCGTCCTCACATCGCTGGTACCCGGGGACCCCTCCCCCGCAGAGCCGGGCCCTGACCTGGAGACCCGGGCTGGGCGCCCCTTTGTCACTTCAGCGCACTGTGAAGGTGCAGGAGGTGGCGGGTGGCGACATTGTCAGTATTTCTGTGTTTGGGACGCTTTGACCATCTTTGTGCATTTACAAAATTACCAGCACTAGCTGGGCATGGTGGCGCACGCCTGTAATCCTAGTACTGGGGAGGCTGAGGCAGGAGGATGGCCACCAATGTGAGGCCAGCTTGGACTATATAGCAAGACCCCATTAAAAAAAAAAAAAAAAAAACAGGGCCAGGGATTTAGCTCAGTGGTGGCACTGCCTGCCTTGCAAGCGCAAGGTCCTGAGTTCCAGCCCCAGTACCAAAACAAAAACAGACATTTAGCAGCACGTCAGCTTCAGCCACATCACTGAGCTGGATGTGGCTCTTGCCCTTCCAGGCCAAGCCTCAGTGTCTCCTCTTCTCTGAAGGTGACTCCCCAGGACGGGCCCGGACAACCCTCCAACTGGAGCCATCTGGCCACAGAGGCCCGTGCCCTTGCCAGGGGGTGAGTGAGCCCCACGGCCCAGGGGTGGGATGAGGTCACCCTGACAATCAGCAGGGCCAGGCCTTCTCTGGGGCTCCAGGGTCAGCTCCCCAGATGCTCCCACCCAGGAGCTGGGCCCGGGTGAGTCCAGAGAAGCCCTTGTCACCATGAGAAGGAAAGGTCACGGGGGGACATGGGCAGAGGTGCTGGGGACAAGCTTGCACCACTGAAAACGTCTGGACATCTGATGGCTTTTTTAAAATAAGTTTTGAGATATAATTCACACACTATACAAATCAGTGGTTTCCATATATTCAGAATTCACAACCATGAACGTTTTAGAATATTTATCATGTCCAGAACTAACCTTGTAAACTTTTTGTAAAATCACGTCTCACTTCTCTTCAGCCTGTCCAGGTGCTGGCCACCAATAATCTGCTTTCTCTCTCTTACCAATTTCCTTTTCGTGGCTGTGTAATATTCCAGTGTTCAGTTCTACCACATACCGCTCATCTAGTCCTAGTAGACATTGGACTCTCTTTAACCCACTGCCTCCCATAAACATCTTAGGGTGCTGAAAGCACAGGATCGGTGGCAGTTTTCTCCTTAGCCATAGGGACCTTAGATTCATTTTCTAGAAACGGATTCAGAGAAGTCAGATAACTTGCTTAAGGACACACGGCCTGAAAATGATAATGGCAGGCCCCCACCCCCAGCTGTCTTGGCCACTCCCTTCTGTGTCCGCTCTGTTAGGGTGACCGCATAATTTACCGCCAAAACCGAGATGCTTTAATGTGTAACAAAAGGGCCACAGGTGTCACTGGTGGGCAACAGGGACAGGTTGTGTGGCACCTTGCTGCAGTCCCTGCTGCAGCAGGCAGACAGGCAGAAGGCCAGAGAGTGAGCTCAGGCCCAGCCCTCCATGGGAGCCCTCGCTGATGGCCGGGCTCTGACCACACAGCCACAGGGACACCGCTGCCAAGATCGAAGCCGCCGTGCATCGCGCCATACTCGCCTCCAACGCCAGCTATGCGCTCCTGCGGGGCCTGGTGGACGGGAGGGCGGCCCTGGAGGCCCAGCGGGACCTGGAGGACAGGTGAGACTGCCCAATGTGGGGTGTTTCCAGGAGCCCGTGGGCGCCCCCCAGAGGCTGCTGTCTCTGAATGGGGCTCCCAAGCCGCATGACCAGGGTGTCGGGGCCCTGGGTCTGGAACTGGCTGTGGATCTCCGTCCTCCACAGTGGCCCCAAGTCCTCCTGTCATGGCCCAGGCACCAGCTTCCCACTGTGCCTCTGCAGCCCGGGCAGCTCAGCGTCTGTGCTCCACCCACGTCAGTTTAAGGGCCACTGAGATCCCTGACATCTCCCTGAGCCCCTAGTTCCGAGATGAGAGACTCATTGGCTCGGGTTCATGGCCCTGAGCCAAGTGATGTGGCTGGGGCGTCATGTGACCTCGGAGACAGGGGCACCCACTTCCGGAAGGGCACAGGAGGGAAGGGAGTGGGGGCTGCACCACCAAGGTGGGGCAGGAGCGGGGAGCAGAGGCTCAGAAGTCAGAGAGGAAGCCCCTGATCCCTGGGTGATGACCGAGCGGAGACCACGAGGACCGAGGGCCGCATAGCAGGCCAGCAGCTGGGTCTCCCCTCGCGGGAGGAGAGGGCCACACCCACGCCCAGGGTCCCCGCCAGGATCCTCGCCATGACGAGCCAGGATCAGGGCCTGGGCCTCTGCCTGCCCAGCACGGGGCATCTTCCTGCGTATGGCTGGGCCAGAGGAGCCGAAGAGTGGGGGGACCGAGGGAGGGAGTCAGGTGGTGGCCCAGGGTGGCTGCCCGGGAGGCTGAGAGGCCTTTGCAAACTGGGGGCTCCCACCGGGGATCCCGGGAAGCGGCAAGGAAGGGGCTCTGCCCTGCTCTGTGGCCAGCGCGGCTCCTGTTTCCTCCCAGGTACCAAGAGGTGCAGGTGGCCCTGAAGGCGCTGGGCACGGCTTTGTCACAGGAGTTTCCCAAAGCCAGGAGGCTGCTGGCCTCCATGCAGCGCGGCGTTGCTGATGCGGCCCCGCGCCTGACCTTGCCGGCCACCCCTGCAGCCCTGGTCAGTCGGTGTCTGCGGAATCCTGCTGGGGTGGGGGCTGGGGGTGGCCAGGCACCAGCTGTGGGGCAGTGGGTTAAAGCCAGAGCCCCTGCAGTCCGGCGCTGTGCTGGGCTACGTTGCTGAGTACGACAGTCATTACCCGTGCTGTGGCTTTTTCCCTACTCTGGTGACCTCCGTGAGGACACCGGGTGGACGTGGGAGGAAGCTCCTGCTGCACCCCTGCGGCTCCGTGACCCCGACTTCCCCTCCCTGGGCCGCGGTGACTCCGTCTGTCACAGGGGCCTCACTGGGTTGCTCTAGGGCCACTTCCTGGGGGCAGGAGGGATTCGGTGGCGCCCTGGTGCCCGCGTCCACTCCCATCCTGGGGACACAGCAGGTCCGGCGGTCTGCAGGAGGTCCCGGGGCCCCCGCACACAGAGCTGTGAGAGGCGCTGCCCTGGCCGGAGTGTGCTTAGTGTGCTGCAGGCCCCAGTTTCTGTGCCCGCGTTCACACACCTGCACACACTCCCATGCACGCCCACCACGCACACCTGCACACACGCTCTCAGAGAAGGCCCTCGGGACACCGCCTGGCCCCGTGCTCCTCCCGTTCACCTGACCCCAGGCTCCTCACGGCCTCCGCAGCCCCAGCCCAGGAATCTGGACTCCAGAGCACGGGCCCTGGAGCAGAAGGTGGCGTTGAGAGGGCACACGGCCACCGAGGCTGCTGGGGCCCTCCAGGCCTCCGCCCGAGCGGCGCTGCAGAGAATGGAGCACCCCGCGCAGGTCAGCGCCTGGAGTAGGGGTGAGAGGAGCCCGGCAGACAGGCAGACACAGGGGTCCTATCTGCCTGCCGCTGCCCTCCGTGTCAGTTCAGCTGGGATAGGTTTGGGTTTTTCCCCTGCAGATCTGGGGGTCTGAACTGAGAGGCTTCATACTGAGCTACATCCCCAGCCTTTTTACTTTCATTTTGCAGCAGCCGAGTTAAATTGCCCAGGCTGGTCGAACTTGTGATCCTCCTGCCTCAGCCTCCCAGAGTGCTGGGATGACAGGCGGGTGCTGCTGTGCCCACTTAGCTTCCTTCCTGCATCCTTAGTTCCAGTGCCAGCTGTTCAGAGAGCAGCTGCTGTGAGCAGCCCCTGAGGCTCTGTGCTGAGCCCCGCAGCCTGGCCTTGGCCTCTGGGAGGGGAGATGGCGCTAAGACAGCAGGAATTCGGGAAATCACAGGGCGTGATTTCACTCAGGCAGCAGTTGCCACACTGTGGAACTACAGAAGGCCTCTCTAAGATAATTCTTCAGAAAAAACGTTGCTTGAGAACACTTTTGGACGTACAAGAGTGACAGTCAGCACAGAACTCCCGGCTCCCTGGGACGGCTTCCCCTCAGCTGGGAGTTCAGTCCACAATGCAGGCGTTGGATGGGGACGCAGGCCCGAAGTGATGGCTACGGGGGGTGGGGACAGCTCCGTGCAGGCACAGTCTAGTCTTACAGCCACTGTGGGACAGGCCTTCCGGGGCTTGGGGTGCAACCTGTGTGGTCAGACGGCCCTGGTGCGCCGGTGAGCTGTGCGTGTCAGCGTCGGCCCTGTGACACGTGGGTGCCGTCGGTGTGGGTGTGATGCCTGCGACCCCGCTCCCAGCAGCTGCCCAGCCTCTCTCCTCTTCCCTCCAGCTATTCCAGGAGGCCACATCTGCGCTGGCCCAGGCTTCCTCATCTGTCCAGGCTGCCACGGTGACCGTGATGGGAGCCAAGGCCCTGCTGGCTGACCTGGAAGGTACATGCGCCCTTCTGTCCTCGGGTTCTGGGTCACTCCATGCCTGGCAGCCGCCCACCCTGCCGGGCCCGTCCTGTGGGCACAAGCCAGGGCTGCCCCGTGTCCCCGGCTCCTGGGTCTCTGTCCCACCCCTCTCTGGCACCAGGCCACGTGGCCGTCCCGCCTGACCGCACACAGAGCCCTCAGATGGGAGGGAATCGGATGCCGCAGGCCGTCCACTTCTGGTCCAGTCCATTCTGGCAGGGTCAGGTACCTGGTGCAAATTCTGCTGCCCCTGGCCAGGTGCAGCTGGGGCCCCTAGGAGGGGACCAAGTTTCTTTGGAAGGGGGTGTGGGGTGACATCCAGCCAGGCCTCTTTGGAGCATCAGGAAAACATGGCAGAGATCTCCCAGCTCGCAGATGGGCAGACTGAGGAAAGCGTTGCTGATCATCCCCAGATCTGAGTGGGGACAGAAACCAGCCAGGGTCCCCCTTCCATACCTCCTCACCCTGCTGCCTAATGGGCTTCTGTGAGGCCCTCCGCCTGGGCCCCAGAGAGCCACCCTTCCCTGTCCTGATGAGTTAGAAAAGGCAGGAGCACCGCCTGAGCCTATGTGACCCTCTGGGTCAGAGGTCAGAGGTCATGCCCTGAGCCCAGGTGACCCTCGGGGTCAGAGGTCATACCCTTGAGCCCAGGTGACCTTCAGGGTCAGAGGTCACACCTCTGCTGGCCACAGCCTGGGTCCCACACCTGCCCTCCCCATATGGCTCCAGCCCTGGACCCGACACCCCATCTCCAGGTTCCTTGGTGGCCCGAAGTCCTGGCCACCTGCTGGTGCCCACGTGTCTAGGGCTGTATTTAAGGACCTAAATCAGACACCAGGGTGGAGTAGGCTGAGTTCAGACACTAGGACCATGCAGGTCTTGACACCATCTGCTTCCAGTCCAGCTGGCCTCTAGTGCCTTACAGTGTCGCCTCTCACTGCTCTCTGGTTCCGAAAGCTTTGCGCAGACTAAGTGCAAATCTGCCTTCCTGGCCTCTGCAGAATTCACACAGATATGAGCTCCTAGCTGCATGCACAGACTGGACTCAGTGCCAGCTGGTCCAGGATGTGGCCCAGGACTCGGAGCCCTGACAGGCTGTGCCGAGGAGAGGAAAGAAGCTTAGGAAATGCTTCAGCAGGCGCACTTTCTTTTTTTTTTTCAAATAATAGGTGCACTTTCTTAAGGCCTTACACAGTGCAATATTAAACACCCTTAGCCAGGTATGGTGGTACATGGCTATAATCCCAGTACTTGGGAGGCTGAGGCAGGAAGATCTCCATGAGTTCAAGTACAGCCTCGGCTACACAGCAAGACCCTGTCTCAAAAAAAAGAATGGAGAAGTGTGTCTTTCTTTATGAAAAGTAAAATCACTTCTTATTAGACACAATTCATGCAAATTCTGACATATCCTTTTTTGTTTGGCTGCTTGGGAGCTCAGAGGTAAATACACAGAGCCTTTGATTTGTGCAGTGTTATTACCTGAATTTTCTGATGCTACTCATCCCTCCTCTTTCCTCCCACATTCCCACCAGCTACTTACAGCCCTGGGTATTCCCACCATGGTAATCTCTTGGCACATCTGTTACTATACAGTGCCTCAAAGCCCCGTCAGAAATACGTGTTGCATAAAAATATAGAGCTGACGCTGGATATAGTGGCGCACACCCGTCATCCCAGCACTCTGGGAGGCTGAAGCAGGAGGATCACATGTTCCAGCCTGGGCAACTTAGCAATTTAGCAAGATCCTGTGTCAAAATACAAAATGAAGTACTAGGATGTAGCTCAGTGCAAAGCCTGGGGGTCCAGGCCTAGTAATGCAAAAGCAAAGCAAAACAAACAAGACCCCCCCCCATAGCTGAACAGCATGTGCCTCTGCTGTGGGCCCCATCTCTGCCCCTGGTTCAGGCTACCTGTGATTTCCTGACTTAAGTGGGCACCAGGATGTCACGTGCATCTTTAAATCCCCAGAGCAGTGAGCCTTGCTCCTTTAGGTTCCTTTCGGGTAAGCCTGGGAGGGTCCCACGCAGTCTCAGGAGTCTCGGACCTCATTCCCGCTGCCCAGGGCCTGGGGCCGGCCAGGCCCCTGCCGGTGACCACCTGGTGGGCTGTCCAGGTGTGAAGCCCTTCTGTGACCGCCTCGGCCACTTTGCAGGAATGAAGCTGCGGTTTCCAGGGCCCAAGGACCAAGCTGAGCTGCAGAGGAAGGCAGGTGCAGTCAGGGACCGGCTCCTGGAGGACACAAGGAAGAAGACCAAACAGGCAGAGAGGGTGCTGGGAAATGCAGCACCACTCTCCTCCAGCGCCAGGAAGAAGAGCAGAGAAGCAGAGCTGTTGGCCAAGGACAATGCCAAGGTCAGGGCTACAGTTACACACACACACAGCTTCCCTGCCTCCTGTGCCAGTGGCAGGGACAGATAAGGCCGCCCTTCTGTGGGGCAGACACTGCCAGGCAGACCTGTCTTCCACACTTCCCAAAGGCTGGTGTGTCCCCTGCCCTGGGCTTCCACCTTCACACGGGCGACCTTGTTGGTTCCTCGTGAAAACAGGTGTCGCTGCAGTTCCCATGACACGGAGAGGGCCCTGAGGCCCAACCAGGCTCAGAATTAAGTTCCAGCTGAGCATGGTGGCACGTGACTGTGATCCCAGCACTTGGGAGGCTGAGGCAGGAGGATCGCTATAAGTTTGAGGCCAGCCTTGCTACATAGTGAGCTCTAGGTCAGCCTGAACTCCATTATCAAGACACTGCCCTCCAAAACAAAACGATTAAGTCAGAACCAAGACTCACACCTGCAACCAGAAGCTGCTCGTTGATGTATAAACGAATGGATGAATGCATAAACAAACGCATGCTCTGGTGTATGAAGTACCGCAAGAGCTCTATTTGTGGCGGGGGTCTACCAGGAATTGAACTCAGGGCCTTGCACTTGCCAGGCAGGTGCTGTGCTGCTGAGCTACATCCCTACCCCACCGCAAGAGCTCTTTACCCAAAGGACTCACTCTGCCCTCTCCTCTCTCTCCACCACTGCCCACCCACAGCTCGCCAGGGCCTCTCTGCGGGACGGGAAGCAGGGGCACCGCCGTGCCAGCCGACTGGCCAGCCAGACCCAGGCCACACTCCGGCGGGCCTCGCGACTGGCGACTGG
>NW_022900948.1:45327401-45332642 GCF_012274545.1 Fukomys damarensis
CTGGCTCCCAGGCCAGGGCCACTCAAGCTGTTCCCGTGCCCCAGGTGGGTGTGGGGCTGAGCATGGTGGAGCCCCGGATCCGAGAATCACGCATCTCCCTGGAGAGAGCCACGAAAGCCTTGGCGCAGCTGCTTGCGAGGCTGGGTGAGGAGACCCCGAGGCCGGGCCCCGAGTCCTCTGGTCCCCGGCTAAGGTCCGGGAGGCACAGTCCCCGGATGCCCTCTTCTTGGGCCTCCTCTCTGTGGCGTCCTCTTCCTGATCCCGGGGCCAGATGCGAGGCAGGGCAGTGTGCTTGAGCCAGCTCACTTGGAAGAGCCTCTGTGCCCCCGGGGCTCTGGACCAAACCCAGGGGTGCTTATCGTTGAGCTCCATTCCCCAGCCCTTTTATTTTTTATTTGGAGACAGGGCCTCACTAAGCTGCCCAGGCTGGCTTAGAGCTTGCAACCCTCTTGCCTCGACCTCCCAGAGTGCTAAGGTTCTAGGCGTGTACCACGATGCCCAAACCATTGTGCACCATTGTGCACATGTAACAGACACATAAGGGTCACTGCCGTAGCATTTGGGGCCGTGTGGGTCGGCAATGCCGTTACTATGACCAAGTTCCTCAGATGATCAGTGCAGGAGGTAGGGTTTGGGCTCGGGGTGTAGTGCGGAGTAGAGCGCTTGCCCAGCACGCGCCAGGCCCCGGGTTCCCCCCAAGGGAGGAGCAGGAGGCCTGGATGCAGAAAGCCAGGAAGGGCTCGGGTCCTCCTGTCCCCTTCGCGGGCAGCCCAGGCACCCAACTTGGACACCTAATGAGCTCAAGACAAGCCCGAAGTACACAGGGAGACCCTGCCTCAAAACAATAAAAGCGAAACAGCACCCACCTCTCATCCCTGACCCGGGCCCGGCAGCCCCGCTCTTTCCTGTGACTTTGATGACTGGCCCTAGACATATGTCCACCCTGGCTGGCTTATTTCACTAGGCGTAACGTCTTCAAGGCCACCCTGCACCACAGCACACATTTTTAATTATCGCTATGAATGAATAGAAGCCTTCCTAGTTACTCCCTTGCCACTTTGCAAATGAGGAAACTGAGGCACGGGGCTCCTAAGTGGTGTGTCCAGGGCCCCGCAGCCAGTCAGTGGGGACGGGTGGCTCCCACCTGACACCTGACACCCACCCTGCCGGGAATGCCCTACGAGCTTAGGAATGTTGTTTACGTTCATTCATTCACTCGTCAAACCCCTCTTGACCTGGGACATGGGAATCAGCAGCACCAGCTGGCCCCGCCCTGAGAGCCGCAGGCCGCCCGGGCAGGTGGAAGGGTGGCTGGCATGGATTCGTCCTCTCCTCAAAGGCCAGGCAGCTCGGGCTGTTCTGAGCACGGCAAGGCCTCTCCTGACCCTCTGACCCAGCCTGCCCGGCCTGGGAACTTCCGGGGAGCCCTGACGGACCCTGCAGGCCTGACTCCTCCACGCCCCTCACTCCCGCCCGGCCGGGTCTGTCTTTCCATCTGATGTCACACTCAGTGACAAAGTGACCGCGACGTGCCTGGGTTGTGAGCACCTGGGTCACCACTTGTCTGCTGTTCAGGGAGGCAAGAGAGCCCTGCATGCCGGGAGGGGAGCTGACCCGAAGTACAGTAGCTGGGACCAGGTCCCCCACTCGCACCCCGAGCCCCTCCCCACCCCGTCTGCTCCCCAGGCCTCATCCAGGGCCAAAACCGAGGGCCCCCACGCCCCACATCCAGGCAGTGATGCACATGCGCTTTAGGGGCGCATCGACTGTGTCTGAGCTGTCAGGGTCCCAGCCATCCCTGTCCTGGGGGAGCAGGAAACTGGGGCTCTGAGAAGGCTCCCTAAGGCCTCCTGTAAGCAACAATAGTGGCAGCATTGCCAGAGAGGAACAGTGGCCCGGGGACACCTGCAGCACAGCTCCCAAGTCTGCAGTGACCTGATGGGGTGCTGAGCCCTGGGCCTCCGGGTCCCCTCTTTCCCTGGAATTCAGCCTCCTAGAAGCTGAGCCTGGAGTGGGCTTGGGATGGGGCTGAGCAGGTTCCTGAGGCCAGCGGGGGACCCAGCTCCTGCTGAGGCTGCCTGTGCCCCCCGCAGGCTCCCTGGACACCCACGGCGCCCCCACCCACACCCTGAATGAGACCCAGCGTGCCTTGGAAGGCTTGAGGCTTCAGCTGGGCTCCCAGGGGGCCCTGCAGGGGAAACTGAGGCTCCTGGAGCAGGAGTCCGAGCGGCAGGAGTTGCAGATCCAGGGCTTCGACAGCGAGCTTGCTGTGGTGCGCGCTGACAAGCGGAACCTGGAGGCCATTCTGCACAGCCTGCCCGAGCGCTGTTCCGGCCGGCGGTGAGGGCTCGCTGTTTGCCGGGCTGGGGCACAGGGCCACACCTGCACACTCACCCTGGCGTCAGTCACACACCTGTGCACGTATGTGCACACACGTGTTTAAGTCCGGCGGCACACACACACACACGACAGTGTTCCTTGGCCAGCAGGGCAAGGCCGCCCCTGCAGGGACATCACTGTCTTCTGGACCCTTCCCTTCCCTCCCAGGAGCTCGGTTGCCCCTACCCGGCAGCCGGTGGTCTGCTCGGAGGCAGGACCTTGAGGGTCTGAAGGGCCCTGGGGCCCTGTGTTGACAGAAACACCCCTCTGTGCCTTTGCTCACCCTCTTAACCTCTGACGCCACTTCCTGACCCAGCCCTACGGCCCCACCTGCCGAGGAGGCCGCAGGATGAGGAAGCCGGGCCACCATTCCAGTCCCCTTTCCAGTCCGTCCTGCCCTGGGGAATCCTCCTGTGGCCTGGTCTCTGGTCTCCGGGGCCTCTGCCCAGGACTCCCTGGTGTTTCCTCCTGCCCTGTCCCGGGCCCCCTTCCAGCAGGCAGCAGGGCCTTGGCACCCAGACCCCAGGTTCCTCTGCGGGCACCGTCCCTGCCCAGCTCCCCTGTCCGCATCTGGCAAACAGGTGGCAACGTGGGCCCATTCTGCCTGTGAGGAAATAAAGGACCCTTACCGAGTTGGGTGCTGTCTTCCATCCTGCACGCCATGGGCGGCCAGACCCCAGCTGGAGGTGCCCACAGGGCACAGCTTGTAGGGGGCCCCACCAGTAGGTAGAGCAGGCAGTGGGTGATGCCGGTGCCCACACACTGTGGAAGGGAGGGGCAGGAGTGGGTCTGCGGCTGTGCCCACTGTGGGGCTTTTTGGGGTCCTCTGACCACAGGCACCCCTCTCCTCTTGGCAACTCAGCCTGTCGGGGGCTGGGAGTGCTTGAGAGACGGGGTGTAGAGAGGCCCCCGGATGACCTCTGCTTCAGGGTGAAGACACGGAAACAGCAAGCCGACCTCAGAAGTGTCCAGAGGCACATCGAGGAGCAGGGCGGGATGCCAGTGAGGCGGACACAGGGTGGGGAGGCCAAGGGAGCAGCACCCAGGCCAGACAGCAGGCACCTGCCCAGGGTCACAGCGTGGGGGGCTGGCCAGCAGGGTCGCTCTGGAAACCCACCCCGAATGGTGAGATGGTGCAACCACCAGGCCAAAACGGGTCCTGGGAGGCTTCTTGAGGGGAGTAGGAAAGCCTCGCAGATGGCCTGGGGCTGGAGCCCGAGGCTGCTGCCGTGGGCTGCTTCCCTCTTCCTCCTGCTTGGTGGGTCTCTGTGTCTGCCTGTCTGTCTGTCTGTCTCTCTCACTCCCTCCCGTCTGCTGGTGTCTTTCCTCTGTGCTGAGCCATTGATGGAAGAGGAAACCCCAGACCCCTCCAAGGCCCTGGCTTTGCAGGTCTCTGGGCCCCAGTGCATCTCAGACAGCCCAGCCTGAGTCCAGCTTCCCGGGAGAGAAGCCGGGTCAGGTCCCCCACCCTTGTTCCGAGGCTGCGTAATGAGAGGGCCTGTGCTCCGCACCACTAGTGGGGTTCAGGGTTGACGGGATGTGGTGGACACTAGGGGCCAGCTGATGTGGGGGCACAGCGGTCTGTGTGTACGATGCCAAGGGCAGGGTCCGAAGCCCCTGGCCCCAACCCCGTTTCTCACTGACGACTGCTGCTGGCATCCGTCCGAGCTCTGTCCACTCAGCCCCGTCCCAGGGCGAACCTCAGCCTGACAGCTGTGACTCATGGCTTGGATCATGCCTGGTGTATGCAGAACCTCTCTCTGGCCCAGAGGTGGGGCGGCTCACTGTGGGGTGGAATGCGGCAGCTGCTGAGCATCTGGCTAGCAATGCGGCCCCACAGCTGAGCAGCAGAAGGTGGGGCGGCCAGGGCAGTGGGGCACCCGGACCTGGACAGGAAGCGGGCTCTGAGGGCCCTGTGATAAGTCCACACCCTTTCTGGCCTCTGGTGGGGACATCTCCCACTGGCTACGAACAGTGGCCATGTCCCCATCTCATTCTGGGGACCGCCTGGCCACTTCCCTCCCCACGGATAGTCAGCTGCTGCCAGGGAACCCCTTCTAGGGGTCCGGATGGAGACCAGCATGCAGGCAAAGGGGCTGTGGCGGTGCCTTCCTAGTGGCCAGGTGGGCGCAGTCCCGGCCCTGCCTGTGGCCCAACGTAGTTCCTAGGAAAGCCCCTTCCATTCCCCTATCCTAATTTGGACACCAGACTTCCTGATCACCATAGCTACAGGTCCCCACTTCTCTCCCCTGAGCCCTGCTCTTCCTAGAGTTCTTGGCTACTTTACTGTCTAAGTGAGCTTCAGCTCCAGGCTTCAGCATCCTGACTTTTCCCTTCTGTGAAATGGGAACATCTAGTCCTTTCTAGTAGCTGATTTTTTTTTTTTTTTTTGAGAAAGGGTCTCACTATGTGTGGTCCAGGTTGGCCTTCAACTTTCTGGGATCCTCCTGCCTCAGCCTCCCAAGTGCTGGGATTACAGGTGTGTGCCACTAGGCTTGGCTATTTTGTAGCTTTGAGACTCAAATGACTGGCTGACAGGGCCAAGTGCTTGGTGCACAGTGAGTGCCCGGGAAGCAGATTTTTAACAAGATTCGAATTCATCTCTCTGCTTTAAAGCGCTGGTGTGGCCATGGGGCACAGGGACCGAAGCGCCGGCCAGGCTTGGCGAGTGCTCGCTCCCTGCCCTGGGACGTCCGGTGGACTCGCTGAGGTCCAGCCGGGGTGCAGAGGAGGGGTGGCCGCGGAGCTCGCCTGACCTGTTGAGTCCCCGCAGTGCGTGGAGCCACATAATAGCAGCTCTGCTGTCCGCAGCGGCCGGAGGCGGGAAGGGCAGGATGGGAGCGGGGCGGGGCGGGGCCGGGA